>NC_064931.1:15933129-16236159 GCF_023897955.1 Schistocerca gregaria
CCTTAAGAGAGTCATAGTTACTCGTCCCAATTGCTCACCCAGTCTGCCATTTTTTCTTACTGCGGCCAGTCTGCCAGAAGCGATATGTCACTAGTTGTGTATCATAAAAGAGTGATCGTTACTCCTCCCAGGGGTTATTCGAGATATCTTAATCGAAACCCTAGTAACGAGGCATTGGCTACCTTAAGAGAGTCATAGTTACTCGTCCCAATTGCTCACCCAGTCCCACATTCTTTCTTACTGGGACCAGTCAGCCAGAAGCGATATGTCACTAGTTGTGTATCATAAAAGAGTGGTCGTTACTACTCCCAGGGGTTATTCGAGATATCTTAATCGAAACCCTAGTAACGAGGCATTGGCTACCTTAAGAGAGTCATAGTTACTCGTCCCAATTGCTCACCCAGTACAACATTTTTTCTTACTGCGTCCAGTCTGCCAGAAGCGATATGTCACTAGTTGTGTATCATAAAAGAGTGATCGTTTCTCCTCCCAGGGGTTATTCGAGATATCTTAATCGAAACCCTAGTAACGAGGCATTCGCTACCTTATGAGAGTCATAGTTACTCGTCCCAATTGCTCACCCAGTCTGCCATTTTTTCTTACTGCGACCAGTCTGCCAGAAGCAATATGTCACTAGTTGTGTATCATAAAAGCGTGATCGTTACTCCTCCCAGGGGTTATTCGAGATATCTTAATCGAAACCCTAGTAACAAGGCATTGGCTACCTTAAGAGAGTCATAGTTACTCGTCCCAATTGCTCACCCAGTCTGCCATTTTTTCTTACTGCGGCCAGTCTGCCAGAAGCGATATGTCACTAGTTGTGTATCATAAAAGAGTCATCGTTACTCCTCCCAGGGGTTATTCGAGATATCTTAATCGAAACCCTAGTAACGAGGCATTGGCTACCTTAAGAGAGTCATAGTTACTCGTCCCAATTGCTCACCCAGTCCCACATTCTTTCTTACTGCGACCAGTCAGCCAGAAGTGATATGTCACTAGTTGTGTATCATAAAAGAGTGATCGTTACTCCTCCCAGGGGTTATTAGAGATATCTTAATCGAAACCCTAGTAACGAGGCATTGGCTGCCTTAAGAGAGTCATAGTTACTCGTCCCAATTCCTCACCCAGTCCAACATTTTTTCTTACTGCGACCAGTCTGCCAGAAGCGATATGTCACTAGCTGTGTATCATAAAAGAGTGATCGTTACTCCTCCCAGGGGTTATTCGAGATATCTTAATCGAAACCCTAGTAACGAGGCATTGGCTACCTTAAGAGAGTCATAGTTACTCGTCCCAATAGCTCACCCAGTCCAACATTTTTTCTTACTGCAGCCAGTCTGCCAGAAGCGATATGTCACTAGTTGTGTATCATAAAAGAGTCATCGTTACTCCTCCGAGGGGTTATTCGAGATATCTTAATCGAAACCCTAGTAACGAGGCATTTTCTACCTTAAGAGAGTCATAGTTACTCGTCCCAATTGCTCACCCAGTACAATATTTTTTCTTACTGTGGCCAGTCTGCCAGAAGCGATATGTCACTAGTTGTGTATCATAAAAGAGTGATCCTTTCTCCTCCCACGGGTTATTCGAGATATCTTAATCGAAACCCTAGTAACGAGGCATTGGCTACCTTAAGAGAGTCATATTTACTCATCCCAATTGCTCACCGAGTCTGATATTTTTTCTTACTGCGGCCAGTCTGCCAGAATCGATATGTCACTAGTTGTGTATCATAAAAGAGTGATCGTTTCTCCTCCAAGGGGTTATACGAGATATCTTAATCGAAACCCTAGGAGCGAGGCATTGGCTACCTTAAGAGAGTCATAGTTACTCGTCCCAATTGCTCACCCAGTCAGCCATTTTTTCTTACTGTGGCAAGTCTGCCATTAGCGATATGTCACTAGTTGTGTATCATAAAAGAGTCATCGTTACTCCTCCCAGGGGTTATTCGAGATATCTTAATCGAAACCCTAGTAACGAGGCATTGGCTACCTTAAGAGAGTCATAGTTACTCGTCCCAATTGCTCACCCAGTCCCACATTCTTTCTTACTGGGACCAGTCAGCCAGAAGCGATATGTCACTAGTTGTGTATCATAAAAGAGTGATCGTTACTACTCCCAGGGGTTATTCGAGATATCTTAATCGAAACCCTAGTAACGAGGCATTGGCTACCTTAAGAGAGTCATAGTTACTCGTCCCAATTGCTCACCCAGTACAACATTTTTTCTTACTGCGGCCAGTCTGCCAGAAGCGATATGTCACTAGTTGTGTATCATAAAAGAGTGATCGTTTCTCCTCCCAGGGGTTATTCCAGATATCTTAATCGAAACCCTAGTAACGAGGCATTCGCAACCTTATGAGAGTCATAGTTACTCGTCCCAATTGCTCACCCAGTCTGCCATTTTTTCTTACTGCGACCAGTCTGCCAGAAGCAATATGTCACTAGTTGTGTATCATAAAAGCGTGATCGTTACTCCTCCCAGGGGTTATTCGAGATATCTTAATCGAAACCCTAGTAACAAGGCATTGGCTACCTTAAGAGAGTCATCGTTACTCGTCCCAATTGCTCACCCAGTCTGCCATTTTTTCTTACTGCGGCCAGTCTGCCAGAAGCGATATGTCACTAGTTGTGTATCATAAAAGAGTCATCGTTACTCCTCCCAGGGGTTATTCGAGATATCTTAATCGAAACCCTAGTAACGAGGCATTGGCTACCTTAAGAGAGTCATAGTTACTCGTCCCAATTGCTCACCCAGTCCCACATTCTTTCTTACTGCGACCAGTCAGCCAGAAGCGATATGTCACTAGTTGTGTATCATAAAAGAGTGATCGTTACTCCTCCCAGGGGTTATTCGAGATATCTTAATCGAAACCCTATTAACGAGGCATTGGCTGCCTTAAGAGAGTCA
Organism: Schistocerca gregaria; assembly: GCF_023897955.1. Lineage (NCBI taxonomy): Eukaryota > Metazoa > Arthropoda > Insecta > Orthoptera > Acrididae > Schistocerca > Schistocerca gregaria. The sequence goes on from NC_064931.1 coordinate 15,936,040, forward strand.
TAGTTACTCGTCCCAATTGCTCACACAGTCCAACATTTTTTCTTACTGCGACCAGTCTGCCAGAAGCGATATGTCACTAGTTGTGTATCATAAAAGAGTGATCGTTACTCCTCCGAGGGGTTATTCGAGATATCTTAATCGAAACCCTAGTAACGAGGCATTTTCTACCTTAAGAGAGTCATAGTTACTCGTCCCAATTGCTCACCCAGTACAATATTTTTTCTTACTGTGGCCAGTCTGCCAGAAGCGATATGTCACTAGTTGTGTATCATAAAAGATTGATCCTTTCTCCTCCCACGGGTTATTCGAGATATCTTAATCGAAACCCTAGTAACGAGGCATTGGCTACCTTAAGAGAGTCATATTTACTCATCCCAATTGCTCACCGAGTCTGATATTTTTTCTTACTGCGGCCAGTCTGCCAGAATCGATATGTCACTAGTTGTGTATCATAAAAGAGTGATCGTTTCTCCTCCAAGGGGTTATACGAGATATCTTAATCGAAACCCTAGGAGCGAGGCATTGGCTACCTTAAGAGAGTCATAGTTACTCGTCCCAATTGCTCACCCAGTCAGCCATTTTTTCTTACTGTGGCAAGTCTGCCATTAGCGATATGTCACTAGTTGTGTATCATAAAAGAGTCATCGTTAATCCTCCCAGGGGTTATTCGAGATATCTTAATCGAAACCCTAGTAACGAGGCATTGGCTACCTTAAGAGAGTCATAGTTACTCGTCCCAATTGCTCACCCAGTCCCACATTCTTTCTTACTGGGACCAGTCAGCCAGAAGCGATATGTCACTAGTTGTGTATCATAAAAGAGTGGTCGTTACTACTCCCAGGGGTTATTCGAGATATCTTAATCGAAACCCTAGTAACGAGGCATTGGCTACCTTAAGAGAGTCATAGTTACTCGTCCCAATTGCTCACCCAGTACAACATTTTTTCTTACTGCGTCCAGTCTGCCAGAAGCGATATGTCACTAGTTGTGTATCATAAAAGAGTGATCGTTTCTCCTCCCAGGGGTTATTCGAGATATCTTAATCGAAACCCTAGTAACGAGGCATTCGCTACCTTATGAGAGTCATAGTTACTCGTCCCAATTGCTCACCCAGTCTGCCATTTTTTCTTACTGCGACCAGTCTGCCAGAAGCAATATGTCACTAGTTGTGTATCATAAAAGCGTGATCGTTACTCCTCCCAGGGGTTATTCGAGATATCTTAATCGAAACCCTAGTAACAAGGCATTGGCTACCTTAAGAGAGTCATAGTTACTCGTCCCAATTGCTCACCCAGTCTGCCATTTTTTCTTACTGCGGCCAGTCTGCCAGAAGCGATATGTCACTAGTTGTGTATCATAAAAGAGTCATCGTTACTCCTCCCAGGGGTTATTCGAGATATCTTAATCGAAACCCTAGTAACGAGGCATTGGCTACCTTAAGAGAGTCATAGTTACTCGTCCCAATTGCTCACCCAGTCCCACATTCTTTCTTACTGCGACCAGTCAGCCAGAAGCGATATGTCACTAGTTGTGTATCATAAAAGAGTGATCGTTACTCCTCCCAGGGGTTATTCGAGATATCTTAATCGAAACCCTATTAACGAGGCATTGGCTGCCTTAAGAGAGTCATAGTTACTCGTCCCAATTGCTCACACAGTCCAACATTTTTTCTTACTGCGACCAGTCTGCCAGAAGCGGTATGTCACTAGTTGTGTATCATAAAAGAGTCATCGTTATTCCTCCCAGGGGTTATTCGAGATATCTTAATCGAAACCCTAGTAACGAGGCTTTGGCTACCTTAAGAGAGTCATAGTTACTCGTCCCAATAGCTCACCCAGGCCAACATTTTTTCTTACTGTGGCCAGTCTGCCAGAAGCGATATGTCACTAGTTGTGTATCATAAAAGAGTGATCCTTTCTCCTCCCACGGGTTATTCGAGATATCTTAATCGAAACCCTAGTAACGAGGCATTGGCTACCTTAAGAGAGTCATAGTTACTCGTCCCAATTGCTCACACAGTCCAACATTTTTTCTTACTGCAGCCAGTCTGCCAGAAGCGATATGTCACTAGTTGTGTATCATAAAATAGTCATCGTTACTCCTCTGAGGGGTTATTCGAGATATCTTAATCGAATCCCTAGTAACGAGGCATTTTTACCTTAAGAGAGTCATAGTTACTCGTCACAATTGCTCACCCAGTCTGCCATTTTTTCTTACTGCGACCAGTCTGCCAGAAGCGATATGTCACTAGTTGTGTATCATAAAAGCGTGATCGTTACTCCTCCCAGGGGTTATTCGAGATATCTTAATCGAAACCCTAGTAACAAGGCATTGGCTACCTTAAGAGAGTCATAGTTACTCGTCCCAATTGCTCACCCAGTCTGCCATTTTTTCTTACTGCGGCCAGTCTGCCAGAAGCGATATGTCACTAGTTGTGTATCATAAAAGAGTGATCGTTACTCCTCCCAGGGGTTATTCGAGATATCTTAATCGAAACCCTAGTAACGAGGCATTGGCTACCTTAAGAGAGTCATAGTTACTCATCCCAATTGCTCACCCAGTCCCACATTCTTTCTTACTGCGACCAGTCAGCCAGAAGCGATATGTCACTAGTTGTGTATCATAAAAGAGTGATCGTTACTCCTCCCAGGGGTTATTCGAGATATCTTAATCGAAACCCTATTAACGAGGCATTGGCTGCCTTAAGAGAGTCATAGTTACTCGTCCCAATTGCTCACACAGTCCAACATTTTTTCTTACTGCGACCAGTCTGCCAGAAGCGATATGTCACTAGTTGTGTATCATAAAAGAGTCATCGTTATTCCTCCCAGGGGTTATTCGAGATATCTTAATCGAAACCCTAGTAACGAGGCTTTGGCTACCTTAAGAGAGTCATAGTTACTCGTCCCAATAGCTCACCCAGGCCAACATTTTTTCTTACTGTGGCCAGTCTGCCAGAAGCGATATGTCACTAGTTGTGTATCATAAAAGAGTGATCCTTTCTCCTCCCACGGGTTATTCGAGATATCTTAATCGAAACCCTAGTAACGAGGCATTGGCTACCTTAAGAGAGTCATAGTTACTCGTCCCAATTGCTCACAAAGTCCAACATTTTTTCTTACTGCAGCCAGTCTGCCAGAAGCGATATGTCACTAGTTGTGTATCATAAAATAGTCATCGTTACTCCTCTGAGGGGTTATTCGAGATATCTTAATCGAATCCCTAGTAACGAGGCATTGGCTACCTTAAGAGAGTCATAGTTACTCGTCACAATTGCTCACCCAGTCTGCCATTTTTTCTTACTGCGACCAGTCTGCCAGAAGCGATATGTCACTAGTTGTGTATCATAAAAGCGTGATCGTTACTCCTCCCAGGGGTTATTCGAGATATCTTAATCGAAACCCTAGTAACAAGGCATTGGCTACCTTAAGAGAGTCATAGTTACTCGTCCCAATTGCTCACCCAGTCTGCCATTTTTTCTTACTGCGGCCAGTCTGCCAGAAGCGATATGTCACTAGTTGTGTATCATAAAAGAGTCATCGTTACTCCTCCCAGGGGTTATTCGAGATATCTTAATCGAAACCCTAGTAACGAGGCATTGGCTACCTTAAGAGAATCATAGTTACTCGTCCCAATTGCTCACCCAGTCTGACATTTTTTCTTACTGTGGCAAGTCTGCCAGAAGCGATATGTAACTAGTTGTGTATCATAAAAGAGTCATCGTTACTCCTCCCAGGGGTTATTCCAGATATCTTAATCGAAACCCTAGTAACGAGGCATTGGCTACCTTAAGAGAGTCATAGTTACTCGTCCCAATTGCTCACACAGTCCAACATTTTTTCTTACTGCAGCCAGTCTACAGAAGCGATATGTCACTAGTTGTGTATCATAAAAGAGTGATCGTTACTCCTCCCAGGGGTTATTCGAGATATCTTAATCGAAACCCTAGTAACGAGGCATTGGCTACCTTAAGAGAGTCATAGTTACTCGTCCCAATTGCTCACCCAGTCCCACATTCTTTCTTACTGGGACCAGTCAGCCAGAAGCGATATGTCACTAGTTGTGTATCATAAAAGAGTGATCGTTACTACTCCCAGGGGTTATTCCAGATATCTTAATCGAAACCCTAGTAACGAGGCATTGGCTACCTTAAGAGAGTCATAGTTACTCGTCCCAATAGCTCACCCAGTCCAACATTTTTTCTTACTGCAGCCAGTCTGCCAGAAGCGATATGTCACTAGTTGTGTATCATAAAAGAGTCATCGTTACTCCTCCGAGGGGTTATTTGAGATATCTTAATCGAAACCCTAGTAACGAGGCATTTTCTACCTTAAGAGAGTCATAGTTACTCGTCCCAATTGCTCACCCAGTACAACATTTTTTCTTACTGTGGCCAGTCTGCCAGAAGCGATATGTCACTAGTTGTGTATCATAAAAGAGTGATCCTTTCTCCTCCCACGGGTTATTCGAGATATCTTAATCGAAACCCTAGTAACGAGGCATTGGCTACCTTAAGAGAGTCATATTTACTCGTCCCAATTGCTCACCGAGTCTGATATTTTTTCTTACTGCGGCCAGTCTGCCAGAAGCGATATGTCACTAGTTGTGTATCATAAAAGAGTGATCGTTTCTCCTCCAAGCGGTTATACGAGATATCTTAATCGAAACCCTAGGAGCGAGGCATTGGCTACCTTAAGAGAGTCATAGTTACTCGTCCCAATTGCTCACCCAGTCAGCCATTTTTTCTCACTGTGGCAAGTCTGCCATTAGCGATATGTCACTAGTTGTGTATCATAAAAGAGTCATCGTTACTCCTCCCAGGGGTTATTCGAGATATCTTAATCGAAACCCTAGTAACGAGTCATTGGCTACCTTAAGAGAGTCATAGTTACTCGTCCCAATTGCTCACCCAGTCCCACATTCTTTCTTACTGGGACCAGTCAGCCAGAAGCGATATGTCACTAGTTGTGTATCATAAAAGAGTGATCGTTACTACTCCCAGGGGTTATTCGAGATATCTTAATCGAAACCCTAGTAACGAGGCATTGGCTACCTTAAGAGAGTCATAGTTACTCGTCCCAATTGCTCACCCAGTACAACATTTTTTCTTACTGCGGCCAGTCTGCCAGAAGCGATATGTCACTACTTGTGTATCATAAAAGAGTGATCGTTTCTCCTCCCAGGGGTTATTCGAGATATCTTAATCGAAACCCTAGTAACGAGGCATTCGCTACCTTATGAGAGTCATAGTTACTCGTCCCAATTGCTCACCCAGTCTGCCATTTTTTCTTACTGCGACCAGTCTGCCAGAAGCAATATGTCACTAGTTGTGTATCATAAAAGCGTGATCGTTACTCCTCCCAGGGGTTATTCGAGATATCTTAATCGAAACCCTAGTAACAAGGCATTGGCTACCTTAAGAGAGTCATAGTTACTCGTCCCAATTGCTCACCCAGTCTGCCATTTTTTCTTACTGCGGCCAGTCTGCCAGAAGCGATATGTCACTAGTTGTGTATCATAAAAGAGTCATCGTTACTCCTCCCAGGGGTTATTCGAGATATCTTAATCGAAACCCTAGTAACGAGGCATTGGCTACCTTAAGAGAGTCATAGTTACTCGTCCCAATTGCTCACCCAGTCCAACATTTTTTCTTACTGCGACCAGTCTGCCAGAAGCGATATGTCACTAGCTGTGTATCATAAAAGAGTGATCGTTACTCCTCCCAGGGGTTATTCGAGATATCTTAATCGAAACCCTAGTAACGAGGCATTGGCTACCTTAAGAGAGTCATAGTTACTCGTCCCAATAGCTCACCCAGTCCAACATTTTTTCTTACTGCAGCCAGTCTGCCAGAAGCGATATGTCACTAGTTGTGTATCATAAAAAAGTCATCGTTACTCCTCCGAGGGGTTATTCGAGATATCTTAATCGAAACCCTAGTAACGAGGCATTTTCTACCTTAAGAGAGTCATAGTTACTCGTCCCAATTGCTCACCCAGTACAACATTTTTTCTTACTGTGGCCAGTCTGCCAGAAGCGATATGTCACTAGTTGTGTATCATAAAAGAGTGATCCTTTCTCCTCCCACGGGTTATTCGAGATATCTTAATCGAAACCCTAGTAACGAGGCATTGGCTACCTTAAGAGAGTCATATTTACTAGTCCCAATTGCTCACCGAGTCTGATATTTTTTCTTACTGCGGCCAGTCTGCCAGAAGCGATATGTCACTAGTTGTGTATCATAAAAGAGTGATCGTTTCTCCTCCAAGCGGTTATACGAGATATCTTAATCGAAACCCTAGGAGCGAGGCATTGGCTACCTTAAGAGAGTCATAGTTACTCGTCCCAATTGCTCACCCAGTCAGCCATTTTTTCTCACTGTGGCAAGTCTGCCATTAGCGATATGTCACTAGTTGTGTATCATAAAAGAGTCATCGTTACTCCTCCCAGGGGTTATTCGAGATATCTTAATCGAAACCCTAGTAACGAGGCATTGGCTACCTTAAGAGAGTCATAGTTACTCGTCCCAATTGCTCACCCAGTCCCACATTCTTTCTTACTGGTACCAGTCAGCCAGAAGCGATATGTCACTAGTTGTGTATCATAAAAGAGTGATCGTTACTACTCCCAGGGGTTATTCGAGATATCTTAATCGAAACCCTAGTAACGAGGCATTGGCTACCTTAAGAGAGTCATAGTTACTCGTCCCAATTGCTCACCCAGTACAACATTTTTTCTTACTGCGGCCAGTCTGCCAGAAGCGATATGTCACTAGTTGTGTATCATAAAAGAGTGATCGTTTCTCCTCCCAGGGGTTATTCGAGATATCTTAATCGAAACCCTAGTAACGAGGCATTCGCTACCTTATGAGAGTCATAGTTACTCGTCCCAATTGCTCACCCAGTCTGCCATTTTTTCTTACTGCGACCAGTCTGCCAGAAGCAATATGTCACTAGTTGTGTATCATAAAAGCGTGATCGTTACTCCTCCCAGGGGTTATTCGAGATATCTTAATCGAAACCCTAGTAACAAGGCATTGGCTACCTTAAGAGAGTCATAGTTACTCGTCCCAATTGCTCACCCAGTCTGCCATTTTTTCTTACTGCGGCCAGTCTGCCAGAAGCGATATGTCACTAGTTGTGTATCATAAAAGAGTCATCGTTACTCCTCCCAGGGGTTATTCGAGATATCTTAATCGAAACCCTAGTAACGAGGCATTGGCTACCTTAAGAGAGTCATAGTTACTCGTCCCAATTGCTCACCCAGTCCCACATTCTTTCTTACTGCGACCAGTCAGCCAGAAGTGATATGTCACTAGTTGTGTATCATAAAAGAGTGATCGTTACTCCTCCCAGGGGTTATTAGAGATATCTTAATCGAAACCCTAGTAACGAGGCATTGGCTGCCTTAAGAGAGTCATAGTTACTCGTCCCAATTGCTCACCCAGTCCAACATTTTTTCTTACTGCGACCAGTCTGCCAGAAGCGATATGTCACTAGCTGTGTATCATAAAAGAGTGATCGTTACTCCTCCCAGGGTTATTCGAGATATCTTAATCGAAACCCTAGTAACGAGGCATTGGCTACCTTAAGAGAGTCATAGTTACTCGTCCCAATAGCTCACCCAGTCCAACATTTTTTCTTACTGCAGCCAGTCTGCCAGAAGCGATATGTCACTAGTTGTGTATCATAAAAGAGTCATCGTTACTCCTCCGAGGGGTTATTCGAGATATCTTAATCGAAACCCTAGAAACCAGGCATTTTCTACCTTAAGAGAGTCATAGTTACTCGTCCCAATTGCTCACCCAGTACAACATTTTTTCTTACTGTGGCCAGTCTGCCAGAAGCGATATGTCACTAGTTGTGTATCATAAAAGAGTGATCCTTTCTCCTCCCACGGGTTATTCGAGATATCTTAATCGAAACCCTAGTAACGAGGCATTGGCTACCTTAAGAGAGTCATATTTACTCGTCCCAATTGCTCACCGAGTCTGATATTTTTTCTTACTGCGGCCAGTCTTCCAGAAGCGATATGTCACTAGTTGTGTATCATAAAAGAGTGATCGCTTCTCCTCCGAGGGGTTATACGAGATATCTTAATCGAAACCCTAGGAACGAGGCATTGGCTACCTTAAGAGAGTCATAGTTACTCGTCCCAATTGCTCACCCAGTCAGCCATTTTTTCTTACTGTGGCAAGTCTGCCAGAAGCGATATGTCACTAGTTGTGTATCATAAAAGAGTCATCGTTACTCCTCCCAGGGGTTATTCGAGATATCTTAATCGAAACCCTAGTAACGAGGCATTGGCTACCTTAAGAGAGTCATAGTTACTCCTCCCAATTGCTCACACAGTCCAACATTTTTTTCTTACTGCAGCCAGTCTGCCAGAAGCGATACGTCACTAGTTGTGTATCATAAAAGACCCGCCGTTACTCCTCCGAGGGGTTATTCGAGATATCTTAATCGAATCACTAGTAACGAGGCATTGGCTACCTTAAGAGAGTCATAGTTACTCGTCAGAATTGCTCACCCAGTCTGCCATTTTTTCTTACTGCGACCAGTCTGCCAGAAGCGATATGTCACTAGTTGTGTATCATAAAAGCGTGATCGTTACTCCTCCCAGGGGTTATTCGAGATATTTTAATCGAAACCCTAGTAACAAGGCATTGGCTACCTTAAGAGAGTGATAGTTACTCGTCCCAATTGCTCACCCAGTCTGCCATTTTTTCTTATTGCGGTCAGTCTGCCAGAAGCGATATGTCACTAGTTGTGTATCATAAAAGAGTCATCGTTACTCCTGCCAGGGGTTATTCGAGATATCTTAATCGAAACCCTAGTAAAGAGGCATTGGCTACCTTAAGAGAGTCATAGTTACTCGTCCCAATTGCTCACCCAGTCCCACATTCTTTCTTACTGCGACCAGTCAGCCAGAAGCGATATGTCACTAGTTGTGTATCATAAAAGAGTGATCGTTACTCCTCCCAGGGGTTATTCGAGATATCTTAATCGAAACCCTAGTAACGAGGCATTGGCTACCTTAAGAGAGTCATAGTCACTCGTCCCAATTCCTCACCCAGTCCAACATTTTTCCTTACTGCGGCCAGTCTGCCAGAAGCGATATGTCACTAGATGTGTAACTTAAAAGAGTGATCGTTACTCCTCCCAGGGGTTATTGGAGATATCTTAATCGAAACCCTAGTAACGAGGCATTGGCTACCTTAAGAGAGTCATAGTTACTCGTCCCAATTGCTCTCCCAGTAAAACGTTTTTTCTTACTGCGGCCAGTCTGCCAGAAGCGATATGTCACTAGTTGTGTATCATAAAAGAGTGATCGTTACTCCTCCCAGGGGTTATTCGAGATATCTTAATCGAAACCCTAGTAACGAGGCATTGGCTACCTTAAGAGAGTCATAGTTACTCGTCCCAATTGCTCACCCAGTACAACATTTTTTATTACTGCGGCCAGTCTGCCAGAAGCGATATGTCACTCGTTGTGTATCATAAAAGAGTGACCGTTACTCCTCCCAGGGGTATTCGAGATATCTTAATCGAAACCCTAGTAACAAGGCATTGGCTACCTTAAGAGAGTCATAGTTACTCGTCCCAATTGCTCACCCAGTCTGCCATTTTTTCTTACTGCGGCCAGTCTGCCAGAAGCGATATGTCACTAGTTGTGTATCATAAAAGAGTCATCGTTACTCCTCCCAGGGGTTATTTGAGATATCTTAATCGAAACCCTAGTAACGAGGCATTGGCTACCTTAAGAGAATCATAGTTACTCGTCCCAATTGCTCACCCAGTCTGACATTTTTTCTTACTGTGGCAAGTCTGCCAGAAGCGATATGTAACTAGTTGTGTATCATAAAAGAGTCATCGTTACTCCTCCCAGGGGTTATTCCAGATATCTTAATCGAAACCCTAGTAACGAGGCATTGGCTACCTTAAGAGAGTCATAGTTACTCGTCCCAATTGCTCACACAGTCCAACATTTTTTCTTACTGCAGCCAGTCTACAGAAGCGATATGTCACTAGTTGTGTATCATAAAAGAGTGATCGTTACTCCTCCCAGGGGTTATTCGAGATATCTTAATCGAAACCCTAGTAACGAGGCATTGGCTACCTTAAGAGAGTCATAGTTACTCGTCCCAATTGCTCACCCAGTCCCACATTCTTTCTTACTGGGACCAGTCAGCCAGAAGCGATATGTCACTAGTTGTGTATCATAAAAGAGTGATCGTTACTACTCCCAGGGGTTATTCCAGATATCTTAATCGAAACCCTAGTAACGAGGCATTGGCTACCTTAAGAGAGTCATAGTTACTCGTCCCAATAGCTCACCCAGTCCAACATTTTTTCTTACTGCAGCCAGTCTGCCAGAAGCGATATGTCACTAGTTGTGTATCATAAAAGAGTCATCGTTACTCCTCCGAGGGGTTATTCGAGATATCTTAATCGAAACCCTAGTAACGAGGCATTTTCTACCTTAAGAGAGTCATAGTTACTCGTCCCAATTGCTCACCCAGTACAACATTTTTTCTTACTGTGGCCAGTCTGCCAGAAGCGATATGTCACTAGTTGTGTATCATAAAAGAGTGATCCTTTCTCCTCCCACGGGTTATTCGAGATATCTTAATCGAAACCCTAGTAACGAGGCATTGGCTACCTTAAGAGAGTCATATTTACTCGTCCCAATTGCTCACCGAGTCTGATATTTTTTCTTACTGCGGCCAGTCTGCCAGAAGCGATATGTCACTAGTTGTGTATCATAAAAGAGTGATCGTTTCTCCTCCAAGCGGTTATACGAGATATCTTAATCGAAACCCTAGGAGCGAGGCATTGGCTACCTTAAGAGAGTCATAGTTACTCGTCCCAATTGCTCACCCAGTCAGCCATTTTTTCTCACTGTGGCAAGTCTGCCATTAGCGATATGTCACTAGTTGTGTATCATAAAAGAGTCATCGTTACTCCTCCCAGGGGTTATTCGAGATATCTTAATCGAAACCCTAGTAACGAGGCATTGGCTACCTTAAGAGAGTCATAGTTACTCGTCCCAATTGCTCACCCAGTCCCACATTCTTTCTTACTGGGACCAGTCAGCCAGAAGCGATATGTCACTAGTTGTGTATCATAAAAGAGTGATCGTTACTACTCCCAGGGGTTATTCGAGATATCTTAATCGAAACCCTAGTAACGAGGCATTGGCTACCTTAAGAGAGTCATAGTTACTCGTCCCAATTGCTCACCCAGTACAACATTTTTTCTTACTGCGGCCAGTCTGCCAGAAGCGATATGTCACTACTTGTGTATCATAAAAGAGTGATCGTTTCTCCTCCCAGGGGTTATTCGAGATATCTTAATCGAAACCCTAGTAACGAGGCATTCGCTACCTTATGAGAGTCATAGTTACTCGTCCCAATTGCTCACCCAGTCTGCCATTTTTTCTTACTGCGACCAGTCTGCCAGAAGCAATATGTCACTAGTTGTGTATCATAAAAGCGTGATCGTTACTCCTCCCAGGGGTTATTCGAGATATCTTAATCGAAACCCTAGTAACAAGGCATTGGCTACCTTAAGAGAGTCATAGTTACTCGTCCCAATTGCTCACCCAGTCTGCCATTTTTTCTTACTGCGGCCAGCCTGCCAGAAGCGATATGTCACTAGTTGTGTATCATAAAAGAGTCATCGTTACTCCTCCCAGGGGTTATTCGAGATATCTTAATCGAAACCCTAGTAACGAGGCATTGGCTACCTTAAGAGAGTCATAGTTACTCGTCCCAATTGCTCACCCAGTCCAACATTTTTTCTTACTGCGACCAGTCTGCCAGAAGCGATATGTCACTAGCTGTGTATCATAAAAGAGTGATCGTTACTCCTCCCAGGGGTTATTCGAGATATCTTAATCGAAACCCTAGTAACGAGGCATTGGCTACCTTAAGAGAGTCATAGTTACTCGTCCCAATAGCTCACCCAGTCCAACATTTTTTCTTACTGCAGCCAGTCTGCCAGAAGCGATATGTCACTAGTTGTGTATCATAAAAAAGTCATCGTTACTCCTCCGAGGGGTTATTCGAGATATCTTAATCGAAACCCTAGTAACGAGGCATTTTCTACCTTAAGAGAGTCATAGTTACTCGTCCCAATTGCTCACCCAGTACAACATTTTTTCTTACTGTGGCCAGTCTGCCAGAAGCGATATGTCACTAGTTGTGTATCATAAAAGAGTGATCCTTTCTCCTCCCACGGGTTATTCGAGATATCTTAATCGAAACCCTAGTAACGAGGCATTGGCTACCTTAAGAGAGTCATATTTACTAGTCCCAATTGCTCACCGAGTCTGATATTTTTTCTTACTGCGGCCAGTCTGCCAGAAGCGATATGTCACTAGTTGTGTATCATAAAAGAGTGATCGTTTCTCCTCCAAGCGGTTATACGAGATATCTTAATCGAAACCCTAGGAGCGAGGCATTGGCTACCTTAAGAGAGTCATAGTTACTCGTCCCAATTGCTCACCCAGTCAGCCATTTTTTCTCACTGTGGCAAGTCTGCCATTAGCGATATGTCACTAGTTGTGTATCATAAAAGAGTCATCGTTACTCCTCCCAGGGGTTATTCGAGATATCTTAATCGAAACCCTAGTAACGAGGCATTGGCTACCTTAAGAGAGTCATAGTTACTCGTCCCAATTGCTCACCCAGTCCCACATTCTTTCTTACTGGGACCAGTCAGCCAGAAGCGATATGTCACTAGTTGTGTATCATAAAAGAGTGATCGTTACTACTCCCAGGGGTTATTCGAGATATCTTAATCGAAACCCTAGTAACGAGGCATTGGCTACCTTAAGAGAGTCATAGTTACTCGTCCCAATTGCTCACCCAGTACAACATTTTTTCTTACTGCGGCCAGTCTGCCAGAAGCGATATGTCACTAGTTGTGTATCATAAAAGAGTGATCGTTTCTCCTCCCAGGGGTTATTCGAGATATCTTAATCGAAACCCTAGTAACGAGGCATTCGCTACCTTATGAGAGTCATAGTTACTCGTCCCAATTGCTCACCCAGTCTGCCATTTTTTCTTACTGCGACCAGTCTGCCAGAAGCAATATGTCACTAGTTGTGTATCATAAAAGCGTGATCGTTACTCCTCCCAGGGGTTATTCGAGATATCTTAATCGAAACCCTAGTAACAAGGCATTGGCTACCTTAAGAGAGTCATAGTTACTCGTCCCAATTGCTCACCCAGTCTGCCATTTTTTCTTACTGCGGCCAGTCTGCCAGAAGCGATATGTCACTAGTTGTGTATCATAAAAGAGTCATCGTTACTCCTCCCAGGGGTTATTCGAGATATCTTAATCGAAACCCTAGTAACGAGGCATTGGCTACCTTAAGAGAGTCATAGTTACTCGTCCCAATTGCTCACCCAGTCCCACATTCTTTCTTACTGCGACCAGTCAGCCAGAAGTGATATGTCACTAGTTGTGTATCATAAAAGAGTGATCGTTACTCCTCCCAGGGGTTATTAGAGATATCTTAATCGAAACCCTAGTAACGAGGCATTGGCTGCCTTAAGAGAGTCATAGTTACTCGTCCCAATTGCTCACCCAGTCCAACATTTTTTCTTACTGCGACCAGTCTGCCAGAAGCGATATGTCACTAGCTGTGTATCATAAAAGAGTGATCGTTACTCCTCCCAGGGTTATTCGAGATATCTTAATCGAAACCCTAGTAACGAGGCATTGGCTACCTTAAGAGAGTCATAGTTACTCGTCCCAATAGCTCACCCAGTCCAACATTTTTTCTTACTGCAGCCAGTCTGCCAGAAGCGATATGTCACTAGTTGTGTATCATAAAAGAGTCATCGTTACTCCTCCGAGGGGTTATTCGAGATATCTTAATCGAAACCCTAGAAACGAGGCATTTTCTACCTTAAGAGAGTCATAGTTACTCGTCCCAATTGCTCACCCAGTACAACATTTTTTCTTACTGTGGCCAGTCTGCCAGAAGCGATATGTCACTAGTTGTGTATCATAAAAGAGTGATCCTTTCTCCTCCCACGGGTTATTCGAGATATCTTAATCGAAACCCTAGTAACGAGGCATTGGCTACCTTAAGAGAGTCATATTTACTCGTCCCAATTGCTCACCGAGTCTGATATTTTTTCTTACTGTGGCAAGTCTGCCAGAAGCGATATGTCACTAGTTGTGTATCATAAAAGAGTCATCGTTACTCCTCCCAGGGGTTATTCGAGATATCTTAATCGAAACCCTAGTAACGAGGCATTGGCTACCTTAAGAGAGTCATAGTTACTCCTCCCAATTGCTCACACAGTCCAACATTTTTTTCTTACTGCAGCCAGTCTGCCAGAAGCGATACGTCACTAGTTGTGTATCATAAAAGACCCGCCGTTACTCCTCCGAGGGGTTATTCGAGATATCTTAATCGAATCACTAGTAACGAGGCATTGGCTACCTTAAGAGAGTCATAGTTACTCGTCAGAATTGCTCACCCAGTCTGCCATTTTTTCTTACTGCGACCAGTCTGCCAGAAGCGATATGTCACTAGTTGTGTATCATAAAAGCGTGATCGTTACTCCTCCCAGGGGTTATTCGAGATATTTTAATCGAAACCCTAGTAACAAGGCATTGGCTACCTTAAGAGAGTGATAGTTACTCGTCCCAATTGCTCACCCAGTCTGCCATTTTTTCTTATTGCGGTCAGTCTGCCAGAAGCGATATGTCACTAGTTGTGTATCATAAAAGAGTCATCGTTACTCCTGCCAGGGGTTATTCGAGATATCTTAATCGAAACCCTAGTAAAGAGGCATTGGCTACCTTAAGAGAGTCATAGTTACTCGTCCCAATTGCTCACCCAGTCCCACATTCTTTCTTACTGCGACCAGTCAGCCAGAAGCGATATGTCACTAGTTGTGTATCATAAAAGAGTGATCGTTACTCCTCCCAGGGGTTATTCGAGATATCTTAATCGAAACCCTAGTAACGAGGCATTGGCTACCTTAAGAGAGTCATAGTCACTCGTCCCAATTCCTCACCCAGTCCAACATTTTTCCTTACTGCGGCCAGTCTGCAAGAAGCGATATGTCACTAGATGTGTAACTTAAAAGAGTGATCGTTACTCCTCCCAGGGGTTATTGGAGATATCTTAATCGAAACCCTAATAACGAGGCATTGGCTACCTTAAGAGAGTCATAGTTACTCGTCCCAATTGCTCTCCCAGTAAAACGTTTTTTCTTACTGCGGCCAGTCTGCCAGAAGCGATATGTCACTAGTTGTGTATCATAAAAGAGTGATCGTTACTCCTCCCAGGGGTTATTCGAGATATCTTAATCGAAACCCTAGTAACGAGGCATTGGCTACCTTAAGAGAGTCATAGTTACTCGTCCCAATTGCTCACCCAGTACAACATTTTTTATTACTGCGGCCAGTCTGCCAGAAGCGATATGTCACTCGTTGTGTATCATAAAAGAGTGACCGTTACTCCTCCCAGGGGTATTCGAGATATCTTAATCGAAACCCTAGTAACGAGGCATTGGCTACCTTAAGAGAGTCATAGTTACTCGTCCCAATTGCTCACCGAGTCTGACATTTTTTCTTACTGCGGCCAGTCTGCCAGAAGCGATATGTCACTAGTTGTGTATCATAAAAGAGTGATCGTTACTCCTCCCAGGGGTTATTCCAGATATCTTAATCGAAACCCTAGTAACGAGGCATTGGCTACCTTAAGAGAGTCATAGTTACTCGTCCCAATTGCTCACCCAGTCCCACATTCTTTCTTACTGGGACCAGTCAGCCAGAAGCGATATGTCACTAGTTGTGTATCATAAAAGAGTGATCGTTACTACTCCCAGGGGTTATTCGAGATATCTTAATCGAAACCCTAGTAACGAGGCATTGGCTACCTTAAGAGAGTCATAGTTACTCGTCGCAATAGCTCACACAGTCCAACATTTTTTCTTACTGCAGCCAGTCTGCCAGAAGCGATATGTCACTAGTTGTGTATCATAAAAGAGTGATCCTTTCTCCTCCCACGGGTTATTCGAGATATCTTAATCGAAACCCTAGTAACGAGGCATTGGCTAGCTTAAGAGAGTCATATTTACTCGTCCCAATTGCTCACCGAGTCTAATATTTTTTCTTACTGCGGCCAGTCTGCCAGAAGCGATATGTCACTAGTTGTGTATCATAAAAGAGTGATCGTTTCTCCTCCGAGGGGTTATACGAGATATCTTAATCGAAACCCTAGGAACGAGGCATTGGCTACCTTAAGAGAGTCATAGTTACTCGTCCCAATTGCTCACCCAGTCCCACATTCTTTCTTACTGCGACCAGTCAGCCAGAAGTGATATGTCACTAGTTGTGTATCATAAAAGAGTGATCGTTACTCCTCCCAGGGGTTATTAGAGATATCTTAATCGAAACCCTAGTAACGAGGCATTGGCTACCTTAAGAGAGTCATAGTTACTCGTCCCAATAGCTCACCCAGTCCAACATTTTTTCTTACTGCAGCCAGTCTGCCAGAAGCGATATGTCACTAGTTGTGTATCATAAAAGAGTCATCGTTACTCCTCCGAGGGGTTATTCGAGATATCTTAATCGAAACCCTAGAAACGAGGCATTTTCTACCTTAAGAGAGTCATAGTTACTCGTCCCAATTGCTCACCCAGTACAACATTTTTTCTTACTGTGGCCAGTCTGCCAGAAGCGATATGTCACTAGTTGTGTATCATAAAAGAGTGATCCTTTCTCCTCCCACGGGTTATTCGAGATATCTTAATCGAAACCCTAGTAACGAGGCATTGGCTACCTTAAGAGAGTCATATTTACTCGTCCCAATTGCTCACCGAGTCTGATATTTTTTCTTACTGCGGCCAGTCTGCCAGAAGCGATATGTCACTAGTTGTGTATCATAAAAGAGTGATCGCTTCTCCTCCGAGGGGTTATACGAGATATCTTAATCGAAACCCTAGGAACGAGGCATTGGCTACCTTAAGAGAGTCATAGTTACTCGTCCCAATTGCTCACCCAGTCAGCCATTTTTTCTTACTGTGGCAAGTCTGCCAGAAGCGATATGTCACTAGTTGTGTATCATAAAAGAGTCATCGTTACTCCTCCCAGGGGTTATTCGAGATATCTTAATCGAAACCCTAGTAACGAGGCATTGGCTACCTTAAGAGAGTCATAGTTACTCCTCCCAATTGCTCACACAGTCCAACATTTTTTTCTTACTGCAGCCAGTCTGCCAGAAGCGATACGTCACTAGTTGTGTATCATAAAAGACCCGCCGTTACTCCTCCGAGGGGTTATTCGAGATATCTTAATCGAATCACTAGTAACGAGGCATTGGCTACCTTAAGAGAGTCATAGTTACTCGTCAGAATTGCTCACCCAGTCTGCCATTTTTTCTTACTGCGACCAGTCTGCCAGAAGCGATATGTCACTAGTTGTGTATCATAAAAGCGTGATCGTTACTCCTCCCAGGGGTTATTCGAGATATTTTAATCGAAACCCTGGTAACAAGGCATTGGCTACCTTAAGAGAGTGATAGTTACTCGTCCCAATTGCTCACCCAGTCTGCCATTTTTTCTTATTGCGGTCAGTCTGCCAGAAGCGATATGTCACTAGTTGTGTATCATAAAAGAGTCATCGTTACTCCTGCCAGGGGTTATTCGAGATATCTTAATCGAAACCCTAGTAAAGAGGCATTGGCTACCTTAAGAGAGTCATAGTTACTCGTCCCAATTGCTCACCCAGTCCCACATTCTTTCTTACTGCGACCAGTCAGCCAGAAGCGATATGTCACTAGTTGTGTATCATAAAAGAGTGATCGTTACTCCTCCCAGGGGTTATTCGAGATATCTTAATCGAAACCCTAGTAACGAGGCATTGGCTACCTTAAGAGAGTCATAGTCACTCGTCCCAATTCCTCACCCAGTCCAACATTTTTCCTTACTGCGGCCAGTCTGCCAGAAGCGATATGTCACTAGATGTGTAACTTAAAAGAGTGATCGTTACTCCTCCCAGGGGTTATTGGAGATATCTTAATCGAAACCCTAGTAACGAGGCATTGGCTACCTTAAGAGAGTCATAGTTACTCGTCCCAATTGCTCTCCCAGTAAAACGTTTTTTCTTACTGCGGCCAGTCTGCCAGAAGCGATATGTCACTAGTTGTGTATCATAAAAGAGTGATCGTTACTCCTCCCAGGGGTTATTCGAGATATCTTAATCGAAACCCTAGTAACGAGGCATTGGCTACCTTAAGAGAGTCATAGTTACTCGTCCCAATTGCTCACCCAGTACAACATTTTTTATTACTGCGGCCAGTCTGCCAGAAGCGATATGTCACTCGTTGTGTATCATAAAAGAGTGACCGTTACTCCTCCCAGGGGTATTCGAGATATCTTAATCGAAACCCTAGTAACAAGGCATTGGCTACCTTAAGAGAGTCATAGTTACTCGTCCCAATTGCTCACCCAGTCTGCCATTTTTTCTTACTGCGGCCAGTCTGCCAGAAGCGATATGTCACTAGTTGTGTATCATAAAAGAGTCATCGTTACTCCTCCCAGGGGTTATTTGAGATATCTTAATCGAAACCCTAGTAACGAGGCATTGGCTACCTTAAGAGAATCATAGTTACTCGTCCCAATTGCTCACCCAGTCTGACATTTTTTCTTACTGTGGCAAGTCTGCCAGAAGCGATATGTAACTAGTTGTGTATCATAAAAGAGTCATCGTTACTCCTCCCAGGGGTTATTCCAGATATCTTAATCGAAACCCTAGTAACGAGGCATTGGCTACCTTAAGAGAGTCATAGTTACTCGTCCCAATTGCTCACCCAGTCTGCCATTTTTTCTTACTGCGGCCAGTCTGCCAGAAGCGATATGTCACTAGTTGTGTATCATAAAAGAGTCATCGTTACTCCTCCCAGGGGTTATTCGAGATATCTTAATCGAAACCCTAGTAACGAGGCATTGGCTACCTTAAGAGAGTCATAGTTACTCGTCCCAATTGCTCACCCAGTCCAACATTTTTTCTTACTGCGACCAGTCTGCCAGAAGCGATATGTCACTAGCTGTGTATCATAAAAGAGTGATCGTTACTCCTCCCAGGGGTTATTCGAGATATCTTAATCGAAACCCTAGTAACGAGGCATTGGCTACCTTAAGAGAGTCATAGTTACTCGTCCCAATAGCTCACCCAGTCCAACATTTTTTCTTACTGCAGCCAGTCTGCCAGAAGCGATATGTCACTAGTTGTGTATCATAAAAAAGTCATCGTTACTCCTCCGAGGGGTTATTCGAGATATCTTAATCGAAACCCTAGTAACGAGGCATTTTCTACCTTAAGAGAGTCATAGTTACTCGTCCCAATTGCTCACCCAGTACAACATTTTTTCTTACTGTGGCCAGTCTGCCAGAAGCGATATGTCACTAGTTGTGTATCATAAAAGAGTGATCCTTTCTCCTCCCACGGGTTATTCGAGATATCTTAATCGAAACCCTAGTAACGAGGCATTGGCTACCTTAAGAGAGTCATATTTACTAGTCCCAATTGCTCACCGAGTCTGATATTTTTTCTTACTGCGGCCAGTCTGCCAGAAGCGATATGTCACTAGTTGTGTATCATAAAAGAGTGATCGTTTCTCCTCCAAGCGGTTATACGAGATATCTTAATCGAAACCCTAGGAGCGAGGCATTGGCTACCTTAAGAGAGTCATAGTTACTCGTCCCAATTGCTCACCCAGTCAGCCATTTTTTCTCACTGTGGCAAGTCTGCCATTAGCGATATGTCACTAGTTGTGTATCATAAAAGAGTCATCGTTACTCCTCCCAGGGGTTATTCGAGATATCTTAATCGAAACCCTAGTAACGAGGCATTGGCTACCTTAAGAGAGTCATAGTTACTCGTCCCAATAGCTCACCCAGTCCAACATTTTTTCTTACTGCAGCCAGTCTGCCAGAAGCGATATGTCACTAGTTGTGTATCATAAAAAAGTCATCGTTACTCCTCCGAGGGGTTATTCGAGATATCTTAATCGAAACCCTAGTAACGAGGCATTTTCTACCTTAAGAGAGTCATAGTTACTCGTCCCAATTGCTCACCCAGTACAACATTTTTTCTTACTGCGGCCAGTCTGCCAGAAGCGATATGTCACTACTTGTGTATCATAAAAGAGTGATCGTTTCTCCTCCCAGGGGTTATTCGAGATATCTTAATCGAAACCCTAGTAACGAGGCATTCGCTACCTTATGAGAGTCATAGTTACTCGTCCCAATTGCTCACCCAGTCTGCCATTTTTTCTTACTGCGACCAGTCTGCCAGAAGCAATATGTCACTAGTTGTGTATCATAAAAGCGTGATCGTTACTCCTCCCAGGGGTTATTCGAGATATCTTAATCGAAACCCTAGTAACAAGGCATTGGCTACCTTAAGAGAGTCATAGTTACTCGTCCCAATTGCTCACCCAGTCTGCCATTTTTTCTTACTGCGGCCAGTCTGCCAGAAGCGATATGTCACTAGTTGTGTATCATAAAAGAGTCATCGTTACTCCTCCCAGGGGTTATTCGAGATATCTTAATCGAAACCCTAGTAACGAGGCATTGGCTACCTTAAGAGAGTCATAGTTACTCGTCCCAATTGCTCACCCAGTCCAACATTTTTTCTTACTGCGACCAGTCTGCCAGAAGCGATATGTCACTAGCTGTGTATCATAAAAGAGTGATCGTTACTCCTCCCAGGGGTTATTCGAGATATCTTAATCGAAACCCTAGTAACGAGGCATTGGCTACCTTAAGAGAGTCATAGTTACTCGTCCCAATAGCTCACCCAGTCCAACATTTTTTCTTACTGCAGCCAGTCTGCCAGAAGCGATATGTCACTAGTTGTGTATCATAAAAAAGTCATCGTTACTCCTCCGAGGGGTTATTCGAGATATCTTAATCGAAACCCTAGTAACGAGGCATTTTCTACCTTAAGAGAGTCATAGTTACTCGTCCCAATTGCTCACCCAGTACAACATTTTTTCTTACTGTGGCCAGTCTGCCAGAAGCGATATGTCACTAGTTGTGTATCATAAAAGAGTGATCCTTTCTCCTCCCACGGGTTATTCGAGATATCTTAATCGAAACCCTAGTAACGAGGCATTGGCTACCTTAAGAGAGTCATATTTACTAGTCCCAATTGCTCACCGAGTCTGATATTTTTTCTTACTGCGGCCAGTCTGCCAGAAGCGATATGTCACTAGTTGTGTATCATAAAAGAGTGATCGTTTCTCCTCCAAGCGGTTATACGAGATATCTTAATCGAAACCCTAGGAGCGAGGCATTGGCTACCTTAAGAGAGTCATAGTTACTCGTCCCAATTGCTCACCCAGTCAGCCATTTTTTCTCACTGTGGCAAGTCTGCCATTAGCGATATGTCACTAGTTGTGTATCATAAAAGAGTCATCGTTACTCCTCCCAGGGGTTATTCGAGATATCTTAATCGAAACCCTAGTAACGAGGCATTGGCTACCTTAAGAGAGTCATAGTTACTCGTCCCAATTGCTCACCCAGTCCCACATTCTTTCTTACTGGGACCAGTCAGCCAGAAGCGATATGTCACTAGTTGTGTATCATAAAAGAGTGATCGTTACTACTCCCAGGGGTTATTCGAGATATCTTAATCGAAACCCTAGTAACGAGGCATTGGCTACCTTAAGAGAGTCATAGTTACTCGTCCCAATTGCTCACCCAGTACAACATTTTTTCTTACTGCGGCCAGTCTGCCAGAAGCGATATGTCACTAGTTGTGTATCATAAAAGAGTGATCGTTTCTCCTCCCAGGGGTTATTCGAGATATCTTAATCGAAACCCTAGTAACGAGGCATTCGCTACCTTATGAGAGTCATAGTTACTCGTCCCAATTGCTCACCCAGTCTGCCATTTTTTCTTACTGCGACCAGTCTGCCAGAAGCAATATGTCACTAGTTGTGTATCATAAAAGCGTGATCGTTACTCCTCCCAGGGGTTATTCGAGATATCTTAATCGAAACCCTAGTAACAAGGCATTGGCTACCTTAAGAGAGTCATAGTTACTCGTCCCAATTGCTCACCCAGTCTGCCATTTTTTCTTACTGCGGCCAGTCTGCCAGAAGCGATATGTCACTAGTTGTGTATCATAAAAGAGTCATCGTTACTCCTCCCAGGGGTTATTCGAGATATCTTAATCGAAACCCTAGTAACGAGGCATTGGCTACCTTAAGAGAGTCATAGTTACTCGTCCCAATTGCTCACCCAGTCCCACATTCTTTCTTACTGCGACCAGTCAGCCAGAAGTGATATGTCACTAGTTGTGTATCATAAAAGAGTGATCGTTACTCCTCCCAGGGGTTATTAGAGATATCTTAATCGAAACCCTAGTAACGAGGCATTGGCTGCCTTAAGAGAGTCATAGTTACTCGTCCCAATTGCTCACCCAGTCCAACATTTTTTCTTACTGCGACCAGTCTGCCAGAAGCGATATGTCACTAGCTGTGTATCATAAAAGAGTGATCGTTACTCCTCCCAGGGTTATTCGAGATATCTTAATCGAAACCCTAGTAACGAGGCATTGGCTACCTTAAGAGAGTCATAGTTACTCGTCCCAATAGCTCACCCAGTCCAACATTTTTTCTTACTGCAGCCAGTCTGCCAGAAGCGATATGTCACTAGTTGTGTATCATAAAAGAGTCATCGTTACTCCTCCGAGGGGTTATTCGAGATATCTTAATCGAAACCCTAGAAACGAGGCATTTTCTACCTTAAGAGAGTCATAGTTACTCGTCCCAATTGCTCACCCAGTACAACATTTTTTCTTACTGTGGCCAGTCTGCCAGAAGCGATATGTCACTAGTTGTGTATCATAAAAGAGTGATCCTTTCTCCTCCCACGGGTTATTCGAGATATCTTAATCGAAACCCTAGTAACGAGGCATTGGCTACCTTAAGAGAGTCATATTTACTCGTCCCAATTGCTCACCGAGTCTGATATTTTTTCTTACTGCGGCCAGTCTGCCAGAAGCGATATGTCACTAGTTGTGTATCATAAAAGAGTGATCGCTTCTCCTCCGAGGGGTTATACGAGATATCTTAATCGAAACCCTAGGAACGAGGCATTGGCTACCTTAAGAGAGTCATAGTTACTCGTCCCAATTGCTCACCCAGTCAGCCATTTTTTCTTACTGTGGCAAGTCTGCCAGAAGCGATATGTCACTAGTTGTGTATCATAAAAGCGTGATCGTTACTCCTCCCACTGTTTATTCGAGATATCTTAATCGAAACCCTAGTAACGAGGCATTGGCTACCTTAAGAGAGTCATAGTTACTCGTCCCAATTGCTCACCCAGTCCCACATTCTTTCTTACTGCGACCAGTCAGCCAGAAGCGATATGTCACTAGTTGTGTATCATAAAAGAGTGATCGTTACTCCTCCCAGGGGTTATTCGAGATATCTTAATCGAAACCCTAGTAACGAGGCATTGGCTACCTTAAGAGAGTCATAGTCACTCGTCCCAATTCCTCACCCAGTCCAACATTTTTCCTTACTGCGGCCAGTCTGCCAGAAGCGATATGTCACTAGATGTGTAACTTAAAAGAGTGATCGTTACTCCTCCCAGGGGTTATTGGAGATATCTTAATCGAAACCCTAATAACGAGGCATTGGCTACCTTAAGAGAGTCATAGTTACTCGTCCCAATTGCTCTCCCAGTAAAACGTTTTTTCTTACTGCGGCCAGTCTGCCAGAAGCGATATGTCACTAGTTGTGTATCATAAAAGAGTGATCGTTACTCCTCCCAGGGGTTATTCGAGATATCTTAATCGAAACCCTAGTAACGAGGCATTGGCTACCTTAAGAGAGTCATAGTTACTCGTCCCAATTGCTCACCCAGTACAACATTTTTTATTACTGCGGCCAGTCTGCCAGAAGCGATATGTCACTCGTTGTGTATCATAAAAGAGTGACCGTTACTCCTCCCAGGGGTATTCGAGATATCTTAATCGAAACCCTAGTAACGAGGCATTGGCTACCTTAAGAGAGTCATAGTTACTCGTCCCAATTGCTCACCGAGTCTGACATTTTTTCTTACTGCGGCCAGTCTGCCAGAAGCGATATGTCACTAGTTGTGTATCATAAAAGAGTGATCGTTACTCCTCCCAGGGGTTATTCCAGATATCTTAATCGAAACCCTAGTAACGAGGCATTGGCTACCTTAAGAGAGTCATAGTTACTCGTCCCAATTGCTCACCCAGTCCCACATTCTTTCTTACTGGGACCAGTCAGCCAGAAGCGATATGTCACTAGTTGTGTATCATAAAAGAGTGATCGTTACTACTCCCAGGGGTTATTCGAGATATCTTAATCGAAACCCTAGTAACGAGGCATTGGCTACCTTAAGAGAGTCATAGTTACTCGTCGCAATAGCTCACACAGTCCAACATTTTTTCTTACTGCAGCCAGTCTGCCAGAAGCGATATGTCAATAGTTGTGTATCATAAAAGAGTGATCCTTTCTCCTCCCACGGGTTATTCGAGATATCTTAATCGAAACCCTAGTAACGAGGCATTGGCTAGCTTAAGAGAGTCATATTTACTCGTCCCAATTGCTCACCGAGTCTAATATTTTTTCTTACTGCGGCCAGTCTGCCAGAAGCGATATGTCACTAGTTGTGTATCATAAAAGAGTGATCGTTTCTCCTCCGAGGGGTTATACGAGATATCTTAATCGAAACCCTAGGAACGAGGCATTGGCTACCTTAAGAGAGTCATAGTTACTCGTCCCAATTGCTCACCCAGTCAGCCATTTTTTCTTACTGTGGCAAGTCTGCCAGAAGCGATATGTCACTAGTTGTGTATCATAAAAGAGTCATCGTTACTCCTCCCAGGGGTTATTCGAGATATCTTAATCGAAACCCTAGTAACGAGGCATTGGCTACCTCAAGAGAGTCATAGTTACTCCTCCCAATTGCTCACACAGTCCAACATTTTTTTCTTACTGCAGCCAGTCTGCCAGAAGCGATACGTCACTAGTTGTGTATCATAAAAGACCCGCCGTTACTCCTCCGAGGGGTTATTCGAGATATCTTAATCGAATCCCTACTAACGAGGCATTGGCTACCTTAAGAGAGTCATAGTTACTCGTCACAATTGCTCACCCAGTCTGCCATTTTTTCTTACTGCGACCAGTCTGCCAGAAGCGATATGTCACTAGTTGTGTATCATAAAAGCGTGATCGTTACTCCTCCCAGGGGTTATTCGAGATATCTTAATCGAAACCCTAGTAACAAGGCATTGGCTACCTTAAGAGAGTGATAGTTACTCGTCCCAATTGCTCACCCAGTCTGCCATTTTTTCTTATTGCGGTCAGTCTGCCAGAAGCGATATGTCACTAGTTGTGTATCATAAAAGAGTCATCGTTACTCTTGCCAGGGGTTATTCGAGATATCTTAATCGAAACCCTAGTAGAGAGGCATTGGCTACCTTAAGAGAGTCATAGTTACTCGTCCCAATTGCTCACCCAGTCCCACATTCTTTCTTACTGCGACCAGTCAGCCAGAAGCGATATGTCACTAGTTGTGTATCATAAAAGAGTGATCGTTACTCCTCCCAGGGGTTATTCGAGATATCTTAATCGAAACCCTAGTAACGAGGCATTGGCTACCTTAAGAGAGTCATAGTCACTCGTCCCAATTCCTCACCCAGTCCAACATTTTTCCTTACTGCGGCCAGTCTGCCAGAAGCGATATGTCACTAGATGTGTAACTTAAAAGAGTGATCGTTACTCCTCCCAGGGGTTATTGGAGATATCTTAATCGAAACCCTAGTAACGAGGCATTGGCTACCTTAAGAGAGTCATAGTTACTCGTCCCAATTGCTCTCCCAGTAAAACGTTTTTTCTTACTGCGGCCAGTCTGCCAGAAGCGATATGTCACTAGTTGTGTATCATAAAAGAGTGATCGTTACTCCTCCCAGGGGTTATTCGAGATATCTTAATCGAAACCCTAGTAACGAGGCATTGGCTACCTTAAGAGAGTCATAGTTACTCGTCCCAATAGCTCACCCAGTCCAACATTTTTTCTTACTGCAGCCAGTCTGCCAGAAGCGATATGTCACTAGTTGTGTAACATAAAAGAGTCATCGTTACTCCTCCCAGGGGTTATTCGAGATATCTTAATCGAAACCCTAGTAACGAGGCATTGGCTACCTTAAGAGAGTCATAGTTACTCGTCCCAATTGCTCACCCAGTACAACATTTTTTATTACTGCGGCCAGTCTGCCAGAAGCGATATGTCACTCGTTGTGTATCATAAAAGAGTGACCGTTACTCCTCCCAGGGGTATTCGAGATATCTTAATCGAAACCCTAGTAACGAGGCATTGGCTACCTTAAGAGAGTCATAGTTACTCGTCCCAATTGCTCACCGAGTCTGACATTTTTTCTTACTGCGGCCAGTCTGCCAGAAGCGATATGTCACTAGTTGTGTATCATAAAAGAGTGATCGTTACTCCTCCCAGGGGTTATTCCAGATATCTTAATCGAAACCCTAGTAACGAGGCATTGGCTACCTTAAGATTGTCATAGTTACTCGTCCCAATTGCTCACCCAGTCCCACATTCTTTCTTACTGGGACCAGTCAGCCAGAAGCGATATGTCACTAGTTGTGTATCATAAAAGAGTGATCGTTACTACTCCCAGGGGTTATTCGAGATATCTTAATCGAAACCCTAGTAACGAGGCATTGGCTACCTTAAGAGAGTCATAGTTACTCGTCGCAATAGCTCACACAGTCCAACATTTTTTCTTACTGCAGCCAGTCTGCCAGAAGCGATATGTCACTAGTTGTGTATCATAAAAGAGTCATCGTTACTCCTCCGAGGGGTTATTCGAGATATCTTAATCGAAACCCTAGTAACGAGGCATTGGCTACCTTAAGAGAGTCATAGTTACTCGTCCCAATTGCTCACCCAGTACAACATTTTTTCTTACTGCGGCCAGTCTGCCAGAAGCGATATGTCACTAGTTGTGTATCATAAAAGAGTGATCGTTTCTCCTCCCAGGGGTTATTCGAGATATCTTAATCGAAACCCTAGTAACGAGGCATTCGCTACCTTATGAGAGTCATAGTTACTCGTCCCAATTGCTCACCCAGTCTGCCATTTTTTCTTACTGCGACCAGTCTGCCAGAAGCGATATGTCACTAGTTGTGTATCATAAAAGCGTGATCGTTACTCCTCCCAGGGGTTATTCGAGATATCTTAATCGAAACCCTAGTAACAAGGCATTGGCTACCTTAAGAGAGTCATAGTTACTCGTCCCAATTGCTCACCCAGTCCCACATTCTTTCTTACTGCGACCAGTCAGCCAGAAGTGATATGTCACTAGTTGTGTATCATAAAAGAGTGATCGTTACTCCTCCCAGGGGTTATTAGAGATATCTTAATCGAAACCCTAGTAACGAGGCATTGGCTGCCTTAAGAGAGTCATAGTTACTCGTCCCAATTGCTCACCCAGTCCAACATTTTTTCTTACTGCGACCAGTCTCCCAGAAGCGATATGTCACTAGCTGTGTATCATAAAAGAGTGATCGTTACTCCTCCCAGGGGTTATTCGAGATATCTTAATCGAAACCCTAGTAACGAGGCATTGGCTACCTTAAGAGAGTCATAGTTACTCGTCCCAATAGGTCACCCAGTCCAACATTTTTTCTTACTGCAGCCAGTCTGCCAGAAGCGATATGTCACTAGTTGTGTATCATAAAAGAGTCATCATTACTCCTCCGAGGGGTTATTCGAGATATCTTAATCGAAACCCTAGTAACGAGGCATTTTCTACCTTAAGAGAGTCATAGTTACTCGTCCCAATTGCTCACCCAGTACAACATTTTTTCTTACTGTGGCCAGTCTGCCAGAAGCGATATGTCACTAGTTGTGTATCACAAAAGAGTGATCCTTTCTCCTCCCACGGGTTATTCGAGATATCTTACTCGAAACCCTAGTAACGAGGCATTGGCTACCTTAAGAGAGTCATATTTACTCGTCCCAATTGCTTACCGAGTCTGATATTTTTTCTTACTGCGGCCAGTCTGCCAGAAGCGATATGTCACTAGTTGTGTATCATAAAAGAGTGATCGTTACTCCTCCCAGGGGTTATTCGAGATATCTTAATCGAAACCCTAGTAACGAGGCATTGGCTACCTTAAGAGAGTCATAGTTACTCCTCCCAATTGCTCACACAGTCCAACATTTTTTTCTTACTGCAGCCAGTCTGCCAGAAGCGATACGTCACTAGTTGTGTATCATAAAAGACCCGTCGTTAATCCTCCGAGGGGTTATTCGAGATATCTTAATCGAATCCCTAGTATCGAGGCATTGGCTACCTTAAGAGAGTCATAGTTACTCGTCACAATTGCTCACCCAGGCCAACATTTTTTCTTACTGCGACCAGTCTGCCAGAAGCGATATGTCACTAGATGTGTATCATAAAAGCGTGATCGTTACTCCTCCCAGGTGTTATTCGAGATATTTTAATCGAAACCCTAGTAACAAGGCATTGGCTACCTTAAGAGAGTCATAGTTACTCGTCCCAATTGCTCACCCAGTCTGCCATATTTTCTTACTGCGGCCAGTCTGCAGAAGCGATATGTCACTAGTTGTGTATCATAAAAGAGTCATCGTTACTCCTGCCAGGGGTTATTCGAGATATCTTAATCGAAACCCTAGAAAAGAGGCATTGGCTACCTTAAGAGAGTCATAGTTACTCGTCCCAATTGCTCACCCAGTCCCACATTCTTTCTTACTGCGACCAGTCAGCCAGAAGCGATATGTCACTATTTGTGTATCATAAAAGTGTGATCGTTACTCCTCCCAGGGGTTATTGGAGATATCTTAATGGAAACCCTAGTAACGAGGCATTGGCTACCTTAAGGGAATCATAGTTACTCGTCCCAATTATTCACCCAGTCCAACATTTTTCCTTACTGCGGCCAGTCTGCCAGAAGCGATATGTCACTAGATGTGTAACTTAAAAAAGTGATCGTTACTCCTCCCAGGGGTTATTGGAGATATCTTAATCGAAACCCTAGTAACGAGGCATTGGCTACCTTAAGAGAGTCATAGTTACTCGTCCCAATAGCTCACCCAGTCCAACATTTTTTCTTATTGCAGCTAGTCTGCCAGAAGCGATATGTCACTAGTTGTGTATCATAAAAGAGTCATCGTTACTCCTCCCAGGGGTTATTAGAGATATCTTAATCGAAACCCTAGTAACGAGGCATTGGCTACCTTAGGAGAGTCATAGTTACTCGTCCAATTGCTCACCGAGTCTGACATTTTTTCTTACTGCGGCCAGTCTGCCAGAAGCGATATGTCACTAGTTGTGTATCATATAAGAGTGATCGTTTCTCCTCTCGGGGTTATTTGAGATATCTTAATCGAAAGCCTAGTAACGAGGCATTGGCTACCTTAAGAGAATCATAGTTACTCGTCCCAATTGCTCACCCAGTCTGCCATTTTTTCTTACTGTGGCAAGTCTGCCAGAAGCGATATGTCACTAGTTGTGTATCATAAAAGAGTCATCGTTACTCCTCCCAGGGGTTATTCGAGATATCTTAATCGAAACCCTAGTAACGAGGCATTGGCTACCTTAAGAGAGTCATAGTTACTCGTCCCAATTGCTCACACAGTCCAACATTTTTTCTTACTGCAGCCAGTCTGCCAGAAGCGATATGTCACTAGTTGTGTATCATAACAGACCCGTCGTTACTCCTCCGGGGGGTTATTCGAGATATCTTAATCGAATCCCTAGTAACGAGGCATTGGCTACCTTAAGAGAGTCATAGTTACTCGTCCCAATTGCTCACCCAGTCTGCCATTTTTTCTTACTGCGGCCAGTCTGCCAGAAGCGATATGTCACTAGTTGTGTATCATAAAAGAGTCATCGTTACTCCTCCCAGGGGTTATTCGAGATATCTTAATCGAATCCCTAGTAACGAGGCATTGCCTACCTTAAGAGAGTCATAGTTACTCGTCCCAATTGCTCACCCAGTCCCACATTCTTTCTTACTGCGACCAGTCAGCCAGAAGCGATATGTCACTAGTTGTGTATCATAAAAGAGTGATCGTTACTCCTCCCAGGGGTTATTCGAGATATCTTAATCGAAACCCTAGTAACGAGGCATTGGCTGCCTTAAGAGAGTCATAGTTACTCGTCCCAATTGCTCACCCAGTCCAACATTTTTTCTTACTGCGACCAGTCTGCCAGAAGCGATATGTCACTAGTTGTGTATCATAAAAGAGTGATCGTTACTCCTCCCAGGGGTTATTCGAGATATCTTAATCGAAACCCTAGTAACGAGGCATTGGCTACCTTAAGAGAGTCATAGTTACTCGTCCCAATTGCTCACCCAGTCTGCCATTTTTTCTTACTGCGACCAGTCTGCCAGAAGCGATATGTCACTAGTTGTGTATAATAAAAGAGTGATCGTTACTCCTCCCAGGGGTTATTCGAGATATCTTAATCGAAACCCTAGTAACGAGGCATTGGCTGCCTTAAGAGAGTCATAGTCACTCGTCCCAATTGCTCACCCAGTCCCACATTTTTTTCTTACTGCGACCAGTCTGCCAGAAGCGATATGTCACTAGTTGTGTATCATAAAAGAGTGATCGTTACTCCTCCCAGGGGTTATTCGAGATATCTTAATCGAAACCCTAGTAACGAGGCATTGGCTACCTTAAGAGAGTCATAGTTACTCGTCCCAATAGCTCACCCAGTCCAACATTTTTTCTTACTGCAGCCAGTCTGCCAGAAGCGATATGTCACTAGTTGTGTATCATAAAAGAGTCATCGTTACTCCTCCGAGGGGTTATTCGAGATATCTTAATCGAAACCATAGTAACGAGGCATTTTCTACCTTAAGAGAGTCATAGTTACTCGTCCCAATTGCTCACCCAGTACAACATTTTTTCTTACTGTGGCCAGTCTGCCAGAAGCGATATGTCACTAGTTGTGTATCATAAAAGAGTGATCCTTTCTCCTCCCACGGGTTATTCGAGATATCTTAATCGAAACCCTAGTAACGAGGCATTGGCTACCTTAAGAGAGTCATAGTTACTCGTCCCAATAGCTCACCCAGTCCAACATTTTTTCTTATTGCAGCCAGTCTGCCAGAAGCGATATGTCACTAGTTGTGTATCATAAAAGAGTCATCGTTACTCCTCCCAGGGGTTATTAGAGATATCTTAATCGAAACCCTAGTAACGAGGCATTGGCTACCTTAGGAGAGTCATAGTTACTCGTCCAATTGCTCACCGAGTCTGACATTTTTTCTTACTGCGGCCAGTCTGCCAGAAGCGATATGTCACTAGTTGTGTATCATATAAGAGTGATCGTTTCTCCTCTCGGGGTTATTTGAGATATCTTAATCGAAAGCCTAGTAACGAGGCATTGGCTACCTTAAGAGAATCATAGTTACTCGTCCCAATTGCTCACCCAGTCTGCCATTTTTTCTTACTGTGGCAAGTCTGCCAGAAGCGATATGTCACTAGTTGTGTATCATAAAAGAGTCATCGTTACTCCTCCCAGGGGTTATTCGAGATATCTTAATCGAAACCCTAGTAACGAGGCATTGGCTACCTTAAGAGAGTCATAGTTACTCGTCCCAATTGCTCACACAGTCCAACATTTTTTCTTACTGCAGCCAGTCTGCCAGAAGCGATATGTCACTAGTTGTGTATCATAACAGACCCGTCGTTACTCCTCCGAGGGGTTATTCGAGATATCTTAATCGAATCCCTAGTAACGAGGCATTGGCTACCTTAAGAGAGTCATAGTTACTCGTCCCAATTGCTCACCCAGTCTGCCATTTTTTCTTACTGCGGCCAGTCTGCCAGAAGCGATATGTCACTAGTTGTGTATCATAAAAGAGTCATCGTTACTCCTCCCAGGGGTTATTCGAGATATCTTAATCGAATCCTTAGTAACGAGGCATTGCCTACCTTAAGAGAGTCATAGTTACTCGTCCCAATTGCTCACCCAGTCCCACATTCTTTCTTACTGCGACCAGTCAGCCAGAAGCGATATGTCACTAGTTGTGTATCATAAAAGAGTGATCGTTACTCCTCCCAGGGGTTATTCGAGATATCTTAATCGAAACCCTAGTAACGAGGCATTGGCTGCCTTAAGAGAGTCATAGTTACTCGTCCCAATTGCTCACCCAGTCCAACATTTTTTCTTACTGCGACCAGTCTGCCAGAAGCGATATGTCACTAGTTGTGTATCATAAAAGAGTGATCGTTACTCCTCCCAGGGGTTATTCGAGATATCTTAATCGAAACCCTAGTAACGAGGCATTGGCTACCTTAAGAGAGTCATAGTTACTCGTCCCAATTGCTCACCCAGTCTGCCATTTTTTCTTACTGCGACCAGTCTGCCAGAAGCGATATGTCACTAGTTGTGTATAATAAAAGAGTGATCGTTACTCCTCCCAGGGGTTATTCGAGATATCTTAATCGAAACCCTAGTAACGAGGCATTGGCTGCCTTAAGAGAGTCATAGTCA
The DNA here is from genome assembly GCF_023897955.1 of Schistocerca gregaria. NCBI lineage: Eukaryota > Metazoa > Arthropoda > Insecta > Orthoptera > Acrididae > Schistocerca > Schistocerca gregaria. The sequence continues at coordinate 15,968,616 of NC_064931.1, forward strand.
CTCGTCCCAATTGCTCACCCAGTCCCACATTTTTTTCTTACTGCGACCAGTCTGCCAGAAGCGATATGTCACTAGTTGTGTATCATAAAAGAGTGATCGTTACTCCTCCCAGGGGTTATTCGAGATATCTTAATCGAAACCCAAGTAACGAGGCATTGGCTACCTTAAGAGAGTCATAGTTACTCGTCCCAATAGCTCACCCAGTCCAACATTTTTTCTTACTGCAGCCAGTCTGCCAGAAGCGATATGTCACTAGTTGTGTATCATAAAAGAGTCATCGTTACTCCTCCGAGGGGTTATTCGAGATATCTTAATCGAAACCATAGTAACGAGGCATTTTCTACCTTAAGAGAGTCATAGTTACTCGTCCCAATTGCTCACCCAGTACAACATTTTTTCTTACTGTGGCCAGTCTGCCAGAAGCGATATGTCACTAGTTGTGTATCATAAAAGAGTGATCCTTTCTCCTCCCACGGGTTATTCGAGATATCTTAATCGAAACCCTAGTAACGAGGCATTGGCTACCTTAAGAGAGTCATATTTACTCGTCCCAATTGCTCACCGAGTCTGATATTTTTTCTTACTGCGGCCAGTCTGCCAGAAGCGATATGTCACTAGTTGTGTATCATAAAAGAGTCATCGTTTCTCCTCCCAGGGGTTATACGAGATATCTTAATCGAAACCCTAGTAACGAGGCATTGGCTACCTTAAGAGAGTCATAGTTACTCGTCCCAATTGCTCACCCAGTCTGCCATGTTTTCTTACTGTGGCAAGTCTGCCAGAAGCGATATGTCACTAGTTGTATATCATAAAAGAGTCATCATTACTCCTCCCAGGGGTTATTCGAGATATCTTAATCGAAACCCTAGTAACGAGGCATTGGCTACCTTAAGAGAGTCATAGTTACTCCTCCCAATTGCTCACACAGTCCAACATTTTTTCTTACTGCAGCCAGTCTGCCAGAAGCGACATGTCACTAGTTGTGTATCATAAAAGAGTGATCGTTTCTCCTCCCGGGGTTATTCGAGATATCTTAATCGAAACCCTAGTAACGAGGCATTGGCTACCTTAAGAGAATCATAGTTACTCGTCCCAATTGCTCACCCAGTCTGCCATTTTTTCTTACTGTGGCAAGTCTGCCAGAAGCGATATGTCACTAGTTGTGTATCATAAAAGAGTCATCGTTACTCCTCCCAGGGGTTATTCCAGATATCTTAATCGAAACCCTAGTAACGAGGCATTGGCTACCTTAAGAGAGTCATAGTTACTCGTCCCAATTGCTCACACAGTCCAACATTTTTTCTTACTGCAGCCAGTCTGCCAGAAGCGATATGTCACTAGTTGTGTATCATAACAGACCCGTCGTTACTCCTCCGAGGGCTTATTCGAGATATCTTAATCGAATCCCTAGTAACGAGGCATTGGCTACCTTAAGAGAGTCATAGTTACTCGTCCCAACTGCTCACCCAGTCCACCATTTTTTCTTACTGCGACCAGTCTGCCAGAAGCGATATGTCACTAGTTGTTTATCATAAAAGAGTGATCGTTACTCCTCCCAGGGGTTATTCGAGATATCTTAATCGAAGCCCTAGTAACAAGGCATTGGCTACCTTAAGAGAGTCATAGTTACTCGTCCCTATTGCTCACCCAGACTGCCATTTTTTCTTACTGCGGCCAGTCTGCCAGAAGCGATATGTCACTAGTTGTGTATCATAAAAGAGTCATCGTTACCTCTCCCAGGGGTTATTCGAGATATCTTAATCGAAACCCTAGTAACGAGGCATTGGCTACCTTAAGAGAGTCATAGTTACTCGTCCCAATTGCTCACCCAGTCCCACATTCTTTCTTACTGCGACCAGTCAGCCAGAAGCGATATGTCACTAGTTGTGTATCATAAAAGAGTGATCGTTACTCCTCCCAGGGGTTATTCGAGATATCTTAATCGAAACCCTAGTAACGAGGCATTGGCTACCTTAAGAGAGTCATAGTTACTCGTCCCAATAGCTCACCCAGTCCAACATTTTTTCTTACTGCAGCCAGTCTGCCAGAAGCGATATGTCACTAGTTGTGTATCATAAAAAAATCATCGTTACTCCTCCCAGGGGTTATTCGAGATATCTTAATCGAAACCCTAGTAATGAGGCATTGGCTACGTTAAGAGAGTCATAGTTACTCGTCCCAATTGCTCACCCAGTACAACATTTTTTCTTACTGCGGCCTGTCTGCCAGAGGCTATATGTCACTAGTTGTGTATCATAAAAGAGTCATCGTTACTCCTCCCAGGGGTTATTCGAGATATCTTAATCGAAACCCTAGTAAAGAGGCATTGGCTACCTTAAGAGAGTCATAGTTACTCGTCCCAATAGCTCACCCAGTCCCACATTCTTTCTTTCTGCGACCAGTCAGCCAGAAGCGATATGTCACTAGTTGTGTATCATAAAAGAGTCATCGTTACTCCTCCGAGGGGTTATTCGAGATATCTTACTCGAAACCCGAGTAACGAGGCATTTTCTACCTTAAGAGAGTCATAGTTACTCGTCCCAATTGCTCACCCAGTACAACATTTTTTCTTACTCTGGCCAGTCTGCCAGAAGCGATATGTCACTAGTTGTGTATCATAAAAGAGTGATCATTTCTCCTCGCAGGGGTTATTCGAGATATCTTAATCGAAACCCTAGTAACGAGGCATTGGCTACCTTAAGAGAGTCATAGTTACTCGTCCCAGTTGCTCACACAGTCCAACATTCTTTCTTACTGCGACCAGTCAGCCAGAAGCGATATGTCACTAGTTGTGTATCATAAAAGAGTGATCGTTACTCCTCCCAGGGGTTATTCGAGATATCTTAATCGAAACCCTAGTAACGAGGCATTGGCTGCCTTAAGAGAGTCATAGTTACTCGTCCCAGTTGCTCACCCAGTCCAACATTTTTTCTTACTGCGACCAGTCTGCCAGAAGCGATATGTCACTAGTTGTGTATCATAAAAGAGTGATCGTTACTCCTCCCAGGGGTTATTCGAGATATCTTAATCGAAACCCTAGTAACGAGGCATTGGCTACCTTAAGAGAGTCATAGTTACTCGTCCCAATAGCTCACACAGTCCAACATTTTTTCTTACTGCAGCCAGTCTGCCAGAAGCGATATGTCACTAGTTGTGTATCATAAAAGAGTCATCGTTACTCCTCCGAGGGGTTATTCGAGATATCTTACTCGAAACCCGAGTAACGAGGCATTTTCTACCCTAAGAGAGTCATAGTTACTCGTCCCAATTGCTCACCCAGTACAACATTTTTTCTTACTGTGGCCAGTCTGCCAGAAGCGATATGTCATTAGTTGTGTATCATAAAAGAGCGATCGTTTCTCCTCGCCGGGGTTATTCGAGATATCTTAATCGAAACCCTAGTAACGAGGCATTGACTACCTTAAGAGAGTCATAGTTACTCGTCCCAGTTGCTCACCCAGTCCAACATTTTTTCTTACTGCGACCAGTCTGCCAGAAGCGATATGTCACTAGTTGTGTATCATAAAAGCGTGATCGTTACTCCTCCCACTGTTTATTCGAGATATCTTAATCGAAACCCTAGTAACAAGGCATTGGCTACCTTAAGAGAGTCATAGTTACTCGTCCCAATTGCTCACCCAGTCTGCCATTTTTTCTTACTGCGGCCAGTCTGCCAGAAGCGATATGTCACTAGCTGTGTATCATAAAAGAGTCATCGTTACTCCTCCCAGGGGTTATTCGAGATATCTTAATCGAAACCCTAGTAACGAGGCATTGGCTACCTTAAGAGAGTCATAGTTACTCGTCATAATAGCTCACCTAGTCCAACATTTTATCTTACTGCAGCCAGTCTGCCAGAAGCGATATGTCACTAGTTGTGTATCATAAAAGAGTCATCGTTACTCCTCCTAGGGGTTATTCGAGATATCTTAATCGAAACCCTAGTAATGAGGCATTGGCTACCTTAAGAGAGTCATAGTTACTCGTCCCAATTGCTCACCCAGTACAACATTTTTTCTTACTGCCGCCAGTCTGCCAGAAGCGATATGTGACTAATTGTGTATCATAAAAGAGTCATCGTTACACCTCCCAGGGGTTATTCGAGATTTCTTAATCGAAACCCTAGTAACGAGGCATTGGCTACCTTAAGAGCGTCATAGTTACTCGTCCCAATTGCTCACCCAGTCCCACATTCTTTCTTACTGCGACCAGTCAGCCAGAAGCGATATGTCACTAGTTGTGTATCATAAAAGAGTGATCGTTACTCCTCCCAGGGGTTATTCGAGATATCTTAATCGAAACCCTAGTAACGAGGCATTCGCTGCCTTAAGAGAGTCATAGTTACTCGTCCCAGTTGCTCACCCAGTCCAACATTTTTTTCTTACTGCGACCAGTCTGCCAGATGCGATATGTCACTAGTTGTGTATCATAAAAGAGTGATCGTTACTCCTCCCAGGGGTTATTCGAGATATCTTAATCGAAACCCTAGTAACGAGGCATTGGCTACCTTAAGAGAGTCATAGTTACTCGTCCCAATAGCTCACACAGTCCAACATTTTTTCTTACTGCAGCCAGTCTGCCAGAAGCGATATGTCACTAGTTGTGTATCATAAAAGAGTCATCGTTACTCCTCCGAGGGGTTATTCGAGATATCTTACTCGAAACCCGAGTAACGAGGCATTTTCTACCTTAAGAGAGTCATAGTTACTCGTCCCAATTGCTCACCCAGTACAACATTTTTTCTTACTGTGGCCAGTCTGCCAGAAGCGATATGTCACTAGTTGTGTATCGTAAAAGAGTGATCGTTTCTCCTCGCAGGGGTTATTCGAGATATCTTAATCGAAACCCTAGTAACGAGGCATTGGCTACCTTAAGAGAGTCATAGTTACTCGTCCCAATTGCTCACCCAGTCCCACATTCTTTCTTACTGCGACCAGTCAGCCAGAAGCGATATGTCACTAGTTGTGTATCATAAAAGAGTGATCGTTACTCCTCCCAGGGGTTATTCGAGATATCTTAATCGAAACCCTAGTAACGAGGCATTGGCTGCCTTAAGAGAGTCATAGTCACTCGTCCCAATTGCTCAATCAGTCCAACATTTTTTCTTACTGCGACCAGTCTGCCAGAAGCGATATGTCACTAGTTGTGTATCATAAAAGCGTGATCGTTACTCCTCCCACTGTTTATTCGAGATATCTTAATCGAAACCCTAGTAACAAGGCATTGGCTGCCTTAAGAGAGTCATAGTTACTCGTCCCAATTGCTCACCCAGTCTGCCATTTTTTCTTACTGCGGCCAGTCTGCCAGAAGCGATATGTCACTAGTTGTGTATCATAAAAGAGTCATCGTTACTCCTCCCAGGGGTTATTCGAGATATCTTAATCGAAACCCTAGTAACGAGGCATTGGCTACCTTAAGAGAGTCATAGTTACTCGTCCCAATTGCACACCCAGTCCCACATTCTTTCTTACTGCGACCAGTCAGCCAGAAGCGATATGTCACTAGTTGTGTATCATAAAAGAGTGATCGTTACTCCTCCCAGGGGTTATTCGAGATATCTTAATCGAAACCCTAGTAACGAGGCATTGGCTGCCTTAAGAGAGTCATAGTTACTCGTCCCAGTTGCTCACCCAGTCCAACATTTTTTCTTACTGCGACCAGTCTGCCAGAAGCGATATGTCACTAGTTGTGTATCATAAAAGAGTGATCGTTACTCCTCCCAGGGGTTATTCGAGATATCTTAATCGAAACCCTAGTAACGAGGCATTGGCTACCTTAAGAGAGTCATAGTTACTCGTCCCAATAGCTCACACAGTCCAACATTTTTTCTTACTGCAGCCAGTCTGCCAGAAGCGATATGTCACTAGTTGTGTATCATAAAAGAGTCATCGTTACTCCTCCGAGGGGTTATTCGAGATATCTTACTCGAAACCCGAGTAACGAGGCATTTTCTACCTTAAGAGAGTCATAGTTACTCGTCCCAATTGCTCACCCAGTACAACATTTTTTCTTACTGTGGCCAGTCTGCCAGAAGCGATATGTCACTAGTTGTGTATCATAAAAGAGTGATCGTTTCTCCTCGCAGGGGTTATTCGAGATATCTTAATCGAAACCCTAGTAACGAGGCATTGGCTACCTTAAGAGAGTCATAGTTACTCGTCCCAGTTGCTCACACAGTCCAACATTCTTTCTTACTGCGACCAGTCAGCCAGAAGCGATATGTCACTAGTTGTGTATCATAAAAGAGTGATCGTTACTCCTCCCAGGGGTTATTCGAGATATCTTAATCGAAACCCTAGTAACGAGGCATTGGCTGCCTTAAGAGAGTCATAGTTACTCGTCCCAGTTGCTCACCCAGTCCAACATTTTTTCTTACTGCGACCAGTCTGCCAGAAGCGATATGTCACTAGTTGTGTATCATAAAAGAGTGATCGTTACTCCTCCCAGGGGTTATTCGAGATATCTTAATCGAAACCCTAGTAACGAGGCATTGGCTACCTTAAGAGAGTCATAGTTACTCGTCCCAATTGCTCACCCAGTCTGCCATTTTTTCTTACTGCGACCAGTCTGCCAGAAGCGATATGTCACTAGTTGTGTATAATAAAAGAGTGATCGTTACTCCTCCCAGGGGTTATTCGAGATATCTTAATCGAAACCCTAGTAACGAGGCATTGGCTGCCTTAAGAGAGTCATAGTCACTCGTCCCAATTGCTCACCCAGTCCCACATTTTTTTCTTACTGCGACCAGTCTGCCAGAAGCGATATGTCACTAGTTGTGTATCATAAAAGAGTGATCGTTACTCCTCCCAGGGGTTATTCGAGATATCTTAATCGAAACCCTAGTAACGAGGCATTGACTACCTTAAGAGAGTCATAGTTACTCGTCCCAGTTGCTCACCCAGTCCAACATTTTTTCTTACTGCGACCAGTCTGCCAGAAGCGATATGTCACTAGTTGTGTATCATAAAAGCGTGATCGTTACTCCTCCCACTGTTTATTCGAGATATCTTAATCGAAACCCTAGTAACAAGGCATTGGCTACCTTAAGAGAGTCATAGTTACTCGTCCCAATTGCTCACCCAGTCTGCCATTTTTTCTTACTGCGGCCAGTCTGCCAGAAGCGATATGTCACTAGCTGTGTATCATAAAAGAGTCATCGTTACTCCTCCCAGGGGTTATTCGAGATATCTTAATCGAAACCCTAGTAACGAGGCATTGGCTACCTTAAGAGAGTCATAGTTACTCGTCATAATAGCTCACCTAGTCCAACATTTTATCTTACTGCAGCCAGTCTGCCAGAAGCGATATGTCACTAGTTGTGTATCATAAAAGAGTCATCGTTACTCCTCCTAGGGGTTATTCGAGATATCTTAATCGAAACCCTAGTAATGAGGCATTGGCTACCTTAAGAGAGTCATAGTTACTCGTCCCAATTGCTCACCCAGTACAACATTTTTTCTTACTGCCGCCAGTCTGCCAGAAGCGATATGTCACTAATTGTGTATCATAAAAGAGTCATCGTTACACCTCCCAGGGGTTATTCGAGATTTCTTAATCGAAACCCTAGTAATGAGGCATTGGCTACCTTAAGAGCGTCATAATTACTCGTCCCAATTGCTCACCCAGTCCCACATTCTTTCTTACTGCGACCAGTCAGCCAGAAGCGATATGTCACTAGTTGTGTATCATAAAAGAGTGATCGTTACTCCTCCCAGGGGTTATTCGAGATATCTTAATCGAAACCCTAGTAACGAGGCATTCGCTGCCTTAAGAGAGTCATAGTTACTCGTCCCAGTTGCTCACCCAGTCCAACATTTTTTTCTTACTGCGACCAGTCTGCCAGAAGCGATATGTCACTAGTTGTGTATAATAAAAGAGTGATCGTTACTCCTCCCAGGGGTTATTCGAGATATCTTAATCGAAACCCTAGTAACGAGGCATTGGCTGCCTTAAGAGAGTCATAGTCACTCGTCCCAATTGCTCACCCAGTCCCACATTTTTTTCTTACTGCGACCAGTCTGCCAGAAGCGATATGTCACTAGTTGTGTATCATAAAAGAGTGATCGTTACTCCTCCCAGGGGTTATTCGAGATATCTTAATCGAAACCCTAGTAACGAGGCATTGACTACCTTAAGAGAGTCATAGTTACTCGTCCCAGTTGCTCACCCAGTCCAACATTTTTTCTTACTGCGACCAGTCTGCCAGAAGCGATATGTCACTAGTTGTGTATCATAAAAGCGTGATCGTTACTCCTCCCACTGTTTATTCGAGATATCTTAATCGAAACCCTAGTAACAAGGCATTGGCTACCTTAAGAGAGTCATAGTTACTCGTCCCAATTGCTCACCCAGTCTGCCATTTTTTCTTACTGCGGCCAGTCTGCCAGAAGCGATATGTCACTAGCTGTGTATCATAAAAGAGTCATCGTTACTCCTCCCAGGGGTTATTCGAGATATCTTAATCGAAACCCTAGTAACGAGGCATTGGCTACCTTAAGAGAGTCATAGTTACTCGTCATAATAGCTCACCTAGTCCAACATTTTATCTTACTGCAGCCAGTCTGCCAGAAGCGATATGTCACTAGTTGTGTATCATAAAAGAGTCATCGTTACTCCTCCTAGGGGTTATTCGAGATATCTTAATCGAAACCCTAGTAATGAGGCATTGGCTACCTTAAGAGAGTCATAGTTACTCGTCCCAATTGCTCACCCAGTACAACATTTTTTCTTACTGCCGCCAGTCTGCCAGAAGCGATATGTCACTAATTGTGTATCATAAAAGAGTCATCGTTACACCTCCCAGGGGTTATTCGAGATTTCTTAATCGAAACCCTAGTAACGAGGCATTGGCTACCTTAAGAGCGTCATAATTACTCGTCCCAATTGCTCACCCAGTCCCACATTCTTTCTTACTGCGACCAGTCAGCCAGAAGCGATATGTCACTAGTTGTGTATCATAAAAGAGTGATCGTTACTCCTCCCAGGGGTTATTCGAGATATCTTAATCGAAACCCTAGTAACGAGGCATTCGCTGCCTTAAGAGAGTCATAGTTACTCGTCCCAGTTGCTCACCCAGTCCAACATTTTTTTCTTACTGCGACCAGTCTGCCAGAAGCGATATGTCACTAGTTGTGTATCATAAAAGAGTGATCGTTACTCCTCCCAGGGGTTATTCGAGATATCTTAATCGAAACCCTAGTAACGAGGCATTGGCTACCTTAAGAGAGTCATAGTTACTCGTCCCAATAGCTCACACAGTCCAACATTTTTTCTTACTGCAGCCAGTCTGCCAGAAGCGATATGTCACTAGTTGTGTATCATAAAAGAGTCATCGTTACTCCTCCGAGGGGTTATTCGAGATATCTTACTCGAAACCCGAGTAACGAGGCATTTTCTACCTTAAGAGAGTCATAGTTACTCGTCCCAATTGCTCACCCAGTACAACATTTTTTCTTACTGTGGCCAGTCTGCCAGAAGCGATATGTCACTAGTTGTGTATCATAAAAGAGTGATCGTTTCTCCTCGCAGGGGTTATTCGAGATATCTTAATCGAAACCCTAGTAACGAGGCATTGGCTACCTTAAGAGAGTCATAGTTACTCGTCCCAATTGCTCACCCAGTCCCACATTCTTTCTTACTGCGACCAGTCAGCCAGAAGCGATATGTCACTAGTTGTGTATCATAAAAGAGTGATCGTTACTCCTCCCAGGGGTTATTCGAGATATCTTAATCGAAACCCTAGTAACGAGGCATTGGCTGCCTTAAGAGAGTCATAGTCACTCGTCCCAATTGCTCAATCAGTCCAACATTTTTTCTTACTGCGACCAGTCTGCCAGAAGCGATATGTCACTAGTTGTGTATCATAAAAGCGTGATCGTTACTCCTCCCACTGTTTATTCGAGATATCTTAATCGAAACCCTAGTAACAAGGCATTGGCTGCCTTAAGAGAGTCATAGTTACTCGTCCCAATTGCTCACCCAGTCTGCCATTTTTTCTTACTGCGGCCAGTCTGCCAGAAGCGATATGTCACTAGTTGTGTATCATAAAAGAGTCATCGTTACTCCTCCCAGGGGTTATTCGAGATATCTTAATCGAAACCCTAGTAACGAGGCATTGGCTACCTTAAGAGAGTCATAGTTACTCGTCCCAATTGCTCACCCAGTCCCACATTCTTTCTTACTGCGACCAGTCAGCCAGAAGCGATATGTCACTAGTTGTGTATCATAAAAGAGTGATCGTTACTACTCCGAGGGGTTATTCGAGATATCTTAATCGAAACCCTAGTAATGAGGCATTGGCTACCTTAAGAGAGTCATAGTTACTCGTCCCAATTGCTCATCCAGTACAACATTTTTTCTTACTGCAGCCAGTCTGCCAGAAGCGATATGTCACTAGTTGTGTATCATAAAAGAGTCATCGTTACTCCTCCCAGGGGTTATTCGAGATATCTTAATCGAAACCCTAGTAACGAGGCATTGGCTACCTTAAGAGAGTCATAGTTACTCGTCCCAATTGCACACCCAGTCCCACATTCTTTCTTACTGCGACCAGTCAGCCAGAAGCGATATGTCACTAGTTGTGTATCATAAAAGAGTGATCGTTACTCCTCCCAGGGGTTATTCGAGATATCTTAATCGAAACCCTAGTAACGAGGCATTGGCTGCCTTAAGAGAGTCATAGTTACTCGTCCCAGTTGCTCACCCAGTCCAACATTTTTTCTTACTGCGACCAGTCTGCCAGAAGCGATATGTCACTAGTTGTGTATCATAAAAGAGTGATCGTTACTCCTCCCAGGGGTTATTCGAGATATCTTAATCGAAACCCTAGTAACGAGGCATTGGCTACCTTAAGAGAGTCATAGTTACTCGTCCCAATAGCTCACACAGTCCAACATTTTTTCTTACTGCAGCCACTCTGCCAGAAGCGATATGTCACTAGTTGTGTATCATAAAAGAGTCATCGTTACTCCTCCGAGGGGTTATTCGAGATAACTTACTCGAAACCCGAGTAACGAGGCATTTTCTACCTTAAGAGAGTCATAGTTACTCGTCCCAATTGCTCACCCAGTACAACATTTTTTCTTACTGTGGCCAGTCTGCCAGAAGCGATATGTCACTGTTGTGTATCATAAAAGAGTGATCGTTTCTCCTTGCAGGGGTTATTCGAGATATCTTAATCGAAACCCTAGTAACGAGGCATTGGCTACGTTAAGAGAGTCATAGTTACTCGTCCCAATAGCTCACCCAGTCCCACATTCTTTCTTACTGCGACCAGTCAGCCAGAAGCGATATGTCACTAGTAGTGTATCATAAAAGAGTGATCGTTACTCCTCCCAGGGGTTATTCGAGATATCTTAATCGAAACCCTAGTAACGAGGCATTGGCTGCCTTAAGAGAGTCATAGTCACTCGTCCCAATTGCTCACCCAGTACAACATTTTTTCTTACTGCGACCAGTCTGCCAGAAGCGATATGTCACTAGTTGTGTATCATAAAAGCGTGATCGTTACTCCTCCCACTGTTTATTCGAGATATCTTAATCGAAACCCTAGTAACAAGGCATTGGCTACCTTAAGAGAGTCATAGTTACTCGTCCCAATTGCTCACCCAGTCTGCCATTTTTTCTTACTGCGGCCAGTCTGCCAGAAGCGATATGTCACTAGTTGTGTATCATAAAAGAGTCATCGTTACTCCTCCGAGGGGTTATTCGAGATATCTTAATCGAAACCCTAGTAACGAGGCATTGGCTACCTTAAGAGAGTCATAGTTACTCGTCCCAATTGCTCACCCAGTCCCACATTCTTTCTTACTGCGACCAGTCAGCCAGAAGCGATATGTCACTAGTTGTGTATCATAAAAGAGTGATCGTTACTACTCCGAGGGGTTATTCGAGATATCTTAATCGAAACCCTAGTAACGAGGCATTGGCTACCTTAAGAGAGTCTTAGTTACTCGTCCCAATAGCTCACCCAGTCCAACATTTTTTCTTACTGCAGCCAGTCTGCCAGAAGCGATATGTCACTAGTTGTGTATCATAAAAGAGTCATCGTTACTCCTCCCAGGGGTTATTCGAGATATCTTAATCGAAACCCTAGTAATGAGGCATTGGCTACCTTAAGAGAGTCATAGTTACTCGTCCCAATTGCTCATCCAGTACAACATTTTTTCTTACTGCAGCCAGTCTGCCAGAAGCGATATGTCACTAGTTGTGTATCATAAAAGAGTCATCGTTACTCCTCCCAGGGGTTATTCGAGATATCTTAATCGAAACCCTAGTAACGAGGCATTGGCTACCTTAAGAGAGTCATAGTTACTCGTCCCAATTGTACACCCAGTCCCACATTCTTTCTTACTGCGACCAGTCAGCCAGAAGCGATATGTCACTAGTTGTGTATCATAAAAGAGTGATCGTTACTCCTCAAAGGGGTTATTCGAGATATCTTAATCGAAACCCTAGTAACGAGGCATTGGCTGCCTTAAGAGAGTCATAGTTACTCGTCCCAGTTGCTCACCCAGTCCAACATTTTTTCTTACTGCGACCAGTCTGCCAGAAGCGATATGTCACTAGTTGTGTATCATAAAAGAGTGATCGTTACTCCTCCCAGGGGTTATTCGAGATATCTTAATCGAAACCCTAGTAACGAGGCATTGGCTACCTTAAGAGAGTCATAGTTACTCGTCCCAATAGCTCACACAGTCCAACATTTTTTCTTACTGCAGCCACACTGCCAGAAGCGATATGTCACTAGTTGTGTATCATAAAAGAGTCATCGTTACTCCTCCGAGGGGTTATTCGAGATAACTTACTCGAAACCCGAGTAACGAGGCATTTTCTACCTTAAGAGAGTCATAGTCACTCGTCCCAATTGCTCACCCAGTACAACATTTTTTCTTACTATGGCCAGTCTGCCAGAAGCGATATGTCACTAGTTGTGTATCATAAAAGAGTGATCGTTTCTCCTCGCAGGGGTTATTCGAGATATCTTAATCGAAACCCTAGTAACGAGGCATTGGCTACCTTAAGAGAGTCATAGTTACTCGTCCCAATTGCTCACCCAGTCCCACATTCTTTCTTACTGCGACCAGTCTGCCAGAAGCGATATGTCACTAGTTGTGTATCATAAAAGAGTCATCCTTACTCCTCCCAGGGGTTATTCGAGATTTCTTAAACCAAACCCCTAGTAACGAGCCATTAGCTACCTCAAGAGAGTCATAGTTACGTGTCCCAATTGCTCACCCAGTCTCCCATTTTTCTTACTGCTTCCAGTCTGCCAGAAGCGATTTGTCACTGGTTGTGTATCATAAAAGAGTCATCGTTACTCCTCCCAGGGATTATTCGAGATATCTTAATCGAAACCCTAGTAACGAGGCATTGGCTACCTTAAGAGAGTCATAGATAATCGTCCCAATTCCTCACCCAGTGTGCCATTTTTTCTTACTGCGGCCAGTCTGCCAGCAGCGATATGACACTCGTTGTGTATCTTAAGAGAACCATCGTTACTCCTTCCAGAGGTTACTGGCATTCTCTGATTCAATACTCCTCTTGACGAAGCATTGGCTATCTTAATAGTACCATAGTTCTTCCTCCCAGTTGCTCACACAGTTTCCTACTTTTTGTGTACTTGTCCAGTCTGCCAGAAGCGATATGTCACTAGTTGTGTATCATAAAAGAGTCATCGTTACTCCTCCCTGGGGTTTTCGAGCTTTCGTAATCCAAACTTCTAGTAACGAGGCATTGGGTAGCTTAAGAGAATCATTGTTACTCATACCAGTAGCTCACCCAGTTTCCTATTTTTCTTACTGTGCAAGAGCTGCTAATAGCGGTATGTCACAAGTTGTGTAACAAAAGATTGTCTTCGGTACTCCTGCCTGGGCCAATCGAATTATCTGATTCAGTACTCCTGGTGATGATGCACTGGCTACCTTAAGAGAGTAATTGTTACTCGTCGCAGTTGCTCTTCCAGTTTCACAAATTTTGTTACTCTGGCCAGTCTTCCAGAAGCGATATGTCACTCGTTGTGTATCTATTCGAGACAAAGCATTGGCTATCTTAATAGTGCCATAGTTCTTCCTCCCAATTGCTCACACAGTTTACTACTTTTTGGGTACTTGTCCAGGCTGCCACAATTGATACGTCACTAGTTATGTATCATAAAAGAGTCATCGTTACTCCTCCCCGGGGTTATTAGAGATTTCTTAAACCAATGTCCTAGTAACGAGGCATTGGCTACCTCCAGAGAGTTATAATTACTCGTCCCAACTGTTCACCAAGTCTGCCATTTTTTCTTACTGCGGCCAGTCTGCCAGAAGCGATATGTCACTAGTTGTGTATCATAAAAGAGTCATCCTTACTCCTCCCAGGGGTTATTCGAGATTTCTTAAACCAAACCCCTAGTAACGAGCCATTAGCTACCTCAAGAGAGTCACAGTTACGTGTCCCAATTGCTCACCCAGTCTCCCATTTTTCTTACTGCTTCCAGTCTGCCAGAAGCGATTTGTCACTGGTTGTGTATCATAAAAGAGTCATCGTTTCTCCTCCCCGGGGTTATTAGAGATTTCTTAGACCAAAGTCCTAGTAACGAGGCATTGGCTACCTCAAGAGAGTCATAATTACTCGTCCCAACTGTTCACCAAGTCTGCCATTCTTTCTTACTGCGGCCAGTCTGCCAGAAGCGATATGTCACTAGTTGTGTATCATAAAAGAGTCATCCTTACTCCTCCCAGGGGTTATTCGAGATTTCTTAAACCAAACCCCTAGTAACGAGCCATTAGCTACCTCAAGAGAGTCATAGTTACGTGTCCCAATTGCTCTCCCAGTCTCCCATTTTTCTTACTGCTTCCAGTCTGCCAGAAGCGATTTGTCACTGGTTGTGTATCATAAAAGAGTCATCGTTACACCTCCCAGGGATTTTCGAGCTTTCGTAATCCAAACTTCTAGTAACGAGGCATTGGGTAGCTTAAGAGAATCATTGTTACTCATACCAGTAGCTCACCCAGTTTCCTATTTTTCTTACTGTGCAAGAGCTGGTAATAGCGGTATGTCACAAGTTGTGTAACAAAAGATTGTCTTCGGTACTCCTGCCTGGGCCAATCGAATTATCTGATTCAGTACTCCTGGTGATGATGCACTGGCTACCTTAAGAGAGTAATTATTACTCGTCGCAGTTGCTCTTCCAGTTTCACAAATTTTGTTACTCTGGCCAGTCTTCCAGAAGCGATATGTCACTCGTTGTGTATCTACTAGAGACGAAGCATTGGCTATCTTAATAGTGTCATAGTTCTTCCTCCCAATTGCCCACACAGTTTACTACTTTTTGGGTACTTGTCCAGTCTGCCAGAAGCGATATGTCACTAGTTGTGTATCATAAAAGAGTCATCCTTACTCCTCCCAGGGGTTATTCGAGATTTCTTAAACCAAACCCCTAGTAACGAGCCATTAGCTACCTCAAGAGAGTCATAGTTACGTGTCCCAATTGCTCACCCAGTCTCCCATTTTTCTTACTGCTTCCAGTCTGCCAGAAGCGATTTGTCACTGGTTGTGTATCATAAAAGTGTCATCGTTACTCCTCCCAGGGATTATTCGAGATATCTTAATCGAAACCCTAGTAACGAGGCATTGGCTACCTTAAGAGAGTCATAGATAATCGTCCCAATTCCTCACCCAGTGTGCCATTTTTTCTTACTGCGGCCAGTCTGCCAGCAGCGATATGACACTCGTTGTGTATCTTAAGAGAACCATCGTTACTCCTTCCAGAGGTTACTGGCATTCTCTGATTCAATACTCCTCTTGACGAAGCATTGGCTATCTTAATAGTACCATAGTTCTTCCTCCCAGTTGCTCACACAGTTTACTACTTTTTGTGTACTTGTCCAGTCTGCCAGAAGCGATATGTCACTAGTTGTGTATCATAAAAGAGTCATCGTTACTCCTCCCAGGGGTTTTCGAGCTTTCGTAATCCAAACTTCTAGTAACGAGGCATTGGGTAGCTTAAGAGAATCATTGTTACTCATACCAGTAGCTCACCCAGTTTCCTATTTTTCTTACTGTGCAAGAGCTGCTAATAGCGGTATGTCACAAGTTGTGTAACAAAAGATTGTCTTCGGTACTCCTGCCTGGGCCAATCGAATTATCTGATTCAGTACTCCTGGTGATGATGCACTGGCTACCTTAAGAGAGTAATTGTTACTCGTCGCAGTTGCTCTTCCAGTTTCACAAATTTTGTTACTCTGGCCAGTCTTCCAGAAGCGATATGTCACTCGTTGTGTATCTACTCGAGACGAAGCATTGGCTATCTTAATAGTGCCATAGTTCTTCCTCCCAATTGCTCACACAGTTTACTACTTTTTGGGTACTTGTCCAGGCTGCCACAAGCGATACGTCACTAGTTGTGTATCATAAAAGAGTCATCGTTACTCCTCCCCGGGGTTATTAGAGATTTCTTAGACCAAAGTCCTAGTAACGAGGCATTGGCTACATCAAGAGAGTCATAATTACTCGTCCCAACTGTTCACCAAGTCTGCCATTCTTTCTTACTGCGGCCAGTCTGCCAGAAGCGATATGTCACTAGTTGTGTATCATAAAAGAGTCATCCTTACTCCTCCCAGGGGTTATTCGAGATTTCTTAAACCAAACCCCTAGTAACGAGCCATTAGCTACCTCAAGAGAGTCATAGTTACGTGTCCCAATTGCTCTCCCAGTCTCCCATTTTTCTTACTGCTTCCAGTCTGCCAGAAGCGATTTGTCACTGGTTGTGTATCATAAAAGAGTCATCGTTACACCTCCCAGGGATTTTCGAGCTTTCGTAATCCAAACTTCTAGTAACGAGGCATTGGGTAGCTTAAGAGAATCATTGTTACTCATACCAGTAGCTCACCCAGTTTCCTATTTTTCTTACTGTGCAAGAGCTGCTAATAGCGGTATGTCACAAGTTGTGTAACAAAAGATTGTCTTCCGTACTCCTGCCTGGGCCAATCGAATTATCTGATTCAGTACTCCTGGTGATGATGCACTGGCTACCTTAAGAGAGTAATTGTTACTCGTCGCAGTTGCTCTTCCAGTTTCACAAATTTTGTTACTCTGGCCAGTCTTCCAGAAGCGATATGTCACTCGTTGTGTATCTACTCGAGACGAAGCATTGGCTATCTTAATAGTGCCATAGTTCTTCCTCCCAATTGCTCACACAGTTTACTACTTTTTGGGTACTTGTCCAGGCTGCCACAAGCGATACGTCACTAGTTGTGTATCATAAAAGAGTCATCGTTACTCCTCCCCGGGGTTATTAGAGATTTCTTAGACCAAAGTCCTAGTAACGAGGCATTGGCTACATCAAGAGAGTCATAATTACTCGTCCCAACTGTTCACCAAGTCTGCCATTCT
This sequence comes from Schistocerca gregaria, assembly GCF_023897955.1. Classification (NCBI taxonomy): domain Eukaryota; kingdom Metazoa; phylum Arthropoda; class Insecta; order Orthoptera; family Acrididae; genus Schistocerca; species Schistocerca gregaria. The sequence continues at coordinate 15,985,992 of NC_064931.1, forward strand.
TTCTTACTGCGGCCAGTCTGCCAGAAGCGATATGTCACTAGTTGTGTATCATAAAAGAGTCATCCTTACTCCTCCCAGGGGTTATTCGAGATTTCTTAAACCAAACCCCTAGTAACGAGCCATTAGCTACCTCAAGAGAGTCATAGTTACGTGTCCCAATTGCTCTCCCAGTCTCCCATTTTTCTTACTGCTTCCAGTCTGCCAGAAGCGATTTGTCACTGGTTGTGTATCATAAAAGAGTCATCGTTACACCTCCCAGGGATTTTCGAGCTTTCGTAATCCAAACTTCTAGTAACGAGGCATTGGGTAGCTTAAGAGAATCATTGTTACTCATACCAGTAGCTCATCCAGTTTCCTATTTTTCTTACTGTGCAAGAGCTGCTAATAGCGGTATGTCACAAGTTGTGTAACAAAAGATTGTCTTCGGTACTCCTGCCTGGGCCAATCGAATTATCTGATTCAGTACTCCTGGTGATGATGCACTGGCTACCTTAAGAGAGTAATTGTTACTCGTCGCAGTTGCTCTTCCAGTTTCACAAATTTTGTTACTCTGGCCAGTCTTCCAGAAGCGATATGTCACTCGTTGTGTATCTACTCGAGACGAAGCATTGGCTATCTTAATAGTGCCATAGTTCTTCCTCCCAATTGCTCACACAGTTTACTACTTTTTGGGTACTTGTCCAGTCTGCCAGAAGCGATATGTCACTAGTTGTGTATCATAAAAGAGTCATCCTTACTCCTCCCAGGGGTTATTCGAGATTTCTTAAACCAAACCCCTAGTAACGAGCCATTAGCTACCTCAAGAGAGTCATAGTTACGTGTCCCAATTGCGCACCCAGTCTCCCATTTTTCTTACTGCTTCCAGTCTGCCAGAAGCGATTTGTCACTGGTTGTGTATCATAAAAGAGTCATCGTTACTCCTCCCAGGGATTATTCGAGATATCTTAATCGAAACCCTAGTAACGAGGCATTGGCTACCTTAAGAGAGTCATAGATAATCGTCCCAATTCCTCACCCAGTGTGCCATTTTTTCTTACTGCGGCCAGTCTGCCAGAAGCGATATGACACTCGTTGTGTATCTTAAGAGAACCATCGTTACTCCTTCCAGAGGTTACTGGCATTCTCTGATTAAATACTCCTCTTGACGAAATATTGGCTATCTTAATAGTACCATAGTTCTTCCTCCCAGTTGCTCACACAGTTTACTACTTTTTGTGTACTTGTCCAGTCTACCAGAAGCGATATGTCACTAGTTGTGTATCATAAAAGAGTCATCGTTACTCCTCCCAGGGGTTTTCGAGCTTTCGTAATCCAAACTTCTAGTAACGAGGCATTGGGTAGCTTAAGAGAATCAGTGTTACTCATACCAGTAGCTCACCCAGTTTCCTATTTTTCTTACTGTGCAAGAGCTGCTAATAGCGGTATGTCACAAGTTGTGTAACAAAAGATTGTCTTCGGTACTCCTGCCTGGGCCAATCGAATTATCTGATTCAGTACTCCTGGTGATGATGCACTGGCTACCTTAAGAGAGTAATTGTTACTCGTCGCAGTTGCTCTTCCAGTTTCACAAATTTTGTTACTCTGGCCAGTCTTCCAGAAGCGATATGTCACTCGTTGTGTATCTACTCGAGACGAAGCATTGGCTATCTTAATAGTGCCATAGTTGTTCCTCCCAATTGCTCACACAGTTTACTACTTTTTGGGTACTTGTCCAGGCTGCCACAAGCGATACGTCACTAGTTGTGTATCATAAAAGAGTCATCGTTACTCCTCGCCGGGGTTATTAGAGATTTCTTAGACCAAAGTCCTAGTAACGAGGCATTGGCTACCACAAGAGAGTCATAATTACTCGTCCCAACTGTTCGCCAAGTCTGCCATTCTTTCTTACTGCGGCCAGTCTGCCAGAAGCGATATGTCACTAGTTGTGTATCATAAAAGAGTCATCGTTACTCCTCCCAGGGATTATTCGAGATTTCTTAAACCAAACCCCTAGTAACGAGGCATTGGCTACCTCAAGAGAGTCATAATTACTCGTCCCAACTGTTCACCAAGTCTGCCATTCTTTCTTACTGCGGCCAGTCTGCCAGAAGCGATATGTCACTAGTTGTGTATCATAAAAGAGTCATCGTTACTCCTCCCAGGGATTATTCGAGATTTCTTAAACCAAACCCCTAGTAACGAGGCATTGGCTACCTCAAGAGAGTCATAATAACTCGACCCAATTGTTCACTAAGTCTCCCATTTTTTTCTTACTGCGACCAGTTTGCCAGAACCGATATGTCACTAGTTGTGTATCATAAAAGAGTCACCCTTACTCCTCCCAGGGGTTATTCGAGATATCTTAATCGAAACCCTAGTAACGAGGCATTGGCTACCTTAAGAGAGTCATAGTTACTCATCCCAATTGCTCACCCATTTTGCCATTTTTTCTTACTGCGGCCAGTCTGCCAGAAGCGATTTGTCACTAGTTGTGTATCATAAAAGAGTCATCGTTACTCCTCCCAGGGATTAGTCGAGATTTCTTAAACCAAACCCCTAGTAACGAGGCATTGGCTACCTCAAGAGAGTCATAATTACTCGTACCAATTGTTCACCAAGTCTCCCATTTTTTTCTTACTGCTACCAGTTTGCCAGAAGCGATATGTCACTAGTTGTGTATCATAAAAGAGTCATTCATACATCTCCCAGGGGTTATTCGAGATATCTTAATCGAAACCCTAGTAACGAGGCATTGGCTACCTTAAGAGAGTCATAGTTAATCGTCCCAATTGCTCACCCAGTCTGCCATTTTTTCTTACTGCGGCCAGTCTGCCAGAAACGATATGTCACTAGTTGTGTATCATCAAAGAGTCACCCTTACTCCTCCCAGGGATTATTCGAGATATCTTAATTGGAACCCTAGTAACGAGGCATTGGCTACCTTAAGAGAGTCATAGTTACTCGTCCCAATTTCCTACTCAGTCCAACATTTTTTCTCACTGCGGCCGGTCTGCCAGAAGCGATATGTCACTAGTTGTGTATCATAAAAGAGTCATCGTTACTCCTCCCAGGGATTATTCGAGATTTCTTAAACCAAACCCCTAGTAACGAGGCATTGGCTACCTCAAGAGAGTCATAATTACTCGTCCCAATTGTTCACCAAGTCTCCCATTTTTTTCTTACTGCGACCAGTTTGCCAGAAGCGATATGTCACTAGTTGTGTATCATAAAAGAGTCATCCTTACCCCTCCCTGGGGTTATTCGAGATTTCTTAAACCAAACCCCTTAGCAACGAGGCATTACCTACCTCAAGAGAGTCATAGTTACGTGTCCCAATTGCTCACCCAGTTTCCCATTTTTCTTACTTCGGCCAGTCTGCCAGAAGCGATATGTCACTCGTTGTGTATCTTAAGAGAGTCATCGTTACTCCTTCCAGAGGTTACTGGCTTTCTCTGATTCAGTACTCCTCTTGACGAACCATTGGCTATCTTAATAGTACCATAGTTCTTCCTCCCAGTTGCTCACACAGTTTACTACTTTTTGTGTACTTGTCCAGTCTGCCAGAAGCGATATGTCACTTGTTGTGTATCATAAAAGAGTCATCGTTACTCCTCCCAGGGGTTTTCGAGCTTTCGTAATCCAAACTCCTAGTAACGAGGCATTGGGTAGCTTAAGAGAATCATTGTTACTCATACCAGTAGCTCACCCAGTTTCCTACTTTTCTTACTGTGCAACAGCTGCTAATAGCGGTATGTCACAAGTTGTGTAACAAAAGATTGTCTTCGGTACTCCTGCCTGGGCAAATCGAATTATCTGATTCAGTACTCCTGGTGATGATGCACTGGCTACCTTAAGAGAGTAATTGTTACTCGTCGCAGTTGCTCTTCCAGTTTCACAAATTTTGTTACTCTGGCCAGTCTTCCAGAAGCGATATGTCACTCGTTGTGTATCTACTCGAGGCGAAGCATTGGCTATCTTAATAGTGCCATAGTTCTTCCTCCCAATTGCTCACACAGTTTACTACTTTTTGGGTACTTGTCCAGGCTGCCACAAGCGATACGTCACTAGTTGTGTATCATAAAACAGTCATCGTTACTCCTCCCCGCGGTTATTAGAGATTTCTTAGACCAAAGTCCTAGTAACGAGGCATTGGCTACCTCAAGAGAGTCATAATTACTCGTCCCAACTGTTCACCAAGTCTGCCATTCTTTCTTACTGCGGCCAGTCTGCCAGAAGCGATATGTCACTAGTTGTGTATCATAAAAGAGTCATCGTTACTCCTCCCAGGGATTATTCGAGATTTCTTAAACCAAACCCCTAGTAACAAAGCATTGGCTACCTCAAGAGAGTCATAATTACTCGACCCAATTGTTCACTAAGTCTCCCATTTATTTCTTACTGCGACCAGTTTGCCAGAACCGATATGTCACTAGTTGTGTATCATAAAAGAGTCACCCTTACTCCTCCCAGGGGTTATTCGAGATATCTTAATCGAAACCCTAGTAATGAGGCATTGGCTACCTTAAGAGAGTCATAGTTACTCATCCCAATTGCTCACCCATTTTGCCATTTTTTCTTACTGCGGCCAGGTTGCCAGAAGCGATTTGTCACTAGTTGTGTATCATAAAAGAGTCATCGTTACTCCTCCCAGGGATTAGTCGAGATTTCTTAAACCTAACCCCTAGTAACGAGGCATTGGCTACCACAAGAGAGTCATAATTACTCGTCCCAATTGTTCACCAAGTCCCCCATTTTTTTCTTACTGCTACCAGTTTGCCAGAAGCGATATGTCACTAGTTGTGTATCATAAAAGAGTCATTCATACATCTCCCAGGGGTTATTCGAGATATCTTAATCGAAACCCTAGTAACGAGGCATTGGCTACCTTAAGAGAGTCATAGTTAATCATCCCAATTGCTCACCAAGTCTGCCATTTTTTCTTACTGCGGCCAGTCTGCCAGAAACGATATGTCACTAGTTGTGTATCATCAAAGAGTCATCGTTACTCCTCTCAGGGATTATTCGAGATATCTTAATTGGAACCCTAGTACGAGGCATTCGCTACCTTAAGAGAGTCATAGTTACTCGTCCCAATTTCCTACTCAGTCCAACATTTTTTCTCACTGCGGCCGGTCTGCCAGAAGCGATATGTCACTAGTTGTGTATCATAAAAGAGTCATCGTTACTCCTCCCAGGGATTATTCGAGATTTCTTAAACCAAACCCCTAGTAACGAGGCACTGGCTACCTCAAGAGAGTCATAATTACTTGTCCCAATTGTTCACCAAGTCTCCCATTTTTTTCTTACTGCGACCAGTTTGCCAGAAGCGTTATGTCACTAGATGTGTATCATAAAAGAGTCATCCTTACTCCTCCCCGGGGTTATTCGAGATTTCTTAAACCAAACCCCTTAGTAACGAGGCATTAGCTACCTCAAGAGAGTCATAGTTACGTGTCCCAATTGCTCACCCAGTTTCCCATTTTTCTTACATCGGCCAGTCTGCCAGAAGCGATATGTCACTCGTTGTGTATCTTCAGAGAGTCATCGTTACTCCTTCCAGAGGTTACTGGCTTTCTCTGATTCAGTACTCCTCTTGACGAACCATTGGCTATCTTAATAGTACCATAGTTCTTCCTCCCAGTTGCTCACACAGTTTACTACTTTTTGTGTACTTGTCCAGTCTGCCAGAAGCGATATGTCACTAGTTGTGTATCATAAAAGAGTCATCGTTACTCCTCCCATGGGTTTTCGAGCTTTCGTAATCGAAACTCCTAGTAACGAGGCATTGGGTAGCTTAAGAGAATCAGTGTTACTCATACCAGTAGCTCACCCAGTTTCCTACTTTTCTTACTGTGCAACAGCTGCTAATAGCGGTATGTCACTAGTTGTGTAACAAAAGATTGTCTTCGGTACTCCTGCCTGGGCCAATCGAATTATCTGATTCAGTACTCCTGGTGATGATGCACTGGCTACCTTAAGAGAGTAATTGTTACTCGTCGCAGTTGCTCTTCCAGTTTCACAAATTTTGTTACTCTGGCCAGTCTTCCAGAAGCGATATGTCACTCGTTGTGTATCTACTCGAGACGAAGCATTGGCTATCTTAATAGTGCCATAGTTCTTCCTCCCAATTGCTCACACAGTTTACTACTTTTTGGGTACTTGTCCAGGCTGCCACAAGCGATACGTCACTAGTTGTGTATCATAAAAGAGTCATCGTTACTCCTCCCCGGGGTTATTAGAGATTTCTTAGACCAAAGTCCTAGTAACGAGGCACTGGCTACCACAAGAGAGTCATAATTACTCGTCCCAACTGTTCACCAAGTCTGCCATTCTTTCTTACTGCGGCCAGTCTGCCAGAAGCGATATGTCACTAGTTGTGTATCATAAAAAAGTCATCCTTACTCCTCCCAGGGGTTATTCGAGATTTCTTAAACCAAACCCCTAGTAACGAGCCATTAGCTACCTCAAGAGAGTCATAGTTACGTGTCCCAATTGCTCTCCCAGTCTCCCATGTTTCTTACTGCTTCCAGTCTGCCAGAAGCGATTTGTCACTGGTTGTGTATCATAAAAGAGTCATCGTTACTCCTCCCAGGGATTTTCGAGCTTTCGTAATCCAAACTTCTAGTAACGAGGCATTGGGTAGCTTAAGAGAATCATTGTTACTCATACCAGTAGCTCACCCAGTTTCCTATTTTTCTTACTGTGCAAGAGCTGCTAATAGCGGTATGTCACAAGTTGTGTAACAAAAGATTGTCTTCGGTACTCCTGCCTGGGCCAATCGAATTATCTGATTCAGTACTCCTGGTGATGATGCACTGGCTACCTTAAGAGAGTAATTGTTACTCGTCGCAGTTGCTCTTCCAGTTTCACAAATTTTGTTACTCTGGCCAGTCTTCCAGAAGCGATATGTCACTAGTTGTGTATCATAAAAGAGTCATCGTTACTCCTCCCAGGGATTATTCGAGATTTCTTAAACCAAACCCCTAGTAACGAGGCATTGGCTACCTCAAGAGAGTCATAATTGCTCGACCCAATTGTTCACTAAGTCTCCCATTTTTTTCTTACTGCGACCAGTTTGCCAGAACCGATATGTCACTAGTTGTGTATCATAAAAGAGTCACCCTTACTCCTCCCAGGGGTTATTCGAGATATCTTAATCGAAACCCTAGTAACGAGGCATTGGCTACCTTAAGAGGGTCATAGTTACTCGTCCCAATTTTTTACTCAGTCCAACATTTTTTCTCACTGCGGCCGGTCTGCCAGAAGCGATATGTCACTAGTTGTGTATCATAAAAGAGTCATCGTTACTCCTCCCAGGGATTATTCGAGATTTCTTAAACCAAACCCCTAGTAACGAGGCACTGGCTACCTCAAGAGAGTCATAATTACTCGTCCCAATTGTTCACCAAGTCTCCCATTTTTTTCTTACTGCGACCAGTTTGCCAGAATTGATATGTCACTAGATGTGTATCATAAAAGAGTCATCCTTACTCCTCCCCGGGGTTATTCGAGATTTCTTAAACCAAACCCCTTAGTAACGAGGCATTAGCTACCTCAAGAGAGTCATAGTTACGTGTCCCAATTGCTCACCCAATTTCCCATTTTTCTTACTTCGGCCAGTCTGCCAGAAGCGATATGTCACTCGTTGTGTATCTTCAGAGAGTCATCGTTACTCCTTCCAGAGGTTACTGGCTTTCTCTGATTCAGTACTCCTCTTGACGAACCATTGGCTATCTTAATAGTACCATAGTTCTTCCTCCCAGTTGCTCACACAGTTTACTACTTTTTGTGTACTTGTCCAGTCTGCCAGAAGCGATATGTCACTAGTTGTGTATCATAAAAGAGTCATCGTTACTCCTCCCAGGGGTTTTCGAGCTTTCGTAATCCAAACTCCTAGTAACGAGGCATTGGGTAGCTTAAGAGAATCATTGTTACTCATACCAGTAGCTCACCCAGTTTCCTACTTTTCTTACTGTGCAACAGCTGCTAATAGCGGTATGTCACTAGTTGTGTAACAAAAGATTGTCTTCGGTACTCCTGCCTGGGCCAATCGAATTATCTGATTCAGTACTCCTGGTGATGATGCACTGGCTACCTTAAGAGAGTAATTGTTACTCGTCGCAGTTGCTCTTCCAGTTTCACAAATTTTGTTACTCTGGCCAGTCTACCAGAAGCGATATGTCACTCGTTGTGTATCTATTCGTGACGAAGCATTGGCTATCTTAAGAGTTCCATAGTTCTTCCTTCCAGTTGCTCACACAGTTTACTACTTTTTGTGTACTAGTCCAGTCTGCTACAAGCGCTATGTCACTAGTTGTGTATCATAAAAGAGTTATCGTTACTCCTCCCAGGAGTTATTCGAGATTTCTTAAACCAAACTCCTAGTAACGAGGCATTGGCTACCTCAAGAGAGTTACAATTACTCGTCCCAATTGCTCTCCAAGTCTCCCAATTTTTTCTTACTGCGATCAGTTTGCCAGAAGTTATATGTCGCTAGTTGTGTATCATAAAAGAGTCATCCTTACTCCTCCCAGGGGTTATTCGAGATTTCTTAAACCAAACCCCTAGTAACGAGGCATTGGCTACCTCAAGTGAATCATAATTACTCGTCCCAATTGCTCACCAAGTCTCCCATTTTTTTCTTACTGCGACCAGTTTGCCAGAAGCGATATGTCACTAGTTGTGTATCATAAAAGAGTCATCGTTACTCCTCCCAGGGGTTTTCGAGCTTTCGTAATCCAAACTTCTAGTAACGAGGCATTGGGTAGCTTAAGAGAATCATTGTTACTCATACCAGTAGCTCACCCAGTTTCCTATTTTTCTTACTGTGCAAGAGCTGCTAATAGCGGTATGTCACAAGTTGTGTAACAAAAGATTGTCTTCGGTACTCCTGCCTGGGCCAATCGAATTATCTGATTCAGTACTCCTGGTGATGATGCACTGGCTACCTTAAGAGAGTAATTGTTACTCGTCGCAGTTGCCCTTCCAGTTTCACAAATTTTGTTACTCTGGCCAGTCTTCCAGAAGCGATATGTCACTCGTTGTGTATCTACTCGAGACGAAGCATTGGCTATCTTAATAGCGCCATAGTTCTTCCTCCCAATTGCTCACACAGTTTACTACTTTTTGGGTACTTGTCCCGGCTGCCACAAGCGATACGTCACTAGTTGTGTATCATAAAAGAGTCATCGTTACTCCTCCCCGGGGTTATTAGAGATTTCTTAGACCAAAGTCCTAGTAACGAGGCATTGGCTACCACAAGAGAGTCATAATTACTCGTTCCAACTGTTCACCAAGTCTGCCATTCTTTCTTACTGCGGCCAGTCTGCCAGAAGCGATATGTCACTAGTTGTGTATCATAAAAGAGTCATCGTTACTCCTCCCAGGGATTATTCGAGATTTCTTAAACCAAACCCCTAGTAACGAGGCATTGGCTACCTCAAGAGAGTCATAATTACTCGTCCCAACTGTTCACCAAGTCTGCCATTCTTTCTTACTGCGGCCAGTCTGCCAGAAGCGATATGTCACTAGTTGTGTATCATAAAAGAGTCATCGTTACTCCTCCCAGGGATTATTCGAGATTTCTTAAACCAAACCCCTAGTAACGAGGCATTGGCTACCTCAAGAGAGTCATAATAACTCGACCCAATTGTTCACTAAGTCTCCCATTTTTTTCTTACTGCGACCAGTTTGCCAGAACCGATATGTCACTAGTTGTGTATCATAAAAGAGTCACCCTTACTCCTCCCAGGGGTTATTCGAGATATCTTAATCGAAACCCTAGTAACGAGGCATTGGCTACCTTAAGAGAGTCATAGTTACTCATCCCAATTGCTCACCCATTTTGCCATTTTTTCTTACTGCGGCCAGTCTGCCAGAAGCGATTTGTCACTAGTTGTGTATCATAAAAGAGTCATCGTTACTCCTCCCAGGGATTAGTCGAGATTTCTTAAACCAAACCCCTAGTAACGAGGCATTGGCTACCTCAAGAGAGTCATAATTACTCGTACCAATTGTTCACCAAGTCTCCCATTTTTTTCTTACTGCTACCAGTTTGCCAGAAGCGATATGTCACTAGTTGTGTATCATAAAAGAGTCATTCATACATCTCCCAGGGGTTATTCGAGATATCTTAATCGAAACCCTAGTAACGAGGCATTGGCTACCTTAAGAGAGTCATAGTTAATCGTCCCAATTGCTCACCCAGTCTGCCATTTTTTCTTACTGCGGCCAGTCTGCCAGAAACGATATGTCACTAGTTGTGTATCATCAAAGAGTCATCGTTACTCCTCTCAGGGATTATTCGAGATATCTTAATTGGAACCCTAGTAACGAGGCATTGGCTACCTTAAGAGAGTCATAGTTACTCGTCCCAATTTCCTACTCAGTCCAACATTTTTTCTCACTGCGGCCGGTCTGCCAGAAGCGATATGTCACTAGTTGTGTATCATAAAAGAGTCATCGTTACTCCTCCCAGGGATTATTCGAGATTTCTTAAACCAAACCCCTAGTAACGAGGCATTGGCTACCTCAAGAGAGACATAATTACTTGTCCCAATTGTTCACCAAGTCTCCCATTTTTTTCTTACTGCGACCAGTTTGCCAGAAGCGATATGTCACTAGTTGTGTATCATAAAAGAGTCATCCTTACTCCTCCCTGGGGTTATTCGAGATTTCTTAAACCAAACCCCTTAGCAACGAGGCATTACCTACCTCAAGAGAGTCATAGTTACGTGTCCCAATTGCTCACCCAGTTTCCCATTTTTCTTACTTCGGCCAGTCTGCCAGAAGCGATATGTCACTCGTTGTGTATCTTAAGAGAGTCATCGTTACTCCTTCCAGAGGTTACTGGCTTTCTCTGATTCAGTACTCCTCTTGACGAACCATTGGCTATCTTAATAGTACCATAGTTCTTCCTCCCAGTTGCTCACACAGTTTACTACTTTTTGTGTACTTGTCCAGTCTGCCAGAAGCGATATGTCACTTGTTGTGTATCATAAAAGAGTCATCGTTACTCCTCCCAGGGGTTTTCGAGCTTTCGTAATCCAAACTCCTAGTAACGAGGCATTGGGTAGCTTAAGAGAATCATTGTTACTCATACCAGTAGCTCACCCAGTTTCCTACTTTTCTTACTGTGCAACAGCTGCTAATAGCGGTATGTCACAAGTTGTGTAACAAAAGATTGTCTTCGGTACTCCTGCCTGGGCAAATCGAATTATCTGATTCAGTACTCCTGGTGATGATGCACTGGCTACCTTAAGAGAGTAATTGTTACTCGTCGCAGTTGCTCTTCCAGTTTCACAAATTTTGTTACTCTGGCCAGTCTTCCAGAAGCGATATGTCACTCGTTGTGTATCTACTCGAGACGAAGCATTGGCTATCTTAATAGTGCCATAGTTCTTCCTCCCAATTGCTCACACAGTTTACTACTTTTTGGGTACTTGTCCAGGCTGCCACAAGCGATACGTCACTAGTTGTGTATCATAAAAGAGTCATCGTTACTCCTCCCCGGGGTTATTAGAGATTTCTTAGACCAAAGTCCTAGTAACGAGGCATTGGCTACCACAAGAGAGTCATAATTACTCGTCCCAACTGTTCACCAAGTCTGCCATTCTTTCTTACTGCGGCCAGTCTGCCAGAAGCGATATGTCACTAGTTGTGTATCATAAAAGAGTCATCGTTACTCCTCCCAGGGATTATTCGAGATTTCTTAAACCAAACCCCTAGTAACGAGGCATTGGCTACCTCAAGAGAGTCATAATTACTCGTCCCAACTGTTCACCAAGTCTGCCATTCTTTCTTACTGCGGCCAGTCTGCCAGAAGCGATATGTCACTAGTTGTGTATCATAAAAGAGTCATCGTTACTCCTCCCAGGGATTATTCGAGATTTCTTAAACCAAACCCCTAGTAACGAGGCATTGGCTACCTCAAGAGAGTCATAATAACTCGACCCAATTGTTCACTAAGTCTCCCATTTTTTTCTTACTGCGACCAGTTTGCCAGAACCGATATGTCACTAGTTGTGTATCATAAAAGAGTCACCCTTACTCCTCCCAGGGGTTATTCGAGATATCTTAATCGAAACCCTAGTAACGAGGCATTGGCTACCTTAAGAGAGTCATAGTTACTCATCCCAATTGCTCACCCATTTTGCCATTTTTTCTTACTGCGGCCAGTCTGCCAGAAGCGATTTGTCACTAGTTGTGTATCATAAAAGAGTCATCGTTACTCCTCCCAGGGATTAGTCGAGATTTCTTAAACCGAACCCCTAGTAACGAGGCATTGGCTACCTCAAGAGAGTCATAATTACTCGTACCAATTGTTCACCAAGTCTCCCATTCTTTTCTTACTGCTACCAGTTTGCCAGAAGCGATATGTCACTAGTTGTGTATCATAAAAGAGTCATTCATACATCTCCCAGGGGTTATTCGAGATATCTTAATCGAAACCCTAGTAACGAGGCATTGGCTACCTTAAGAGAGTCATAGTTAATCGTCCCAATTGCTCACCCAGTCTGCCATTTTTTCTTACTGCAGCCAGTCTGCCAGAAACGATATGTCACTAGTTGTGTATCATCAAAGAGTCATCGTTACTCCTCTCAGGGATTATTCGAGATATCTTAATTGGAACCCTAGTAACGAGGCATTGGCTACCTTAAGAGAGTCATAGTTACTCGTCCCAATTTCCTACTCAGTCCAACATTTTTTCTCACTGCGGCCGGTCTGCCAGAAGCGATATGTCACTAGTTGTGTATCATAAAAGAGTCATCGTTACTCCTCCCAGGGATTATTCGAGATTTCTTAAACCAAACCCCTAGTAACGAGGCATTGGCTACCTCAAGAGAGTCATAATTACTTGTCCCAATTGTTCACCAAGTCTCCCATTTTTTTCTTACTGCGACCAGTTTGCCAGAAGCGATATGTCACTAGTTGTGTATCATAAAAGAGTCATCCTTACTCCTCCCTGGGGTTATTCGAGATTTCTTAAACCAAACCCCTTAGCAACGAGGCATTACCTACCTCAAGAGAGTCATAGTTACGTGTCCCAATTGCTCACCCAGTTTCCCATTTTTCTTACTTCGGCCAGTCTGCCAGAAGCGATATGTCACTCGTTGTGTATCTTAAGAGAGTCATCGTTACTCCTTCCAGAGGTTACTGGCTTTCTCTGATTCAGTACTCCTCTTGACGAACCATTGGCTATCTTAATAGTACCATAGTTCTTCCTCCCAGTTGCTCACACAGTTTACTACTTTTTGTGTACTTGTCCAGTCTGCCAGAAGCGATATGTCACTTGTTGTGTATCATAAAAGAGTCATCGTTACTCCTCCCAGGGGTTTTCGAGCTTTCGTAATCCAAACTCCTAGTAACGAGGCATTGGGTAGCTTAAGAGAATCATTGTTACTCATACCAGTAGCTCACCCAGTTTCCTACTTTTCTTACTGTGCAACAGCTGCTAATAGCGGTATGTCACAAGTTGTGTAACAAAAGATTGTCTTCGGTACTCCTGCCTGGGCAAATCGAATTATCTGATTCAGTACTCCTGGTGATGATGCACTGGCTACCTTAAGAGAGTAATTGTTACTCGTCGCAGTTGCTCTTCCAGTTTCACAAATTTTGTTACTCTGGCCAGTCTTCCAGAAGCGATATGTCACTCGTTGTGTATCTACTCGAGACGAAGCATTGGCTATCTTAATAGTGCCATAGTTCTTCCTCCCAATTGCTCACACAGTTTACTACTTTTTGGGTACTTGTCCAGGCTGCCACAAGCGATACGTCACTAGTTGTGTATCATAAAACAGTCATCGTTACTCCTCCCCGCGGTTATTAGAGATTTCTTAGACCAAAGTCCTAGTAACGAGGCATTGGCTACCTCAAGAGAGTCATAATTACTCGTCCCAACTGTTCACCAAGTCTGCCATTCTTTCTTACTGCGGCCAGTCTGCCAGAAGCGATATGTCACTAGTTGTGTATCATAAAAGAGTCATCGTTACTCCTCCCAGGGATTATTCGAGATTTCTTAAACCAAACCCCTAGTAACGAGGCATTGGCTACCTCAAGAGAGTCATAATTACTCGACCCAATTGTTCACTAAGTCTCCCATTTTTTTCTTACTGCGACCAGTTTGCCAGAACCGATATGTCACTAGTTGTGTATCATAAAAGAGTCACCCTTACTCCTCCCAGGGGTTTATTCGAGATATCTTAATCGAAACCCTAGTAACGAGGCATTGGCTACCTTAAGAGAGTCATAGTTACTCATCCCAATTGCTCACCCATTTTGCCATTTTTTCTTACTGCGGCCAGTCTACCAGAAGCGATTTGTCACTAGTTGTGTATCATAAAAGAGTCATCGTTACTCCTCCCAGGGATTAGTCGAGATTTCTTAAACCTAACCCCTAGTAACGAGGCATTGGCTACCACAAGAGAGTCATAATTACTCGTCCCAATTGTTCACCAAGTCTCCCATTTTTTTCTTACTGCTACCAGTTTGCCAGAAGCGGTATGTCACTAGTTGTGTATCATAAAAGAGTCATTCATACATCTCCCAGGGGTTATTCGAGATATCTTAATCGAAACCCTAGTAACGAGGCATTGGCTACCTTAAGAGAGTCATAGTTAATCGTCCCAATTGCTCACCCAGTCTGCCATTTTTTCTTACTGCGGCCAGTCTGCCAGAAACGATATGTCACTAGTTGTGTATCATCAAAGAGTCATCGTTACTCCTCTCAGGGATTCTTCGAGATATCTTAATTGGAACCCTAGTAACGAGGCATTGGCTACCTTAAGAGAGTCATAGTTACTCGTCCCAATTTCCTACTCAGTCCAACATTTTTTCTCACTGCGGCCGGTCTGCCAGAAGCGATATGTCACTAGTTGTGTATCATAAAAGAGTCATCGTTACTCCTCCCAGGGATTATTCGAGATTTCTTAAACCAAACCCCTAGTAACGAGGCATTGGCTACCTCAAGAGAGTCATAATTACTCGTCCCAATTGTTCACCAAGTCTCCCATTTTTTTCTTACTGCGACCAGTTTGCCAGAAGCGATATGTCACTAGTTGTGTATCATAAAAGAGTCATTCATACATCTCCCAGGGGTTATTCGAGATATCTTAATCGAAACTTTAGTAACGAGGCATTGGCTACCTTAAGAGAGTCATAGTTAATCGTCCCAATTGCTCACCCAGTCTGCCATTTTTTCTTACTGCGGCCAGTCTGCCAGAAACGATATGTCACTAGTTGTGTATCATCAAAGAGTCATCGTTACTCCTCTCAGGGATTATTCGAGATATCTTAATTGGAACCCTAGTAACGAGGCATTGGCTACCTTAAGAGAGTCATAGTTACTCGTCCCAATTTCCTACTCAGTCCAACATTTTTTCTCACTGCGGCCGGTCTGCCAGAAGCGATATGTCACTAGTTGTGTATCATAAAAGAGTCATCGTTACTCCTCCCAGGGATTATTCGAGATTTCTTAAACCAAACCCCTAGTAACGAGGCACTGGCTACCTCAAGAGAGTCATAATTACTCGTCCCAATTGTTCACCAAGTCTCCCATTTTTTTCTTACTGCGACCAGTTTGCCAGAAGCGATATGTCACTAGATGTGTATCATAAAAGAGTCATCCTTACTCCTCCCCGGGGTTATTCGAGATTTCTTAAACCAAACCCCTTAGTAACGAGGCATTAGCTACCTCAAGAGAGTCATAGTTACGTGTCCCAATTGCTCACCCAGTTTCCCATTTTTCTTACATCGGCCAGTCTGCCAGAAGCGATATGTCACTCGTTGTGTATCTTCAGAGAGTCATCGTTACTCCTTCCAGAGGTTACTGGCTTTCTCTGATTCAGTACTCCTCTTGACGAACCATTGGCTATCTTAATAGTACCATAGTTCTTCCTCCCAGTTGCTCACACAGTTTACTACTTTTTGTGTACTTGTCCAGTCTGCCAGAAGCGATATGTCACTAGTTGTGTATCATAAAAGAGTCATCGTTACTCCTCCCAGGGGTTTTCGAGCTTTCGTAATCCAAACTCCTAGTAACGAGGCATTGGGTAGCTTAAGAGAATCATTGTTACTCATACCAGTAGCTCACCCAGTTTCCTACTTTTCTTACTGTGCAACAGCTGCTAATAGCGGTATGTCACTAGTTGTGTAACAAAAGATTGTCTTCGGTACTCCTGCCTGGGCCAATCGAATTATCTGATTCAGTACTCCTGGTGATGATGCACTGGCTACCTTAAGAGAGTAATTGTTACTCGTCGCAGTTGCTCTTCCAGTTTCACAAATTTTGTTACTCTGGCCAGTCTTCCAGAAGCGATATGTCACTCGTTGTGTATCTATTCGTGACGAAGCATTGGCTATCTTAATAGTTCCATAGTTCTTCCTCCCAGTTGCTCACACAGTTTACTACTTTTTGTGTACTTGTCCAGTCTGCTACAAGCGCTATGTCACTAGTTGTGTATCATAAAAGAGTTATCGTTACTCCTCCCAGGAGTTATTCGAGATTTCTTAAACCAAACTCCTAATAACGAGGCATTGGCTACCTCAAGAGAGTTACAATTACTCGTCCCAATTGCTCTCCAAGTCTCCCAATTTTTTCGTACTGCGATCAGTTTGCCAGAAGTTATATGTCGCTAGTTGTGTATCATAAAAGAGTCATCCTTACTCCTCCCAGGGGTTATTCGAGATTTCTTAAACCAAACCCCTAGTAACGAGGCATTGGCTACCTCAAGAGAATCATAATTACTCGTCCCAATTGCTCACCAAGTCTCCCATTTTTTTCTTACTGCGACGAGTTTGCCAGAAGCGATATGTCACTAGTTGTGTATCATAAAAGAGTCATCGTTACTCCTCCCAGGGGTTTTCGAGCTTTCGTAATCCAAACTTCTAGTAACGAGGCATTGGGTAGCTTAAGAGAATCATTGTTACTCATACCAGTAGCTCACCCAGTTTCCTATTTTTCTTACTGTGCAAGAGCTGCTAATAGCGGTATGTCACAAGTTGTGTAACAAAAGATTGTCTTCGGTACTCCTGCCTGGGCCAATCGAATTATCTGATTCAGTACTCCTGGTGATGATGCACTGGCTACCTTAAGAGAGTAATTGTTACTCGTCGCAGTTGCTCTTCCAGTTTCACAAATTTTGTTACTCTGGCCAGTCTCCAGAAGCGATATGTCACTCGTTGTGTATCTACTCGAGACGAAGCATTGGCTATCTTAATAGTGCCATAGTTCTTCCTCCCAATTGCTCACACAGTTTACTACTTTTTGGGTACTTGTCCAGGCTGCCACAAGCGATACGTCAATAGTTGTGTATCATAAAAGAGTCATCGTTACTCCTCCCCGGGGTTATTAGAGATTTCTTAGACCAAAGTCCTAGTAACGAGGCACTGGCTACCACAAGAGAGTCATAATTACTCGTCCCAACTGTTCACCAAGTCTGCCATTCTTTCTTACTGCGGCCAGTCTGCCAGAAGCGATATGTTACTAGTTGTGTATCATAAAAGAGTCATCGTTACTCCTCCCAGGGATTATTCGAGATTTCTTAAACCAAACCCCTAGTAACGAGGCAATGGCTACCTCAAGAGAGTCATAATTACTCGTCCCAACTGTTCACCAAGTCTGCCATTCATTCTTACTGCGGCCAGTCTGCCAGAAGCGATATGTCACTAGTTGTGTATCATAAAATAGTCATCGTTACTCCTCCCAGGGATTATTCGAGATTTCTTAAACCAAACCCCTAGTAACGAGGCATTGGCTACCTCAAGAGAGTCATAATTACTCGACCCAATTGTTCACTAAGTCTCCCATTTTTTTCTTACTGCGACCAGTTTGCCAGAACCGATATGTCACTAGTTGTGTATCATAAAAGAGTCACCTCTACTCCTCCCAGGGGTTATTCGACATATCTTAATCGAAACCCTAGTAACGAGGCATTGGCTACCTTAAGAGAGTCATAGTTACTCATCCCAATTGCTCACCCATTTTGCCATTTTTTCTTACTGCGGCCAGTCTGCCAGAAGCGATTTGTCACTAGTTGTGTATCATAAAAGAGTCATCGTTACTCCTCCCAGGGATTAGTCGAGATTTCTTAAACCAAACCCCTAGTAACGAGGCATTGGCTACCTCAAGAGAGTCATAATTACTCGTCCCAATTGTTCACCAAGTCTCCCATTTTTTTCTTACTGCTACCAGTTTGCCAGAAGCGGTATGTCACTAGTTGTGTATCATAAAAGAGTCATTCATACATCTCCCAGGGGTTATTCGAGATATCTTAATCGAAACCCTAGTAACGAGGCATTGGCTACCTTAAGAGAGTCATAGTTAATCGTCCCAATTGCTCACCCAGTCTGCCATTTTTTCTTACTGCGGCCAGTCTGCCAGAAACGATATGTCACTAGTTGTGTATCATCAAAGAGTCATCGTTACTCCTCTCAGGGATTCTTCGAGATATCTTAATTGGAACCCTAGTAACGAGGCATTGGCTACCTTAAGAGAGTCATAGTTACTCGTCCCAATTTCCTACTCAGTCCAACATTTTTTCTCACTGCGGCCGGTCTGCCAGAAGCGATATGTCACTAGTTGTGTATCATAAAAGAGTCATCGTTACTCCTCCCAGGGATTATTCGAGATTTCTTAAACCAAACCCCTAGTAACGAGGCATTGGCTACCTCAAGAGAGTCATAATTACTCGTCCCAATTGTTCACCAAGTCTCCCATTTTTTTCTTACTGCGACCAGTTTGCCAGAAGCGATATGTCACTAGTTGTGTATCATAAAAGAGTCATCCTTACTCCTCCCTGGGGTTATTCGAGATTTCTTAAACCAAACCCCTTAGCAACGAGGCATTAGCTACCTCAAGAGAGTCATAGTTACGTGTCCCAATTGCTCACCCAGTTTCCCATTTTTCTTACTTCGGCCAGTCTGCCAGAAGCGATATGTCACTCGTTGTGTATCTTATGAGAGTCATCGTTACTCCTTCCAGAGGTTACTGGCTTTCTCTGATTCAGTACTCCTCTTGACGAACCATTGGCTATCTTAATAGTACCATAGTTCTTCCTCCCAGTTGCTCACACAATTTACTACTTTTTGTGTACTTGTCCAGTCTGCCAGAAGCGATATGTCACTTGTTGTGTATCATAAAAGAGTCATCGTTACTCCTCCCAGGGGTTTTCGAGCTTTCGTAATCCAAACTCCTAGTAACGAGGCATTGGGTAGCTTAAGAGAATCATTGTTACTCATACCAGTAGCTCACCCAGTTTCCTACTTTTCTTACTGTGCAAC
The DNA here is from genome assembly GCF_023897955.1 of Schistocerca gregaria. NCBI lineage: Eukaryota > Metazoa > Arthropoda > Insecta > Orthoptera > Acrididae > Schistocerca > Schistocerca gregaria. Next base: position 16,005,249 of record NC_064931.1, read on the forward strand.
AGCTGCTAATAGCGGTATGTCACAAGTTGTGTAACAAAAGATTGTCTTCGGTACTCCTGCCTGGGCCAATCGAATTATCTGATTCAGTACTCCTGGTGATGATGCACTGGCTACCTTAAGAGAGTAATTGTTACTCGTCGCAGTTGCTCTTCCAGTTTCACAAATTTTGTTACTCTGGCCAGTCTTCCAGAAGCGATATGTCACTCGTTGTGTATCTACTCGAGACGAAGCATTGGCTATCTTAATAGTGCCATAGTTCTTCCTCCCAATTGCTCACACAGTTTACTACTTTTTGGGTACTTGTCCAGGCTGCCACAAGCGATACGTCACTAGTTGTGTATCATAAAACAGTCATCGTTACTCCTCCCCGCGGTTATTAGAGATTTCTTAGACCAAAGTCCTAGTAACGAGGCATTGGCTACCTCAAGAGAGTCATAATTACTCGTCCCAACTGTTCACCAAGTCTGCCATTCTTTCTTACTGCGGCCAGTCTGCCAGAAGCGATATGTCACTAGTTGTGTATCATAAAAGAGTCATCGTTACTCCTCCCAGGGATTATTCGAGATTTCTTAAACCAAACCCCTAGTAACGAGGCATTGGCTACCTCAAGAGAGTCATAATTACTCGACCCAATTGTTCACTAAGTCTCCCATTTTTTTCTTACTGCGACCAGTTTGCCAGAACCGATATGTCACTAGTTGTGTATCATAAAAGAGTCACCCTTACTCCTCCCAGGGGTTATTCGAGATATCTTAATTGGAACCCTAGTAACGAGGCATTGGCTACCTTAAGAGAGTCATAGTTACTCGTCCCAATTTCCTACTCAGTCCAACATTTTTTCTCACTGCGGCCGGTCTGCCAGAAGCGATATGTCACTAGTTGTGTATCATAAAAGAGTCATCGTTACTCCTCCCAGGGATTATTCGAGATTTCTTAAACCAAACCCCTAGTAACGAGGCACTGGCTACCTCAAGAGAGTCATAATTACTCGTCCCAATTGTTCACCAAGTCTCCCATTTTTTTCTTACTGCGACCAGTTTGCCAGAAGCGATATGTCACTAGATGTGTATCATAAAAGAGTCATCCTTACTCCTCCCCGGGGTTATTCGAGATTTCTTAAACCAAACCCCTTAGTAACGAGGCATTAGCTACCTCAAGAGAGTCATAGTTACGTGTCCCAATTGCTCACCCAGTTTCCCATTTTTCTTACATCGGCCAGTCTGCCAGAAGCGATATGTCACTCGTTGTGTATCTTCAGAGAGTCATCGTTACTCCTTCCAGAGGTTACTGGCTTTCTCTGATTCAGTACTCCTCTTGACGAACCATTGGCTATCTTAATAGTACCATAGTTCTTCCTCCCAGTTGCTCACACAGTTTACTACTTTTTGTGTACTTGTCCAGTCTGCCAGAAGCGATATGTCACTAGTTGTGTATCATAAAAGAGTCATCGTTACTCCTCCCAGGGGTTTTCGAGCTTTCGTAATCCAAACTCCTAGTAACGAGGCATTGGGTAGCTTAAGAGAATCATTGTTACTCATACCAGTAGCTCACCCAGTTTCCTACTTTTCTTACTGTGCAACAGCTGCTAATAGCGGTATGTCACTAGTTGTGTAACAAAAGATTGTCTTCGGTACTCCTGCCTGGGCCAATCGAATTATCTGATTCAGTACTCCTGGTGATGATGCACTGGCTACCTTAAGAGAGTAATTGTTACTCGTCGCAGTTGCTCTTCCAGTTTCACAAATTTTGTTACTCTGGCCAGTCTTCCAGAAGCGATATGTCACTCGTTGTGTATCTATTCGTGACGAAGCATTGGCTATCTTAATAGTTCCATAGTTCTTCCTCCCAGTTGCTCACACAGTTTACTACTTTTTGTGTACTTGTCCAGTCTGCTACAAGCGCTATGTCACTAGTTGTGTATCATAAAAGAGTTATCGTTACTCCTCCCAGGAGTTATTCGAGATTTCTTAAACCAATCTCCTAATAACGAGGCATTGGCTACCTCAAGAGAGTTACAATTACTCGTCCCAATTGCTCTCCAAGTCTCCCAATTTTTTCGTACTGCGATCAGTTTGCCAGAAGTTATATGTCGCTAGTTGTGTATCATAAAAGAGTCATCCTTACTCCTCCCAGGGGTTATTCGAGATTTCTTAAACCAAACCCCTAGTAACGAGGCATTGGCTACCTCAAGAGAATCATAATTACTCGTCCCAATTGCTCACCAAGTCTCCCATTTTTTTCTTACTGCGACGAGTTTGCCAGAAGCGATATGTCACTAGTTGTGTATCATAAAAGAGTCATCGTTACTCCTCCCAGGGGTTTTCGAGCTTTCGTAATCCAAACTTCTAGTAACGAGGCATTGGGTAGCTTAAGAGAATCATTGTTACTCATACCAGTAGCTCACCCAGTTTCCTATTTTTCTTACTGTGCAAGAACTGCTAATAGCGGTATGTCACAAGTTGTGTAACAAAAGATTGTCTTCGGTACTCCTGCCTGGGCCAATCGAATTATCTGATTCAGTACTCCTGGTGATGATGCACTGGCTACCTTAAGAGAGTAATTGTTACTCGTCGCAGTTGCTCTTCCAGTTTCACAAATTTTGTTACTCTGGCCAGTCTTCCAGAAGCGATATGTCACTCGTTGTGTATCTACTCGAGACGAAGCATTGGCTATCTTAATAGTGCCATAGTTCTTCCTCCCAATTGCTCACACAGTTTACTACTTTTTGGGTACTTGTCCAGGCTGCCACAAGCGATACGTCAATAGTTGTGTATCATAAAAGAGTCATCGTTACTCCTCCCCGGGGTTATTAGAGATTTCTTAGACCAAAGTCCTAGTAACGAGGCACTGGCTACCACAAGAGAGTCATAATTACTCGTCCCAACTGTTCACCAAGTCTGCCATTCTTTCTTACTGCGGCCAGTCTGCCAGAAGCGATATGTCACTAGTTGTGTATCATAAAAGAGTCATCGTTACTCCTCCCAGGGATTATTCGAGATTTCTTAAACCAAACCCCTAGTAACGAGGCAATGGCTACCTCAAGAGAGTCATAATTACTCGTCCCAACTGTTCACCAAGTCTGCCATTCATTCTTACTGCGGCCAGTCTGCCAGAAGCGATATGTCACTAGTTGTGTATCATAAAAGAGTCATCGTTACTCCTCCCAGGGATTATTCGAGATTTCTTAAACCAAACCCCTAGTAACGAGGCATTGGCTACCTCAAGAGAGTCATAATTACTCGACCCAATTGTTCACTAAGTCTCCCATTTTTTTCTTACTGCGACCAGTTTGCCAGAACCGATATGTCACTAGTTGTGTATCATAAAAGAGTCACCCTTACTCCTCCCAGGGGTTATTCGACATATCTTAATCGAAACCCTAGTAACGAGGCATTGGCTACCTTAAGAGAGTCATAGTTACTCATCCCAATTGCTCACCCATTTTGCCATTTTTTCTTACTGCGGCCAGTCTGCCAGAAGCGATTTGTCACTAGTTGTGTATCATAAAAGAGTCATCGTTACTCCTCCCAGGGATTAGTCGAGATTTCTTAAACCAAACCCCTAGTAACGAGGCATTGGCTACCTCAAGAGAGTCATAATTACTCGTCCCAATTGTTCACCAAGTCTCCCATTTTTTTCTTACTGCTACCAGTTTGCCAGAAGCGGTATGTCACTAGTTGTGTATCATAAAAGAGTCATTCATACATCTCCCAGGGGTTATTCGAGATATCTTAATCGAAACCCTAGTAACGAGGCATTGGCTACCTTAAGAGAGTCATAGTTAATCGTCCCAATTGCTCACCCAGTCTGCCATTTTTTCTTACTGCGGCCAGTCTGCCAGAAACGATATGTCACTAGTTGTGTATCATCAAAGAGTCATCGTTACTCCTCTCAGGGATTCTTCGAGATATCTTAATTGGAACCCTAGTAACGAGGCATTGGCTACCTTAAGAGAGTCATAGTTACTCGTCCCAATTTCCTACTCAGTCCAACATTTTTTCTCACTGCGGCCGGTCTGCCAGAAGCGATATGTCACTAGTTGTGTATCATAAAAGAGTCATCGTTACTCCTCCCAGGGATTATTCGAGATTTCTTAAACCAAACCCCTAGTAACGAGGCATTGGCTACCTCAAGAGAGTCATAATTACTCGTCCCAATTGTTCACCAAGTCTCCCATTTTTTTCTTACTGCGACCAGTTTGCCAGAAGCGATATGTCACTAGTTGTGTATCATAAAAGAGTCATCCTTACTCCTCCCTGGGGTTATTCGAGATTTCTTAAACCAAACCCCTTAGCAACGAGGCATTACCTACCTCAAGAGAGTCATAGTTACGTGTCCCAATTGCTCACCCAGTTTCCCATTTTTCTTACTTCGGCCAGTCTGCCAGAAGCGATATGTCACTCGTTGTGTATCTTATGAGAGTCATCGTTACTCCTTCCAGAGGTTACTGGCTTTCTCTGATTCAGTACTCCTCTTGACGAACCATTGGCTATCTTAATAGTACCATAGTTCTTCCTCCCAGTTGCTCACACAATTTACTACTTTTTGTGTACTTGTCCAGTCTGCCAGAAGCGATATGTCACTTGTTGTGTATCATAAAAGAGTCATCGTTACTCCTCCCAGGGGTTTTCGAGCTTTCGTAATCCAAACTCCTAGTAACGAGGCATTGGGTAGCTTAAGAGAATCATTGTTACTCATACCAGTAGCTCACCCAGTTTCCTACTTTTCTTACTGTGCAACAGCTGCTAATAGCGGTATGTCACAAGTTGTGTAACAAAAGATTGTCTTCGGTTCTCCTGCCTGGGCCAATCAAATTATCTGATTCAGTACTCCTGGTGATGATGCACTGGCTACCTTAAGAGAGTAATTGTTACTCGTCGCAGTTGCTCTTCCAGTTTCACAAATTTTGTTACTCTGGCCAGTCTTCCAGAAGCGATATGTCACTCGTTGTGTATCTACTCGAGACGAAGCATTGGCTATCTTAATAGTGCCATAGTTCTTCCTCCCAATTGCTCACACAGTTTACTACTTTTTGGGTACTTGTCCAGGCTGCCACAAGCGATACGTCACTAGTTGTGTATCATAAAACAGTCATCGTTACTCCTCCCCGCGGTTATTAGAGATTTCTTAGACCAAAGTCCTAGTAACGAGGCATTGGCTACCTCAAGAGAGTCATAATTACTCGTCCCAACTGTTCACCAAGTCTGCCATTCTTTCTTACTGCGGCCAGTCTGCCAGAAGCGATATGTCACTAGTTGTGTATCATAAAAGAGTCATCGTTACTCCTCCCAGGGATTATTCGAGATTTCTTAAACCAAACCCCTAGTAACGAGGCATTGGCTACCTCAAGAGAGTCATAATTACTCGACCCAATTGTTCACTAAGTCTCCCATTTTTTTCTTACTGCGACCAGTTTGCCAGAACCGATATGTCACTAGTTGTGTATCATAAAAGAGTCACCCTTACTCCTCCCAGGGGTTATTCGAGATATCTTAATCGAAACCCTAGTAACGAGGCATTGGCTACCTTAAGAGAGTCATAGTTACTCATCCCAATTGCTCACCCATTTTGCCATTTTTTCTTACTGCGGCCAGTCTGCCAGAAGCGATTTGTCACTAGTTGTGTATCATAAAAGAGTCATCGTTACTCCTCCCAGGGATTAGTCGAGATTTCTTAAACCAAACCCCTAGTAACGAGGCATTGGCTACCTCAAGAGAGTCATAATTACTCGTCCCAATTGTTCACCAAGTCCCCCATTTTTTTCTTACTGCTACCAGTTTGCCAGAAGCGATATGTCACTAGTTCTGTATCATAAAAGAGTCATTCATACATCTCCCAGGGGTTATTCGAGATATCTTAATCGAAACCCTAGTAACGAGGCATTGGCTACCTTAAGAGGGTCATAGTTAATCGTCCCAATTGCTCACCCAGTCTGCCATTTTTTCTTACTGCGGCCAGTCTGCCAGAAACGATATGTCACTAGTTGTGTATCATCAAAGAGTCATCGTTACTCCTCTCAGGGATTATTCGAGATATCTTAATTGGAACCCTAGTAACGAGGCATTGGCTACCTTAAGAGAGTCATAGTTACTCGTCCCAATTTCCTACTCAGTCCAACATTTTTTCTCACTGCGGCCGGTCTGCCAGAAGCGATATGTCACTAGTTGTGTATCATAAAAGAGACATCGTTACTCCTCCCAGGGATTATTCGAGATTTCTTAAACCAAACCCCTAGTAACGAGGCACTGGCTACCTCAAGAGAGTCATAATTACTCGTCCCAATTGTTCACCAAGTCTCCCATTTTTTTCTTACTGCGACCAGTTTGCCAGAAGCGATATGTCACTAGATGTGTATCATAAAAGAGTCATCCTTACTCCTCCCCGGGGTTATTCGAGATTTCTTAAACCAAACCCCTTAGTAACGAGGCATTAGCTACCTCAAGAGAGTCATAGTTACGTGTCCCAATTGCTCACCCAGTTTCCCATTTTTCTTACATCGGCCAGTCTGCCAGAAGCGATATGTCACTCGTTGTGTATCTTCAGAGAGTCATCGTTACTCCTTCCAGAGGTTACTGGCTTTCTCTGATTCAGTACTCCTCTTGACGAACCATTGGCTATCTTAATAGTACCATAGTTCTTCCTCCCAGTTGCTCACACAGTTTACTACTTTTTGTGTACTTGTCCAGTCTGCCAGAAGCGATATGTCACTAGTTGTGTATCATAAAAGAGTCATCGTTACTCCTCCCAGGGGTTTTCGAGCTTTCGTAATCCAAACTCCTAGTAACGAGGCATTGGGTAGCTTAAGAGAATCATTGTTACTCATACCAGTAGCTCACCCAGTTTCCTACTTTTCTTACTGTGCAACAGCTGCTAATAGCGGTATGTCACTAGTTGTGTAACAAAAGATTGTCTTCGGTACTCCTGCCTGGGCCAATCGAATTATCTGATTCAGTACTCCTGGTGATGATGCACTGGCTACCTTAAGAGAGTAATTGTTACTCGTCGCAGTTGCTCTTCCAGTTTCACAAATTTTGTTACTCTGGCCAGTCTTCCAGAAGCGATATGTCACTCGTTGTGTATCTATTCGTGACGAAGCATTGGCTATCTTAATAGTTCCATAGTTCTTCCTCCCAGTTGCTCACACAGTTTACTACTTTTTGTGTACTTGTCCAGTCTGCTACAAGCGCTATGTCACTAGTTGTGTATCATAAAAGAGTTATCGTTACTCCTCCCAGGAGTTATTCGAGATTTCTTAAACCAAACTCCTAATAACGAGGCATTGGCTACCTCAAGAGAGTTACAATTACTCGTCCCAATTGCTCTCCAAGTCTCCCAATTTTTTCGTACTGCGATCAGTTTGCCAGAAGTTATATGTCGCTAGTTGTGTATCATAAAAGAGTCATCCTTACTCCTCCCAGGGGTTATTCGAGATTTCTTAAACCAAACCCCTAGTAACGAGGCATTGGCTACCTCAAGAGAATCATAATTACTCGTCCCAATTGCTCACCAAGTCTCCCATTTTTTTCTTACTGCGACGAGTTTGCCAGAAGCGATATGTCACTAGTTGTGTATCATAAAAGAGTCATCGTTACTCCTCCCAGGGGTTTTCGAGCTTTCGTAATCCAAACTTCTAGTAACGAGGCATTGGGTAGCTTAAGAGAATCATTGTTACTCATACCAGTAGCTCACCCAGTTTCCTATTTTTCTTACTGTGCAAGAGCTGCTAATAGCGGTATGTCACAAGTTGTGTAACAAAAGATTGTCTTCGGTACTCCTGCCTGGGCCAATCGAATTATCTGATTCAGTACTCCTGGTGATGATGCACTGGCTACCTTAAGAGAGTAATTGTTACTCGTCGCAGTTGCTCTTCCAGTTTCACAAATTTTGTTACTCTGGCCAGTCTCCAGAAGCGATATGTCACTCGTTGTGTATCTACTCGAGACGAAGCATTGGCTATCTTAATAGTGCCATAGTTCTTCCTCCCAATTGCTCACACAGTTTACTACTTTTTGGGTACTTGTCCAGGCTGCCACAAGCGATACGTCAATAGTTGTGTATCATAAAAGAGTCATCGTTACTCCTCCCCGGGGTTATTAGAGATTTCTTAGACCAAAGTCCTAGTAACGAGGCACTGGCTACCACAAGAGAGTCATAATTACTCGTCCCAACTGTTCACCAAGTCTGCCATTCTTTCTTACTGCGGCCAGTCTGCCAGAAGCGATATGTCACTAGTTGTGTATCATAAAAGAGTCATCGTTACTCCTCCCAGGGATTATTCGAGATTTCTTAAACCAAACCCCTAGTAACGAGGCAATGGCTACCTCAAGAGAGTCATAATTACTCGTCCCAACTGTTCACCAAGTCTGCCATTCATTCTTACTGCGGCCAGTCTGCCAGAAGCGATATGTCACTAGTTGTGTATCATAAAAGAGTCATCGTTACTCCTCCCAGGGATTATTCGAGATTTCTTAAACCAAACCCCTAGTAACGAGGCATTGGCTACCTCAAGAGAGTCATAATTACTCGACCCAATTGTTCACTAAGTCTCCCATTTTTTTCTTACTGCGACCAGTTTGCCAGAACCGATATGTCACTAGTTGTGTATCATAAAAGAGTCACCCTTACTCCTCCCAGGGGTTATTCGACATATCTTAATCGAAACCCTAGTAACGAGGCATTGGCTACCTTAAGAGAGTCATAGTTACTCATCCCAATTGCTCACCCATTTTGCCATTTTTTCTTACTGCGGCCAGTCTGCCAGAAGCGATTTGTCACTAGTTGTGTATCATAAAAGAGTCATCGTTACTCCTCCCAGGGATTAGTCGAGATTTCTTAAACCAAACCCCTAGTAACGAGGCATTGGCTACCTCAAGAGAGTCATAATTACTCGTCCCAATTGTTCACCAAGTCTCCCATTTTTTTCTTACTGCTACCAGTTTGCCAGAAGCGGTATGTCACTAGTTGTGTATCATAAAAGAGTCATTCATACATCTCCCAGGGGTTATTCGAGATATCTTAATCGAAACCCTAGTAACGAGGCATTGGCTACCTTAAGAGAGTCATAGTTAATCGTCCCAATTGCTCACCCAGTCTGCCATTTTTTCTTACTGCGGCCAGTCTGCCAGAAACGATATGTCACTAGTTGTGTATCATCAAAGAGTCATCGTTACTCCTCTCAGGGATTCTTCGAGATATCTTAATTGGAACCCTAGTAACGAGGCATTGGCTACCTTAAGAGAGTCATAGTTACTCGTCCCAATTTCCTACTCAGTCCAACATTTTTTCTCACTGCGGCCGGTCTGCCAGAAGCGATATGTCACTAGTTGTGTATCATAAAAGAGTCATCGTTACTCCTCCCAGGGATTATTCGAGATTTCTTAAACCAAACCCCTAGTAACGAGGCATTGGCTACCTCAAGAGAGTCATAATTACTCGTCCCAATTGTTCACCAAGTCTCCCATTTTTTTCTTACTGCGACCAGTTTGCCAGAAGCGATATGTCACTAGTTGTGTATCATAAAAGAGTCATCCTTACTCCTCCCTGGGGTTATTCGAGATTTCTTAAACCAAACCCCTTAGCAACGAGGCATTAGCTACCTCAAGAGAGTCATAGTTACGTGTCCCAATTGCTCACCCAGTTTCCCATTTTTCTTACTTCGGCCAGTCTGCCAGAAGCGATATGTCACTCGTTGTGTATCTTATGAGAGTCATCGTTACTCCTTCCAGAGGTTACTGGCTTTCTCTGATTCAGTACTCCTCTTGACGAACCATTGGCTATCTTAATAGTACCATAGTTCTTCCTCCCAGTTGCTCACACAATTTACTACTTTTTGTGTACTTGTCCAGTCTGCCAGAAGCGATATGTCACTTGTTGTGTATCATAAAAGAGTCATCGTTACTCCTCCCAGGGGTTTTCGAGCTTTCGTAATCCAAACTCCTAGTAACGAGGCATTGGGTAGCTTAAGAGAATCATTGTTACTCATACCAGTAGCTCACCCAGTTTCCTACTTTTCTAACTGTGCAACAGCTGCTAATAGCGGTATGTCACAAGTTGTGTAACAAAAGATTGTCTTCGGTACTCCTGCCTGGGCCAATCAAATTATCTGATTCAGTACTCCTGGTGATGATGCACTGGCTACCTTAAGAGAGTAATTGTTACTCGTCGCAGTTGCTCTTCCAGTTTCACAAATTTTGTTACTCTGGCCAGTCTTCCAGAAGCGATATGTCACTCGTTGTGTATCTACTCGAGACGAAGCATTGGCTATCTTAATAGTGCCATAGTTCTTCCTCCCAATTGCTCACACAGTTTACTACTTTTTGGGTACTTGTCCAGGCTGCCACAAGCGATACGTCACTAGTTGTGTATCATAAAACAGTCATCGTTACTCCTCCCCGCGGTTATTAGAGATTTCTTAGACCAAAGTCCTAGTAACGAGGCATTGGCTACCTCAAGAGAGTCATAATTACTCGTCCCAACTGTTCACCAAGTCTGCCATTCTTTCTTACTGCGGCCAGTCTGCCAGAAGCGATATGTCACTAGTTGTGTATCATAAAAGAGTCATCGTTACTCCTCCCAGGGATTATTCGAGATTTCTTAAACCAAACCCCTAGTAACGAGGCATTGGCTACCTCAAGAGAGTCATAATTACTCGACCCAATTGTTCACTAAGTCTCCCATTTTTTTCTTACTGCGACCAGTTTGCCAGAACCGATATGTCACTAGTTGTGTATCATAAAAGAGTCACCCTTACTCCTCCCAGGGGTTATTCGAGATATCTTAATCGAAACCCTAGTAACGAGACATTGGCTACCTTAAGAGAGTCATAGTTACTCATCCCAATTGCTCACCCATTTTGCCATTTTTTCTTACTGCGGCCAGTCTGCCAGAAGCGATTTGTCACTAGTTGTGTATCATAAAAGAGTCATCGTTACTCCTCCCAGGGATTAGTCGAGATTTCTTAAACCAAACCCCTAGTAACGAGGCATTGGCTACCTCAAGAGAGTCATAATTACTCGTCCCAATTGTTCACCAAGTCCCCCATTTTTTTCTTACTGCTACCAGTTTGCCAGAAGCGATATGTCACTAGTTCTGTATCATAAAAGAGTCATTCATACATCTCCCAGGGGTTATTCGAGATATCTTAATCGAAACCCTAGTAACGAGGCATTGGCTACCTTAAGAGAGTCATAGTTAATCGTCCCAATTGCTCACCCAGTCTGCCATTTTTTCTTACTGCGGCCAGTCTGCCAGAAACGATATGTCACTAGTTGTGTATCATCAAAGAGTCATCGTTACTCCTCTCAGGGATTATTCGAGATATCTTAATTGGAACCCTAGTAACGAGGCATTGGCTACCTTAAGAGAGTCATAGTTACTCGTCCCAATTTCCTACTCAGTCCAACATTTTTTCTCACTGCGGCCGGTCTGCCAGAAGCGATATGTCACTAGTTGTGTATCATAAAAGAGACATCGTTACTCCTCCCAGGGATTATTCGAGATTTCTTAAACCAAACCCCTAGTAACGAAGCATTGGCTACCTCAAGAGAGTCATAATTACTCGTCCCAATTGTTCACCAAGTCTCCCATTTTTTTCTTACTGCGACCAGTTTGCCAGAAGCGATATGTTACTAGATGTGTGTCATAAAAGAGTCATCCTTACTCCTCCCTGGGGTTATTCGAGATTTCTTAAACCAAACCCCTTAGTAACGAGGCATTAGCTACCTCAAGAGAGTCATAGTTACGTGTCCCAATTGCTCACCCAGTTTCCCATTTTTCTTACTTCGGCCAGTCTGCCAGAAGCGATATGTCACTCGTTGTGTATCTTCAGAGAGTCATCGTTACTCCTTCCAGAGGTTACTGGCTTTCTCTGATTCAGTACTCCTCTTGACGAACCATTGGCTATCTTAATAGTACCATAGTTCTTCCTCCCAGTTGCTCACACAGTTTACTACTTTTTGTGTACTTGTCCAGTCTGCCAGAAGCGATATGTCACTAGTTGTGTATCATAAAAGAGTCATCGTTACTCCTCCCAGGGGTTTTCGAGCTTTCGTAATCCAAACTCCTAGTAACGAGGCATTGGGTAGCTTAAGAGAATCATTGTTACTCATACCAGTAGCTCACCCAGTTTCCTACTTTTCTTACTGTGCAACAGCTGCTAATAGCGGTATGTCACTAGTTGTGTAACAAAAGATTGTCTTCGGTACTCCTGCCTGGGCCAATCGAATTATCTGATTCAGTACTCCTGGTGATGATGCACTGGCTACCTTAAGAGAGTAATTGTTACTCGTCGCAGTTGCTCTTCCAGTTTCACAAATTTTGTTACTCTGGCCAGTCTTCCAGAAGCGATATGTCACTCGTTGTGTATCTATTCGTGACGAAGCATTGGATATCTTAATAGTGTGTGTGTGTGTTTGAGGTTTACGGGCGCTAAACAGCGTGGTCATCAGCGCCCAAGCGCATAGAAACAGGAACACAGGCGGTGAAGGGACGAAGACGGACGCCGAACAAGGAGAACGGCTAAAAGACACAGGCCTGATGCAGTTCCAAATGCGCACATACAGAGGCAAAACAAGAGGAGAAGAAACACACTAAAAAAGGAAAGGAAACACAAGGAAAAGCGAACAGATACCGAAGTGAAACAAGGAGGTAATCGTGACTGGCGGACCTCTGACCTAAAAACTGGGTGAGCCAGTCACCCAGCAGCACATTAAAACCTTCTCCCTAAAATCCGAGGCAACAGATTGGACAGGACACAAAACCGTAAAACCTTAACTACAGTCGCTGCGTCGTCTTGCAAAATAGAGGGCAAATCCGGTGGCAAGGAAACCACCGCCCTCTGGTCAGAGAATAAAAGACAGTCAAGTAAAATGTGGCGGACAGTAATCTGGACGCCACAAGCACTGCAGATTGGGGGGTCCTCCCGCCGGAGTAAAAAACCATGCGTGAAGGGACTGTGTCCAATGCGGAGGCGAGTGAGGAGAACCTCATCCCGCCTGTATGACTGGTAGGACGTACGCCATGGTCGCGTAGTGGCCTTTACCAGACGCAGCTTATTGTCAGAAACTGCCAACCACTCCTCTTCCCACTGATGCATAACACGAAAACGCAAAAGGGAGGTTACAGCATGGAGGGGGACGGCACATTCAACAACGTGAGGGAGGGAACATGCATCTTTGGCAGCCACATCCGCCAGTTCGTTGCCCCTAATACCCACGTGCCCCGGCACCCAGCAGAAAGAAACCTCCTTCCCCTGCCGTTGCAGGTGGAGTAGGGCATCATGGATGTTCTGGACGACCGTATCCGCTGGGTACAAGTGTTGAATGGTCTGAAGGGCACTCAGGGAGTCAGAACAGATGAGGAACTTAATACTGGGAACACATCTCATCTGCTCCAATGCCCGCAGTATTGCAAACAATTCGGCATCGAGGATGGTAAACACCGCAGGAAGCCGTAACTTGACGACTCGATCAGGGAAAACAACAGCACAACCAACAGTGTCCCCCTGTTTAGAGCCATCTGTGAATACAGGTACATGGTCCGGATGCTGGTTTAAAATATCGTAAAATAAGGAGGTAAAAACAAACGCCGGAGTGCAGTTCCTCCGGTTCTCCGACAAGTCTAAGAGGACGCTGGGCCTCTGGAGCAACCAGGGAGGCAGGCGAGTAAAACCTTGTCGTTGGGGGGCCACACGCTCCACACCAAGGGACTCAAGCAAATGCTTGGCACGAATCCCAAATGGTTTTGTTGCCCTGGGACGACTGGAAAAGAGACGTTCCATAGGCGGTCGGGCAACGGTAGGGTACGCAGGGGAGGTAGGACAGGCAAGGAAATGACACACCCGTCGCACCATGAGAAGTTTCCGCCGGATGGCGAGCGGCGGTTCCCCTGCCTCAGCACACAGGCTGGGGATGGGACTGGTACGGAAGGCACCAGTGGCCAGCCTGATACCCTCATGGTGTACTGCGTCAAGGATCTTCAGATACGAAGGCCTTGCTGACCCATACACGGTGCAAGCATAGTCAAGACGCGATCGGACGAAAGCCCTATAAAACTGCAGCAGACGCGCCCGATCTGCTCCCCAGGACCGATGGCTCAGACACTTCAAAATATTCAGTGCCTTCAGGGCCCGCACCTTGAGGTCTTTAAGGTGAGGCAACCACGACAACTTGGAATCAAAAGTGAGGCCCAGGAACCTCACAGTGTCTCTAAAAGGAAGAACGGTGTCCCTCAGACGCAATTCAGGGGAGGTAAAAAGACGCCGAGAACGATTAAAATGAACACACACAGATTTGTCTGCAGAAAAGGTAAAACCCGTCTTTGCAGTCCATGCCTCTAAGCGCTTTATCGTAAGCTGTAACTGCCGACTAGCACTGACAAGACTGGAGGAAGAACAGAAAACAGCAAAATCGTCCACAAACAAGGAGCATTGGGCAGGACTCCGGATAGTGGATGTGATACTGTTAATAGCAACGGCAAAGAGGGTGACACTTAAAACGCTGCCCTGAGGAACACCATTCTCCTGCACGTACAAATCCGATAGCACATTACCAACCCGATACCGAAAGAGGCGGTGAGAAAGAAAGGACCGAATGAAGATGGGGAGACGGCCACGAAAGCCCCACTCATGGAGTTGATTGAGGATAAGGCGGCGCCAAGTAGTGTCATACGCCTTATTAATGTCAAAGAAGACCCCTAGACAATGCTGGTTACGTAGAAAGGCCTGCTGGATGGCGGCCTCAAGCAGGGTCAAGTTGTCTATAGTGGAACGACATCTCCGAAAGCCACACTGAGAGGGGCTAAGGAGCTGCCTGGTCTCGAGCAGCCAAACCAGGCGGCGGTTGACCATGCGTTCCAACGTCTTCCCAACACAGCTCGTCAAGGCAATACTCCGATAACTACTGGGATGCGTTCGGTCCTTCCCTGGTTTGAGGAGGGGAATCAAAATTGCCTCCCTCCACGAGTCAGGGTACGTGCCAGATAACCATATCATATTGAAACAGTTCAGGAGAACTTCCTTGGATGGCAGCGACAGGTGCCGCAGCATGCTGTACCGGATTTGATCATGACCAGGCGCAGTATCATGAGCCACAGACAGCGCAGAATCCAGTTCCCACATTGTGAAGGGGCAGTTATAGGGTTCAGAATTTAGAGACCGGAAGTCCAAATGACCCCTTTCGACGGCAGTGCGGTAGCGGCAGAAATCTGGATCACAGTTAATAGTGGCGGTAGATTCCGCAAAATGCATGGCCAGTGTCTGGGCAATGTCTCTCGGCGCCGTGAGGAGACATCCCTGATGCAGCAATGCCGTGACAGGTAGCTGGCTGAGTTTCCCGGAAATCCTCCTGATGGCTTCCCATACTTTCGTAGAACTAGTGGAGCGAGAGATGGAATTCAAGAACGATTGCCATGACCGTCGTTTGCTCTCTTTAATCACCCGCCGCGCTCTGGCCCTTGCCACTCGAAAGGCCGCAAGATTGTCAGCTATCTTAATAGTTCCATAGTTCTTCCTCCCAGTTGCTCACACAGTTTACTACTTTTTGTGTACTTGTCCAGTCTGCTACAAGCGCTATGTCACTAGTTGTGTATCATAAAAGAGTCATCGTTACTCCTCCCAGGAGTTATTCGAGATTTCTTAAACCAAACTCCTAGTAACGAGGCATTGGCTACCTCAAGAGAGTTACAATTACTCGTCCCAATTGCTCTCCAAGTCTCCCAATTTTTTCTTACTGCGATCAGTTTGCCAGAAGTTATATGTCACTAGTTGTGTATCATAAAAGAGTCATCCTTACTCCTCCCAGGGGTTATTCGAGATTTCTTAAACCAAACCCCTAGTAACGAGGCATTGGCTACCTCAAGAGAATCATAATTACTCGTCCCAATTGCTCACCAAGTCTCCCATTTTTTTCTTACTGCGACCAGTTTGCCAGAAGCGATATGTCACTAGTTGTGTATCATAAAAGAGTCATCCTTACTCCTCGCAGGGGTTATTCGAGATTTCTTAAACCAAACCCCTAGTAACGAGGCATTAGCTACCTCAAGAGAGTCATAGTTACTTGTCCCAATTGCTCTCCCAGTCTCCCATTTTTTCTTACGTCTGCCAGTCTGCCAGAAGCGATATGTCACTCGTTGTGTATCTTAAGAGAATCATCGTTACTCCTTCCAGAGATTACTGGCATTCTCTGATTCAATACTCCTCTTGACGAAGCACTGCCTATCTTAATAGTACCATAGTTCTTCCTCCCAGTTGCTCACACAGTTTACTACTTTTTGTGTACTTGTCCAGTCTGCCAGAAGCGATATGTCACTAGTTGTGTATCATAAAAGAGTCATCGTTACTCCTCCCAGGGGTTTTCGAGCTTTCGTAATCCAAACTTCTAGTAACGAGGCATTGGGTAGCTTAAGAGAATCATTGTTACTCATACCAGTAGCTCACCCAGTTTCCTATTTTTCTTACTGTGCAAGAGCTGCTAATAGCGGTATGTCACAAGTTGTGTAACAAAAGATTGTCTTCGGTACTCCTGCCTGGGCCAATCGAATTATCTGATTCAGTACTCCTGGTGATGATGCACTGGCTACCTTAAGAGAGTAATTGTTACTCGTCGCAGTTGCTCTTCCAGTTTAACAAATTTTGTTACTCTGGCCAGTCTTCCAGAAGCGATATGTCACTCGTTGTGTATCTACTCGAGACGAAGCATTGTCTCTCTTAATAGTGCCATAGTTCTTCCTCCCAGTTGCTCACACAGTTTACTACTTTTTGTGTACTTGTCCAGGCTGCCACAAGCGATATGTCACTAGTTGTGTATCATAAAAGAGTCATCGTTACTCCTCCCCGGGGTTATTCGAGATTTCTTAGACCAAACTCCTAGTAACGAGGCATTGGCTACCTCAAGAGAGTCATAATTACTCGTCCCAACTGTTCACCAAGTCTGCAATTCTTTCTTACTGCGGCCAGTCTGCCAGAAGCGATATGTCACTAGTTGTGTATCATAAAAGAGTCATCGTTACTCCTCCCAGGGGTTATTCGAGATATCTTAATCGAAACCCTAGTAACGAGGCATTGGCTACCTTAAGAGAGTCATAGTTACTCGTCCCAATTGTTCACCCAGTCTGCCATTTTTTCTTACTGCGGCCAGTCTGCCAGAAGCGATATGTCACTAGTTGTGTATCATAAAAGAGTCATCGTCACTCGTCCCAGGGATTATTCGAGATATCTTAATCGGTACCCTAGTAACGAAGCACTGGCTTCCTTAAGAGAGTCACAGTCACTCGTCCCAATTTCCTCACCCAGTCCAACATTTTTTCTTACTGCGGCCAGTCTGCCACAAGCGATATATCACTAGTTGTGTATCATAAAAGAGTCATCGTTACTCCTCCCAGGGTTATTCGAGATATCTTAATCGAAACCCCAGTAACGAGTCATTGGCTACCTTAAGAGAGTCATAGTTACTCATCCCAATTGCTCAACCAGTCTGCCATTTTTTCTTACTGCGGCCAGTCTGCCAGAAGCGATATGTCACTAGTTGCGTATCATAAAGAACTCATCGTTACTCCTCCCAGGGGTTATTCGAGATATCTTAATCGAAACCCTAGTAACGAGGCATTGGCTACCTTAAGAGAGTCATAGTTACTCGTCCCAAATGCTCACACAGTCCAACACTTTTTCTTACTGTGGCCAGTCTGCCAGAAGCGATATGTCACTAGTTATGTATCATAAAAGAGTCATCGTTACTCCTCCCAGGGATTATTCGAGATATCTTAATCGAAACCCTAGTAACGAGGCATTGGCTACCTTAAGAGAGTCATAGTTAATCGTCCCAATTGCTCACCCAGTCTGCCATTTTTTCTTACTGCGGCCAGTCTGCCAGAAGCGATATGTCACTAGTTGTGTATCATAAAAGAGCCATCGTTACTCCTCCCAGGGTTATTCGAGATATCTTAATCGAAACCCCAGTAACGAGTCATTGGCTACCTTAAGAGAGTCATAGTTACTCATCCCAATTGCTCAACCAGTCTGCAATTTTTTCTTACTGCGGCCAGTCTGCCAGAAGCGATATGTCACTAGATGCGTATCATAAAGAACTCATCGTTACTCCTCCCAGGGGTTATTCGAGATATCTTAATCGAAACACTAGTAACGAGGCATTGGCTACCTTAAGAGAGTCATACTTACTCGTCCCAATTGCTCACACAGTCCAAAACTTTTTCTTACTGTGGCCAGTCTGCCAGAAGCGATATGTCACTAGTTGTGTATCATAAAAAAGTCATCGTTACTCCTCCCAGGGGTTATTCGATATATCTTAATCGAAACCCTAGTAACGAGGCATTGGCTACCTTAAGAGAGTCATAGTTACTCGTCCCAATTGCTCACCCAGTCTGCCATTTTTTCTTACTGCGGCAGTCTGCCAGAAGCGATATGTCACTAGTTGTGTATCATAAAAGAGTCATCGTTACTCCTCCCAGGGGTTATTCGAGATATCTTAATCGAAACCCTAGTAACGAGGCATTGACTACCTTAAGAGAGTCATAGTTACTCGTCCCAATTGTTCACCCAGTCTGCCAGTTTTTGTTACTGCGGACAGTCTGCCACAAGCGATTTGTCACTAGTTGTTTATCATAAAAGAGTCATCGTTACTCCCCCCAGGGGTTATTCGAGATGTCTTAATCGAAACCCTAGTAACGAGGCATTAGCTACCTTAAGAGTGTCATAGTTACTCGTCCCAATTTCCTACCCTGTCCAACATTTTTTCTCACTGCGGCCGGTCTGCCAGAAGCGATATGTCACTAGTTGTGTATCATAAAAGAGTCATGGATTATTCGAGATTTCTTAAACCAAACCCCTAGTAACGAGGCATTGGCTACCTCAAGAGAGTCATAATTACTCGTCCCAATTGTTCACCAAGTCTCCCATTTTTTTCTTACTGCGACCAGTTTGCCAGAAGCGATATGTCACTAGTTGTGTATCATAAAAGAGTCATCCTTACTCCTCCCTGGGGTTATTCGAGATTTCTTAAACCAAACCCCTTAGTAACGAGGCATTAGCTACCTCAAGAGAGTCATAGTTACGTGTCCCAATTGCTCACCCAGTTTCCCATTTTTCTTACATCGACCAGTCTGCCAGAAGCGATATGTCAGTCGTTGTGTATCTTAAGAGAGTCATCGTTACTCCTTCCAGAGGTTACTGGCTTTCTCTGATTCAATACTCCTCTTGACGAACCATTGGCTATCTTAATAGTACCATAGTTCTTCCTCCCAGTTCCTCACACAGTTTACTACTTTTTGTGTACTTGTCCAGTCTGCCAGAAGCGATATGTCACTAGTTGTGTATCATAAAAGAGTCATCGTTACTCCTCCCAGGGGTTTCCGAGCTTTCGTAATCCAAACTCCTAGTAACGAGGCATTGGGTAGCTTAAGAGAATCATTGTTACTCATACCAGTAGCTCACCCAGTTTCCTATTTTTCTTAATGTGCAACAGCTGCTAATAGCGGTATGTCACTAGTTGTGTAATAAAAGATTGTCTTCGGTACTCCTGCCTGGGCCAATCGAATTATCTGATTCAGTACTCCTGGTGATGATGCACTGGCTACCTTAAGAGAGTAATTGTTACTTGTCGCAGTTGCTCTTCCAGTTTCACAAATTTTGTTATTCTGACCAGTCTTCCAGAAGCGATATGTCACTCGTTGTGTATCTACTCGTGACGAAGCATTGTCTCTCTTAATAGTGCCATAGTTCTTCCTCCCAGTTGCTCACACAGTTTACTACTTTTTGTGTACTTGTCCAGGCTGCCACAAGCGATATGTCACTAGTTGTGTATCATAAAAGAGTCATCGTTACTCCTCCCAGGGGTTATTCGAGATTTCTTAAACCAAACTCCTAGTAACGAGGCATTGGCTACCTCAAGAGAGTCATAATTACTCGTCCCAATTGCTCACCAAGTCTCCCATTTTTTTCTTACTGCGGCCAGTCTGCCAGGAGCGATATGTCACTAGTTATTTATCATAAAAGAGTCATCGTTACTCCTCCCAGGGGTTATTCGAGATATCTTAATCGAAACCCTAGTAACGAGGCATTGGCTACCTTAAGAGAGTCATCGTTAATCGTCCCAATTGCTCACCCAGCCTGCCATTTTTTCTTACTGCGGCCAGTCTGCCAGAAGCGATATGTCACTAGTTGTGTATCATAAAAGAGTCATCGTTACTCCTCCCAGGGATTATTCGGGATATCTTAATCGAAACCCTAGTAATGAGGCATTGACTACCTTAAGAGAGTCATAGTTACTCATCCCAATTGCTCACCCAGTCTGCCATTTTTTGTTACTGCGGCCAGTCTGCAAGAAGCGATTTGTCACTCGTTGTGTATCTTAAGAGAATCATCGTTACTCCTTCCAGAGGTTACTGGCATTCTCTGATTCAATACTCCTCTTGGCAAAGCATTGGCTATCTTAATAGTACCATAGCTCTTCCTCCCAGTTGCTCACACAGTTTACTACTTTTTGTGTACTTGTCCAGTCTACCAGAAGCGATATGTCACTAGTTGTGTATCATAAAAGAGTCATCGTTACTCCTCCCAGGGGTTTTCGAGCTTTCGTAATCCAAACTTCTAGTAACGAGGCATTGGGTAGCTTAAGAGAATCATTGTTACTCATACCAGTAGCTCACCTAGTTTCCTATTTTTCTTACTGTGCAAGAGCTGCTAATCGCGGTATGTCACTAGTTGTGCAACAAAAGATTGTCTTCGGTACTCCTGCCTGGGCCAATCGAATTATCTGATTCAGTACTCCTGGTGATGATGCACTGGATACCTTAAGAGAGTAATTGCTACTCGTCGCAGTTGCTCTTCCAGTTTCACAAAATTTGTTACTCTGGCCATTCTTCCAGAAGCGATATGTCACTCGTTGTGTATCATAAAAGAGTCATCGTTACTCATCCCAGGGATTATTCGAGATATCTTAATCTGAACCCTAGTAACGAGGATTGGCTTCCTTAAGAGAGTCATAGTTACTCATCCCAATTGCTCAACCAGTCTGCAATTTTTTCTTACTGCGGCCAGTCTGCCAGAAGCGATATGTCACTAGTTGCGTATCATAAAGAACTCATCGTTACTCCTCCCAGGGGTTATTCGAGATATCTTAATCGAAACACTAGTAACGAGGCATTGGCTACCTTAAGACAGTCATAGTTACTCGTCCCAATTGCTCACACAGTCCAAAACTTTCTCTTACTGTGGCCAGTCTGCCAGAAGCTATATGTCACTAGTTGTGTATCATAAAAAAGTCATCGTTACTCCTCCCAGGGGTTATTCGATATATCTTAATCGAAACCCTAGTAACGAGGCATTGGCTACCTTAAGAGAGTCATAGTTACTCGTCCCAATTGCTCACCAAGTCTGCCATTTTTTCTTACTGCGGCCAGTCTGCCAGAAGCGATATGTCACTAGTTGTGTATCATAAAAGAGTCATCGTTACTCCTCCCAGGGGTTATTCGAGATATCTTAATCGAAACCCTAGTAACGAGGCATTGACTACCTTAAGAGAGTCATAGTTACTCGTCCCAATTGTTCACCCAGTCTGCCATTTTTTGTTACTGCAGACAGTCTGCCACAAGCGATTTGTCACTAGTTGTTTATCATAAAAGAGTCATCGTTACTCCCCCCAGGGGTTATTCGAGATGTCTTAATCGAAACCCTAGTAACGAGGCATTAGCTACCTTAAGAGTGGCATAGTTACTCGTCCCAATTTCCTACCCAGTCCAACATTTTTTCTCACTGCGGCCGGTCTGCCAGAAGCGATATGTCACTAGTTGCGTATCATAAAAGAGTCATCGTTACTCCTCCCAGGGATTATTCGAGATTTCTTAAACCAAACCCCTAGTAACGAGGCATTGGCTACCTCAAGAGAGTCATAATTACTCGTCCCAATTGTTCACCAAGTCTCCCATTTTTTTCTTACTGCGACCAGTTTGCCAGAAGCGATATGTCACTAGTTGTGTATCATAAAAGAGTCATCCTTACTCTTCCCTGGGGTTATTCGAGATTTCTTAAACTAAACCCCTTAGTAACGAGGCATTAGCTACCTCAAGAGAGTCATAGTTACGTGTCCCAATTGCTCACCCAGTTTCCCATTTTTCTTACATCGACCAGTCTGCCAGAAGCGATATGTCAGTCGTTGTGTATCTTAAGAGAGTCGTCGTTACTCCTTCCAGAGGTTACTGGCTTTCTCTGATTCAATGCTCCTCTTGAAGAACCATTGGCTATCTTAATAGTACCATAGTTCTTCCTCCCAGTTGCTCACACAGTTTACTACTTTTTGTGTACTTGTCCAGTCTGCCAGAAGCGATATGTCACTAGTTGTGTATCATAAAAGAGTCATCGTTACTCCTCCCAGGGGTTTCCGAGCTTTCGTAATCCAATCTCCTAGTAACGAGGCATTGGGTAGCTTAAGAGAATCATTGTTACTCATACCAGTAGCTCACCCAGTTTCCTATTTTTCTTAATGTGCAACAGCTGCTAATAGCGGTATGTCACTAGTTGTGTAACAAAAGATTGTCTTCGGTACTCCTGCCTGGGCCAATCGAATTATCTGATTCAGTACTCCTGGTGATGATGCACTGGCTACCTTAAGAGAGTAATTGTTACTCGTCGCAGTTGCTCTTCCAGTTTCACAAATTTTGTTATTCTGACCAGTCTTCCAGAAGCGATATGTCACTCGTTGTGTATCTACTCGTGACGAAGCATTGTCTCTCTTAATAGTGCCATAGTTCTTCCTCCCAGTTGCTCACACAGTTTACTACTTTTTGTGTACTTGTCCAGGCTGCCACAAGCGATATGTCACTAGTTGTGTATCATAAAAGAGTCATCGTTACTCCTCCCAGGGGTTATTCGAGATTTCTTAAACCAAACTCCTAGTAACGAGGCATTGGCTACCTCAAGAGAGTCATAATTACTCGTCCCAATTGCTCACCAAGTCTCCCATTTTTTTCTTACTGCGGCCAGTCTGCCAGAAGCGATATGTCACTAGTTATTTATCATAAAAGAGTCATCGTTACTCCTCCCAGGGGTTATTCGAGATATCTTAATCGAAACCCTAGTAACGAGGCATTGGCTACCTTAAGAGAGTCATCGTTAATCGTCCCAATTGCTCACCCAGCCTGCCATTTTTTCTTACTGCGGCCAGTCTGCCAGAAGCGATATGTCACTAGTTGTGTATCATAAAAGAGTCATCCTTACTCTTCCCTGGGGTTATTCGAGATTTCTTAAACTAAACCCCTTAGTAACGAGGCATTAGCTACCTCAAGAGAGTCATAGTTACGTGTCCCAATTGCTCACCCAGTTTCCCATTTTTCTTACATCGACCAGTCTGCCAGAAGCGATATGTCAGTCGTTGTGTATCTTAAGAGAGTCGTCGTTACTCCTTCCAGAGGTTACTGGCTTTCTCTGATTCAATGCTCCTCTTGAAGAACCATTGGCTATCTTAATAGTACCATAGTTCTTCCTCCCAGTTGCTCACACAGTTTACTACTTTTTGTGTACTTGTCCAGTCTGCCAGAAGCGATATGTCACTAGTTGTGTATCATAAAAGAGTCATCGTTACTCCTCCCAGGGGTTTCCGAGCTTTCGTAATCCAATCTCCTAGTAACGAGGCATTGGGTAGCTTAAGAGAATCATTGTTACTCATACCAGTAGCTCACCCAGTTTCCTATTTTTCTTAATGTGCAACAGCTGCTAATAGCGGTATGTCACTAGTTGTGTAACAAAAGATTGTCTTCGGTACTCCTGCCTGGGCCAATCGAATTATCTGATTCAGTACTCCTGGTGATGATGCACTGGCTACCTTAAGAGAGTAATTGTTACTCGTCGCAGTTGCTCTTCCAGTTTCACAAATTTTGTTATTCTGACCAGTCTTCCAGAAGCGATATGTCACTCGTTGTGTATCTACTCGTGACGAAGCATTGTCTCTCTTAATAGTGCCATAGTTCTTCCTCCCAGTTGCTCACACAGTTTACTACTTTTTGTGTACTTGTCCAGGCTGCCACAAGCGATATGTCACTAGTTGTGTATCATAAAAGAGTCATCGTTACTCCTCCCAGGGGTTATTCGAGATTTCTTAAACCAAACTCCTAGTAACGAGGCATTGGCTACCTCAAGAGAGTCATAATTACTCGTCCCAATTGCTCACCAAGTCTCCCATTTTTTTCTTACTGCGGCCAGTCTGCCAGAAGCGATATGTCACTAGTTATTTATCATAAAAGAGTCATCGTTACTCCTCCCAGGGGTTATTCGAGATATCTTAATCGAAACCCTAGTAACGAGGCATTGGCTACCTTAAGAGAGTCATCGTTAATCGTCCCAATTGCTCACCCAGCCTGCCATTTTTTCTTACTGCGGCCAGTCTGCCAGAAGCGATATGTCACTAGTAGTGTATCATAAAAGAGTCATCGTTACTCCTCCCAGGGATTATTCGGGATATCTTAATCGAAACCCTAGTAATGAGGCATTGACTACCTTAAGAGAGTCATAGTTACTCATCCCAATTGCTCACCCAGTCTGCCACTTTTTGTTACTGCGGCCAGTCTGCAAGAAGCGATTTGTCACTCGTTGTGTATCTTAAGAGAATCATCGTTACTCCTTCCAGAGGTTACTGGCATTCTCTGATTCAATACTCCTCTTGGCAAAGCATTGGCTATCTTAATAGTACCATAGTTCTTCCTCCCAGTTGCTCACACAGTTTACTACTTTTTGTGTACTTGTCCAGTCTACCAGAAGCGATATGTCACTAGTTGTGTATCATAAAAGAGTCATCGTTACTCCTCCCAGGGGTTTTCGAGCTTTCGTAATCCAAACTTCTAGTAACGAGGCATTGGGTAGCTTAAGAGAATCATTGTTACTCATACCAGTAGCTCACCTAGTTTCCTATTTTTCTTACTGTGCAAGAGCTGCTAATAGCGGTATGTCACTAGTTGTGTAACAAAAGATTGTCTTCGGTACTCCTGCCTGGGCCAATCGAATTATCTGATTCAGTACTCCTGGTGATGATGCACTGGATACCTTAAGAGAGTAATTGCTACTCGTCGCAGTTGCTCTTCCAGTTTCACAAAATTTGTTACACTGGCCATTCTTCCAGAAGCGATATGTCACTAGTTGTGTATCATAAAAGAGTCATCGTTACTCATCCCAGGGATTATTCGAGATATCTTAATCGGAACCCTAGTAACGAGGATTGGCTTCCTTAAGAGAGTCATAGTTACTCATCCCAATTGCTCAACCAGTCTGCAATTTTTTCTTACTGCGGCCAGTCTGCCAGAAGCGATATGTCACTAGTTGCGTATCATAAAGAACTCATCGTTACTCCTCCCAGGGGTTATTCGAGATATCTTAATCGAAACACTAGTAACGAGGCATTGGCTACCTTAAGAGAGTCATAGTTACTCGTCCCAATTGCTCACACAGTCCAAAACTTTTTCTTACTGTGGCCAGTCTGCCAGAAGCTATATGTCACTAGTTGTGTATAATAAAAAAGTCATCGTTACTCCTCCCAGGGGTTATTCGATATATCTTAATCGAAACCCTAGTAACGAGGCATTGGCTACCTTAAGAGAGTCATAGTTACTCGTCCCAATTGTTCACTCAGTCTGCCATTTTTTGTTACTGCGGACAGTCTGCCACAAGCGATTTGTCACTAGTTGTTTATCATAAAAGAGTCATCGTTACTCCCCCCAGGGGTTATTCGAGATGTCTTAATCGAAACCCTAGTAACGAGGCATTAGCTACCTTAAGAGTGGCATAGTTACTCGCCCAATTTCCTACCCAGTCCAACATTTTTTCTCACTGCGGCCAGTCTGCCAGAAGCGATATGTCACTCGTTGTGTATCTTAAGAGAGTCATCGTTACTCCTTCCAGAGGTTGCTGGCTTTCTCTGATTCACTACTCCTCTTGACGAACCATTGGCTATCTTAATAGTACCATAGTTCTTCCTCCCAGTTGCTCACACAGTTTACTACTCTTTGTGTACTTGTCCAGTCTGCCAGAAGCGGTATGTCACTAGTTGTGTATCATAAAAGAGTCATCGTTACTCCTCCCAGGGGTTTTCGAGCTTTCGTAATCCAAACTCCTAGTAACGAGGCATTGGGTAGCTTAAGAGAATCATAGTTACTCATACCAGTAGCTCACCCAGTTTCCTATTTTTCTTAATGTGCAACAGCTGCTAATAGCGGTATGTCACTAGTTGTGTAACAAAAGATTGTCTTCGGTACTCCTGCCTGGGCCAATCGAATTATCTGATTCAGTACTCCTGGTGATGATGCACTGGCTACCTTAAGAGAGTAATTGTTACTCGTCGCAGTTGCTCCTCCAGTTTCACAAACTTTGTTATTCCGGCCAGTCTTCCAGAAGCGATATGTCACTCGTTGTGTATCTACTCGTGACGAAGCATTGTCTCTCTTAATAGTGCCATAGTTCTTCCTCCCAGTTGCTCACACAGTTTACTACTTTTTGTGTACTTGTCCAGGCTGCCACAAGCGATATGTCACTAGTTGTGTATCATAAAAGAGTCATCGTTACTCCTCCCAGGGGTTATTCGAGATTTCTTAAACCAAACCCCTTAGTAACGAGGCATTATCTACCTCAAGAGGGTCATAGTTACGTGTCCCAATTGCTCACCCAGTTTCCCATTTTTCTTACTTCGGCCAGTCTGCCAGAAGCGATATGTCACTCGTTGTGTATCTTAAGAGAGTCATCGTTACTCCTTCCGGAGGTTACTGGCTTTCTCTGATTCAATACTCCTCTTGACGAACCATTGGCTATCTTAATAGTACCATAGTTCTACCTCCCAGTTGCTCACACAGTTTACTACTTTTTGTGTACTTGTCCAGTCTGCCAGAAGCGGTATGTCACTAGTTGTGTATCATAAAAGAGTCATCGTTACTCCTCCCAGGGGTTTTCGAGCTTTCGTAATCCAAACTCCTAGTAACGAGGCATTGGGTAGCTTAAGAGAATCATAGTTACTCATACCAGTAGCTCACACAGTTTCCTATTTTTCTTAATGTGCAACAGCTGCTAATAGCGGTATGTCACTAGTTGTGTAACAAAAGATTGTCTTCGGTACTCCTGCCTGGGCCAATCGAATTATCTGATTCAGTACTCCTGGTGATGATGCACTGGCTACCTTAAGAGAGTAATTGTTACTCGCCGCAGTTGCTCTTCCAGTTTCACAAACTTTGTTATTCTGGCCAGTCTTCCAGAAGCGATATGTCACTCGTTGTGTATCTACTCGTGACGAAGCATTGTCTCTCTTAATAGTGCCATAGTTCTTCCTCCCAGTTGCTCACACAGTTTACTACTTTTTGTGTACTTGTCCAGGCTGCCACAAGCGATATGTCACTAGTTGTGTATCATAAAAGAGTCATCGTTACTCCTCCCAGGGGTTATTCGAGATTTCTTAAACCAAACTCCTAGTAACGAGGCATTGGCTACCTCAAGAGAGTCATAATTACTCGTCCCAATTGCTCACCAAGTCTCCCATTTTTTTCTTACTGGGGCCAGTCTGCCAGAAGCGATATGTCACTAGTTGTGTATCATAAAAGAGTCATCCTTTCTCTTCCCAGGGGTTATTCGAGATTTCTTAAACCAAACCCCTAGTAACGAGGCATTAGCTACCTCAAGAGAGTCATAGTTACTCGTCCCAATTGCTCACCCAGTCTGCCATTTTTTCTTACTGCGGACAGTCTGCCAGAAGCGATATGTCACTAGTTGTGTATCATGAAAGAGTCATCGTTACTCATCCATGGGATTATTCGAGATATCTTAATCGGAACCCTAGTAACGAGGCATTGGCTACCTTAAGAGAGTCATAGTTACTCGTCCCAATTTCCTCACCCAGTCCAACATATTTTCTCACTGCGGCCGGTCTGCCAGAAGCGATATGTCACTAGTTGTGTATCATAAAAGAGTCATCGTTACTCCTCCCAGGGATTATTCGAGATTTCTTAAACCAAACCCCTAGTAACGAGGCATTGGCTACCTCAAGAGAGTCATAATTACTCGTCCCAATTGTTCACCAACTCTCCCATTTTTTTTTTACTGCGACCAGTTTGCCAGAAGCGATATGTCACTAGTTGTGTATCATAAAAGAGTCATCCTTACTCCTCCCTGGGGTTTTTCGAGATTTCTTAAACCAAACCCCTTAGTAACGAGGCATTATCTACCTCAAGAGAGTCATAGTTACGTGTCCCAATTGCTCACCCAGTTTCCCATTTTTCTTACTTCGGCCAGTCTGCCAGAAGCGATATGTCACTCGTTGTGTATCTTAAGAGAGTCATCGTTACTCCTTCCGGAGGTTACTGGCTTTCTCTGATTCAATACTCCTCTTGACGAACCATTGGCTATCTTAATAGTACCATAGTTCTTCCTCCCAGTTGCTCACACAGTTTACTACTTTTTGTGTACTTGTCCAGTCTGCCAGAAGCGATATGTCACTAGTTGTGTATCATAAAAGAGTCAGCGTTACTCCTCCCAGGGGATTTCGAGCTTTCGTAATCCAAACTCCTAGTAACGAGGCATTGGGTAGCTTAAGAGAATCATTGTTACTCATACCAGTAGCTCACCCAGTTTCCTATTTTTCTTAATGTGCAACAGCTGCTAATAGCGGTATGTCACTAGTTGTGTAACAAAAGATTGTCTTCGGTACTCCTGCCTGGGCCAATCGAATTATCTGATTCAGTACTCCTGGTGATGATGCACTGGCTACCTTAAGAGAGTAATTGTTACTCGTCGCAGTTGCTCTTCCAGTTTCACAAATTTTGTTATTCTGGCCAGTCTTCCAGAAGCGATATGTCACTCGTTGTGTATCTACTCGTGACGAAGCATTGTCTCTCTTAATAGTGCCATAGTTCTTCCTCCCAGTTGCTCACACAGTTTACTACTTTTTGTGTACTTGTCCAGGCTGCCACAAGCGATATGTCACTAGTTGTGTATCATAAAGAGTCATCGTTACTCCTCCCAGGGGTTATTCGACATAACTTAATCGAAACCCTAGTAACGTGGCATTGGCTACCTTAAGAGTGTCATAGTTACTCCTCCCAATTGCTGACCCAGTCTGCCATTTTTTCTTACTGCGACCAGTCTGCCAGAAGCGATATGTCACTAGTTGTGTATCATAAAAGAGTCATCGTTACTCATTCCAGGGATTATTCGAGATATCTTAATCGGAACCCTAGTAACGAGGCATTGGCTACCTTAAAAGAGTCATAGTTACTCGTCCCAATTGCTCACTTAGTCTGACATTTTTTGTTACTGCGGCCAGTCTGCCAGAAGGGATTTGTCACTAGTTGTGTATCTTAAGAATATCATCGTTACTCCTTCCAGAGGTTCATAGCATTCTCTGATTCAATACTCCTCTTGACGAAGCATTGGCTATCTTAATAGTACCATAGTTCTTCCTCCCAGTTGCTCACACAGTTTACTACTTTTTGTGTACTTGTCCAGTCAGCCACAAGCGATATGTCACTAGTTGTGTATCATAAAAGAGTCATCGTTACTCCTCCCAGGGGTTTGCGAGCTTTCGTAATCCAAACTCCTAGTAACGAGGCATTGGGTAGCTTAAGAGTATCATTGTTACTCATACCAGTAGCTCACCCAGTCTCCGATTTTTCTTAATGTGCAACAGCTGCTAATAGCGGTATGTCACTAGTTGTGTAACAAAAGATTGTCTTCGGTACTCCTGCCTGGGAAAAACGAATTATCTGATTCAGTACTCCTGGTGATGATGCACTGGCTACCTTAAGAGAGTAATTGTTACTCGTCGCAGTTGCTCTTCCAGTTTCACAAATTTTGTTATTCTTGCTAGTCTTCCAGAAGCGATATGTCACTCGTTGTGTATCTACTCGTGACGAAGCATTGTCTCTCTTAATAGTGCCATAGTTCTTCCTCCCAGTTGCTCACACAGTTTACTACTTTTTGTGTACTTGTCCAGGCTGCCACAAGCGATATGTCACTAGTTGTGTATCATAAAAGAGTCATCGTTACTCCTCCCAGGGATTATTCGAGATTTCTTAAACCAAACTCCTAGTACCGAGGCATTGGCTACCTCAAGAGCGTCATAACTACTCGTCCCAATTGCTCAACAAGTCTCCCATTTTTTTCTTACTGCGGCAGTCTGCCAGAAGCGATATGTCACTAGTTGTGTATCATAAAAGAGTCATCCTTACTCCTCCCAGGGGTTATTCGAGATTTCTTAAACCAAACCCCTAGTAACGAGGCATTAGCTACCTCAAGAGAGTCATAGTTACTCGTCCCAATTGCTCACCCAGTCTGCCATTTTTTCTTACTGCGGCCAGTCTGCCAGAAGCGATATGTCACTAGTTGTGTATCATGAAAGAGTCATCGTTACTCATCATAGGAATTATTCGAGATATCTTAATCGGAACCCTAGTAACGAGGCATTGGCTACCTTAAGAGAGTCATAGTTACTCGTCCCAATTTCCTCACCCAGTCCAACATTTTTTCTTACTGCGGCCAGTCGGCCAGAAGCGATATGTCACTAGTTGTGTATCATAAAAGAGTCATCGTTACTCCTCCCAGGAATATTCAAGATATCTGAATCTAAGCCCTAGTAACGAGGCATTGGCTACCTTAAGAGAGTCATAGTTACTCGTCCCAATTTCCTCACCCAGTCTGCCTTTTTTTGTTACTGCGGCCAGTCTGCCAGAAGCGATATGTCACTAGTTGTGTATCATAAAAGAGTCATCGTTACTCATTCCAGGGATTATTCGAGATATCTTAATCGGAACCCTAGTAACGAGGCATTGGCTACCTTAAAAGAGTCATAGTTACTCGTCCCAATTGCTCACTTAGTCTGACATTTTTTGTTACGGCGGCCAGTCAGCCAGAAGGGATTTGTCACTAGTTGTGTATCTTAAGAATATCATCGTTACTCCTTCCAGAGGTTCATAGCATTCTCTGATTCAATACTCCTCTTGACGAAGCATTGGCTATCTTAATAGTACCATAGTTCTTCCTCCCAGTTGCTCACACAGTTTACTACTTTTTGTGTACTTGTCCAGTCTGCCAGAAGCGATATGTCACTAGTTGTGTATCATGAAAGAGTCATCGTTACTCCTCCCAGGGGTTTTCGAGCTTTCGTAATCCAAACTTCTAGTAACGAGGCATTGGGTAGCTTAAGAGAATCATAGTTACTCATACCAGTAGCTCACACAGTTTCCTATTTTTCTTACTGTGCAAGAGCTGCTAATAGCGGTATGTCACTAGTTGTGTAACAAAAGATTGTCTTCGGTACTCCTGCCTGGGCCAATCGAATTATCTGATTCAGTACTCCTGGTGATGATGCACTGGCTACCTTAAGAGAGTAATTGTTACTCGTCGCAGTTGCTCTTCCAGTTTCACAAATTTTGTTACTCTGGCCAGTCTTCCAGAAGCGATATTTCACTCGTTGTGTATCTACTCGAGACGATGCATTGGCTATCTTAATAGTGCCATAGTTCTTCTTCCCAGTTGCTCACACAGTTTACTACTTTTTGGGTACTTGTCCAGGCTGCCACAAGCAATACGTCACTAGTTGTGTATCATAAAAGAGTCATCGTTACTCCTCCCAGGGGTTATTCGAGATTTCTTAAACCAAACTCCTAGTAACGAGGCATTGGCTACCTCAAGAGAGTCATAATTACTCGTCCCAATTGCTCACCAAGTCTCCCATTTTTTTCTTACTGCGGCCAGTCTGCCAGAAGCGATATGTCACTAGTTGTGTATCATAAAAGAGTCATCCTTACTCCTCACAGGGGTTATTCGAGATTTCTTAAACCAAACCCCTAGTAACGAGGCATTAGCTACCTCAAGAGAGTCATAGTTACTTGTCCCAATTGCTCACCCAGTCTGCCATTTTTTCTTACTGCGGCCAGTCTGCCAGAAGCGATATGTCACTAGTTGTGTATCATGAAAGAGTCATCGTTACTCATCATAGGGATTATTCGAGATATCTTAATCGGAACCCTAGTAACGAGGCATAGGCTACCTTAAGAGAGTCCTAGTTACTCGTGACAATTTCCTCACCCAGTCCAACATTTTTTCTTACTGCGGCCAGTCTGCCAGAAGCGATATGTCACTAGTTTCGTATCATAAAAGAGTCATCGTTACTCCTCCCAGGGGTTATTCAAGATATCTTAATCGAAACCCTAGTAACGAGGCATTGGCTACCTTAAGAGAGTCATAGTTACTCATCCCAATTGCTCAACCAGTCTGCCAATTTTTCTTACTGCGGCCAGTCTGCCAGAAGCGATATGTCACTTATTGCGTATCATAAAGAACTCATCGTTACTCCTCCCAGGGGCTATTCGAGATATCTTAATCGAAACCCTAGTAATGAGGCATTGGCTACCTTAAGAGAGTCATAGTTACTCTTCCCAATTGCTCACACAGTCCAACACTTTTTCTTACTGTGGCCAGTCTGCCAGAAGCGATATGTCACTCGTTGTGTATCATAAAAGAGTCATCGTTACTCCTCCCCGAGATAATTCGAGATTTCTTAAACCAAACTCCTACTAACGAGACATTGGCTACCTTAAGAGAGTCAAAATTACTCGTCCCAATTATTCACCAAGTCTGCCATTCTTTCTTACTGAAGCCAGTCTGCCAGAAGCGATATGACACTAGTTGTGTATCATAAAAGAGTCATCGTTACTCCTCCCAGGGGTTATTCGAGATATCTTAATCGAAACCCTAGTAACGAGGCATTGGCTACCTTAAGAGAGTCATAGTTACTCGTCCCAATTTCCTCACCCAGTCCAACATTTTTTCTTACTGCGGCCAGACTGCCAGAAGCGATATATCACTAGTTGTGTATCATAAAGAGTCATCGTTACTCCTCCCAGGGTTATTCGAGATATCTTAATCGAAACCCCAGTAACGAGTCATTGGCTACCTTAACAGAGTCATATTTACTCATCCCAATTGCTCAACCAGTCTGCCATTTTTTCTTACTGCGGCCAGTCTGCCAGAAGCGATATGTCACTAGTTGCGTATCATAAAGAACTCATCGTTACTCCTCCCAGGGGTTATTCGAGATATCTTAATCAAAACCCTAGTAACGAGGCATTGGCTACCTTAAGAGAGTCATAGTTACTCGTCCCAATTGCTCACACAGTCCAACACTTTTTCTTACTGTGGCCAGTCTGCCAGAAGTGATATGTCACTAGTTATGTATCATAAAAGAGTCATCGTTACTCCTCCCAGGGGATATTCGAGATATCTTAATCGAAACCCTAGTAACGAGGCATTGGCTACCTTAAGAGAGTCATAGTTACTCGTCCCAATTGCTCACCCAGTCTGCCATTTTTTGTTACTGCGGCCAGTCTGCCACAAGCGATTTGTCACTAGTTGTGTATCATAAAAGAGTCATCGTTACTCCCCCCAGGGGTTATTCGAGATATCTTAATCGAAACCCTAGTAACGAGGCATTGGTTACCTTAAGAGGGTCATAGTTACTCGTCCCAATTTCCTACTCAGTCCAACATTTTTTCTCACTGCGGCCAGTCTGCCAGAAGCGATATGTCACTAGTTGTGTGTCATAAAAGAGTCATCGTTACTCCTCCCAGGGATTATTCGAGATTTCTTAAACCAAACCCCTAGTAACGAGGCATTGGCTACCTCAAGAGTGTCATAATTACTCGTCCCAATTGTTCACCAAGTCTCCCATTTTTTTCTTACTGCGACCAGTTTGCCAGAAGCGATATGTCACTAGTTGTGTATCATAAAAGAGTCATCCTTACTCCTCCCTGGGGTTTTTCGAGATTTCTTAAACCAAACCCCTTAGTAACGAGGCATTAGCTACCTCAAGAGAGTCATAGTTTCGTGTCCCAATTGTTCACCCAGTTTCCCATTTTTCTTACTTCGGCCAGTCTGCCAGAAGCGATATGTCACTCGTTGTGTATCTTAAGAGAGTCATCGTTACTCCTTCCAGAGGTTACTGGCTTTCTCTGATTCAATACTCCTCTTGACGAACCATTGGCTATCTTAATAGTACCATAGTTCTTCCTCCCAGGTGCTCACACAGTTTACTACTTTTTGTGTACTTGTCTAGTCTGCCAGATGCGATATGTCATTAGTTGTGTATCATAATAGAGTCATCGTTACTCCTCCCAGGGGTTTTCGAGCTTTCGTAATCCAAACTCCTAGTAACGAGGCATTGGGTAGCTTAAGAGAATCATTGTTACTCATACCAGTAGCTCACCCAGTTTCCCATTTTTCTTACTGTGCAACAGCTGCTAATAGCGGTATGTCACTAGTTGTGTAACAAAAGATTGTCTTCGGTACTCGTGCCTGGGCCAATCGAATTATCTGATTCAGTACTCCTGGTGATGATGCACTGGCTACCTTAAGAGAGTAATTGTTACTCGTCGCAGTAGCTCTTCCAGTTTCACAAATTTTGTTACTCTGGCCAGTCTTCCAGAAGCGATATGTCACTCGTTGTGTATCTACTCGTGACGAAGCATTGTCTCTCTTAATAGTGCCATAGTTCTTCCTCCCAGTTGCTCACACAGTTTACTACTTTTTGGGTACTTGTCCAGGCTGCCACAAGCGATATGTCACTAGTTGTGTATCATAAAAGAGTCATCGTTACTCCTCCCAGGGGTTATTCGAGATATCTTAATCGAAACCCTAGTAACGAGGCATTGGCTACCTTAAGAGAGTCATAGTTACTCGTCCCAATTTCCTCACACAGTCCAACATTTTTTCTCACTGCGGCCAGACTGCCAGAAGCGATATATCACTAGTTGTGTATCATAAAAAGTCATCGTTACTCCTCCCAGGGTTATTCGAGATATCTTAATCGAAACCCCAGTAACGAGTCATTGGCTACCTTAAGAGAGTCATAGTTACTCATCCCAATTGCTCAACCAGTCTGCCATTTTTTCTTACTGCGGCCAGTCTGCCAGAAGCGATATGTCACTAGTTGCGTATCATAAAGAACTCATCGTTACTCCTCCCAGGGGTTATTCGAGATATCTTAATCGAAACCCTAGTAACGAGGCATTGGCTACCTTAAGAGAGTCATAGTTACTCGTCCCAATTGCTCACACAGTCCAACACTTTTTCTTACTGTGGCCAGTCTGCCAGAAGCGATATGTCACTCGTTGTGTATCTTAAGAGAGTCATCGTTACTCCTTCCAGAGGTTACTGGCTTTCTCTGATCCAATACTCCTCTTGACGAACCATTGGCTATCTTAATAGTACCATAGTTCTTCCTCCCAGTTGCTCACACAGTTTACTACTTTTTGTGTACTTGTCCAGTCAGCCAGAAGCGATATGTCACTAGTTGTGTATCATAAAAGAGTCATCGTTACTCCTCCCAGGGGTTTTCGAGCTTTCGTAATCCAAACTCCTAGTAACGAGGCATTGGGTAGCTTAAGAGTATCATTGTTACTCATACCAGTAGCTCACCCAGTCTCCGATTTTTCTTAATGTGCAACAGCTGCTAATAGCGGTATGTCACTAGTTGTGTAACAAAAGATTGTCTTCGGTACTCCTGCCTGGGAAAAACGAATTATCTGATTCAGTACTCCTGGTGATGATGCACTGGCTACCTTAAGAGAGTAATTGTTACTCGTCGCAGTTGCTCTTCCAGTTTCACAAATTTTGTTATTCTTGCTAGTCTTCCAGAAGCGATATGTCACTCGTTGTGTATCTACTCGTGACGAAGCATTGTCTCTCTTAATAGTGCCATAGTTCTTCCTCCCAGTTGCTCACACAGTTTACTACATTTTGTGTACTTGTCCAGGCTGCCACAAGCGATATGTCACTAGTTGTGTATCATAAAAGAGTCATCGTTACTCCTCCCAGGGGTTATTCGAGATTTCTTAAACCAAACTCCTAGTACCGAGGCATTGGCTACCTCAAGAGCGTCATAATTACTCGTCCCAATTGCTCAACAAGTCTCCCATTTTTTTCTTACTGCGGCAGTCTGCCAGAAGCGATATGTCACTAGTTGTGTATCATAAAAGAGTCATCCTTACTCCTCCCAGGGGTTATTCGAGATTTCTTAAACCAAACCCCTAGTAACGAGGCATTAGCTACCTCAAGAGAGTCATAGTTACTCGTCCCAATTGCTCACCCAGTCTGCCATTTTTTCTTACTGCGGCCAGTCTGCCAGAAGCGATATGTCACTAGTTGTGTATCATGAAAGAGTCATCGTTACTCATCATAGGGATTATTCGAGATATCTTAATCGGAACCCTAGTAACGAGGCATTGGCTACCTTAAGAGAGTCATAGTTACTCGTCCCAATTTCCTCACCCAGTCCAACATTTTTTCTTACTGCGGCCAGTCGGCCAGAAGCGATATGTCACTAGTTGTGTATCATAAAAGAGTCATCGTTACTCCTCCCAGGAATATTCGAGATATCTGAATCTAAGCCCTAGTAACGAGGCATTGGCTACCTTAAGAGAGTCATAGTTACTCGTCCCAATTTCCTCACCCAGTCTGCCTTTTTTTGTTACTGCGGCCAGTCTGCCAGAAGCGATATGTCACTAGTTGTGTATCATAAAGAGTCATCGTTACTCCTCCCAGGGGTTATTCGAGATAACTTAATCGAAACCCTAGTAACGCGGCATTGGCTACCTTAAGAGTGTCATAGTTACTCGTCCCAATTGCTCACCCAGTCTGCCATTTTTTCTTACTGCGACCAGTCTGCCAGAAGCGATATGTCACTAGTTGTGTATCATAAAAGAGTCATCGTTACTCATTCCAGGGATTATTCGAGATATCTTAATCGGAACCCTAGTAACGAGGCATTGGCTACCTTAAAAGAGTCATAGTTACTCGTCCCAATTGCTCACTTAGTCTGACATTTTTTGTTACTGCGGCCAGTCTGCCAGAAGGGATTTGTCACTAGTTGTGTATCTTAAGAATATCATCGTTACTCCTTCCAGAGGTTCATAGCATTCTCTGATTCAATACTCCTCTTGACGAAGCATTGGCTATCTTAATAGTACCATAGTTCTTCCTCCCAGTTGCTCACACAGTTTACTACTTTTTGTGTACTTGTCCAGTCTGCCAGAAGCGATATGTCACTAGTTGTGTATCATGAAAGAGTCATCGTTACTCCTCCCAGGGGTTTTCGAGCTTTCGTAATCCAAACTTCTAGTAACGAGGCATTGGGTAGCTTAAGAGAATCATAGTTACTCATACCAGTAGCTCACACAGTTTCCTATTTTTCTTACTGTGCAAGAGCTGCTAATAGCGGTATGTCACTAGTTGTGTAACAAAAGATTGTCTTCGGTACTCCTGCCTGGGCCAATCGAATTATCTGATTCAGTACTCCTGGTGATGATGCACTGGCTACCTTAAGAGAGTAATTGTTACTCGTCGCAGTTGCTCTTCCAGTTTCACAAATTTTGTTACTCTGGCCAGTCTTCCAGAAGCGATAT
Source organism: Schistocerca gregaria (assembly GCF_023897955.1). Taxonomy (NCBI): domain Eukaryota; kingdom Metazoa; phylum Arthropoda; class Insecta; order Orthoptera; family Acrididae; genus Schistocerca; species Schistocerca gregaria. Next base: position 16,042,674 of record NC_064931.1, read on the forward strand.
TTCACTCGTTGTGTATCTACTCGAGACGATGCATTGGCTATCTTAATAGTGCCATAGTTCTTCTTCCCAGTTGCTCACACAGTTTACTACTTTTTGGGTACTTGTCCAGGCTGCCACAAGCGATACGTCACTAGTTGTGTATCATAAAAGAGTCATCGTTACTCCTCCCAGGGGTTATTCGAGATTTCTTAAACCAAACTCCTAGTAACGAGGCATTGGCTACCTCAAGAGAGTCATAATTACTCGTCCCAATTGCTCACCAAGTCTCCCATTTTTTTCTTACTGCGGCCAGTCTGCCAGAAGCGATATGTCACTAGTTGTGTATCATAAAAGAGTCATCCTTACTCCTCACAGGGGTTATTCGAGATTTCTTAAACCAAACCCCTAGTAACGAGGCATTAGCTACCTCAAGAGAGTCATAGTTACTTGTCCCAATTGATCACCCAGTCTGCCATTTTTTCTTACTGCGGCCAGTCTGCCAGAAGCGATATGTCACTAGTTGTGTATCATGAAAGAGTCATCGTTACTCATCATAGGGATTATTCGAGATATCTTAATCGGAACCCTAGTAACGAGGCATAGGCTACCTTAAGAGAGTCCTAGTTACTCGTGACAATTTCCTCACCCAGTCCAACATTTTTTCTTACTGCGGCCAGTCTGCCAGAAGCGATATGTCACTAGTTGCGTATCATAAAAGAGTCATCGTACTCCTCCCAGGGGTTATTCAAGATATCTTAATCGAAACCCTAGTAACGAGGCATTGGCTACCTTAAGAGAGTCATAGTTACTCATCCCAATTGCTCAACCAGTCTGCCAATTTTTCTTACTGCGGCCAGTCTGCCAGAAGCGATATGTCACTTGTTGCGTATCATAAAGAACTCATCGTTACTCCTCCCAGGGGCTATTCGAGATATCTTAATCGAAACCCTAGTAATGAGGCATTGGCTACCTTAAGAGAGTCATAGTTACTCTTCCCAATTGCTCACACAGTCCAACACTTTTTCTTACTGTGGCCAGTCTGCCAGAAGCGATATGTCACTAGTTGTGTATCATAAAAGAGTCATCGTTACTCCTCCCAGGAATATTCGAGATATTTGAATCGAAACCCTAGTAACGAGGCATTGGCTACCTTAAGAGTGTCATAGTTACTCGTCCCAATTGCTCACCCAGTCTGCCATTTTCTGTTACTGCGTCCAGTCTGCCAGAAGGGATTTGTCACTAGTTGTGTATCTTAAGAATATCATCGTTACTCCTTCCAGAGGTTACTGGCATTCTCTGATTCAATACTCCTCTTGACGAAGCATTGGCTATCTTAATAGAGCCATAGTTCTTCTTCCCAGTTGCTCACACAGTTTACTACTTTTTGGGTACTTGTCCAGGCTGCCACAAGCGATACGTCACTAGTTGTGTATCATAAAAGAGTCATCGTTACTCCTCCCCGGGATAATTCGAGATTTCTTAAACCAAACTCCTACTAACGAGACATTGGCTACCTCAAGAGAGTCAAAATTACTCGTCCCAATTATTCACCAAGTCTGCCATTCTTTCTTACTGAAGCCAGTCTGCCAGAAGCGATATGACACTAGTTGTGTATCATAAAAGAGTCATCGTTACTCCTCCCAGGGGTTATTCGAGATATCTTAATCGAAACCCTAGTAACGAGGCATTGGCTACCTTAAGAGAGTCATAGTTACTCGTCCCAATTTCCTCACCCAGTCCAACATTTTTTCTTACTGCGGCCAGACTGCCAGAAGCGATATATCACTAGTTGTGTATCATAAAGAGTCATCGTTACTCCTCCCAGGGTTATTCGAGATATCTTAATCGAAACCCCAGTAACGAGTCATTGGCTACCTTAAGAGAGTCATATTTACTCATCCCAATTGCTCAACCAGTCTGCCATTTTTTCTTACTGCGGCCAGTCTGCCAGAAGCGATATGTCACTAGTTGCGTATCATAAAGAACTCATCGTTACTCCTCCCAGGGGTTATTCGAGATATCTTAATCAAAACCCTAGTAACGAGGCATTGGCTACCTTAAGAGAGTCATAGTTACTCGTCCCAATTGCCTACACAGTCCAACACTTTTTCTTACTGTGGCCAGTCTGCCAGAAGTGATATGTCACTAGTTGTGTATCATAAAAGAGTCATCGTTACTCCTCCCAGGGGATATTCGAGATATCTTAATCGAAACCCTAGTAACGAGGCATTGGCTACCTTAAGAGAGTCATAGTTACTCGTCCCAATTGCTCACCCAGTCTGCCATTTTTTGTTACTGCGGCCAGTCTGCCACAAGCGATTTGTCACTAGTTGTGTATCATAAAAGAGTCATCGTTACTCCCCCCAGGGGTTATTCGAAATATTATCTTAATCGAAACCCTAGTAACGAGGCATTGGTTACCTTAAGAGGGTCATAGTTACTCGTCCCAATTTCCTACTCAGTCCAACATTTTTTCTTACTGCGGCCAGTCTGCCAGAAGCGATATGTCACTAGTTGTGTATCATAAAAGAGTGATCGTTTCTCCTCCCAGGGGTTATTCGAGATATCTTAATCGAAACCCTAGTAACGAGGCATTGGCTACCTTAAGAGAGTCATAGTTAGTCGTCCCAATTGCTCACTTAGTCCAACATTTTTTCTTACTGCGACCAGTCTGCCAGAAGCGATATGTCACTAGTTGTGTATCATAAAGTAGTGATCGTTAGTCCTCATAGGGGTTATTCGAGATATCTTAATCGAAACCCTAGTAACGAGGCATTGGCTACCTTAAGAGAGTCATAGTTACTCGTCCCAATTGCTCACCCAGTCCAACATTTTTTCTTACTGTGGCCAGTCTGCCAGAAGCGATATGTCACTAGTTGTGTATCATAAAAGAGTGATCGTTACTCCTCCCAGGGGTTATTCGAGATATCTTCATCGAAACCATTAGTAACGAGACATTGGCTACCTTAAGAGAGTCATAGTTACTCGTCCCAATTGCTCACCCAGTCCAACATTTTTTCTTACTGCGACCAGTCTGCCAGAAGCGATATGTCTCTAGTTGCGTATCATAAAGGAGTGATCGTTACTCCTCCGAGGGGTTATTCGAGATATCTTAATCGAAGCCCTAGTAACGAGGCATTGGCTACCTTAAGAGAGTCATAGTTACTCGTCCCAATTGCTCACCCAGTCCAACATTTTTTCTTACTGTGGCCAGTCTGCCAGAAGCGATATGTCACTAGTTGTGTATCATAAAAGAGTGATCGTTTCTCCTCCCAGGGGTTATTCGAGATATCTTAATCGAAACCCTAGTAACGAGACATTGGCTACCTTAAGAGAGTCATAGTTACTCGTCCCATTTGCTCACTTAGTTCAACATTTTTTCTTACAGCGACCAGTCTGCCAGAAGCGATATGTCTCTAGTTGCGTATCATAAAGGAGTGATCGTTACTCCTCCGAGGGGTTATTCGAGATATCTTAATCGAAGCCCTAGTAACGAGGCATTGGCTACCTTAAGAGAGTCATAGTTACTCGTCCCAATTGCTCACCCAGTCCAATATTTTTTCTTACTGCAGCCAGTCTGCCAGAAGCGATATGTCACTAGTTGTGTATCATAAAAGAGTGATCGTTTCTCCTCCCAGGGGTTATTCGAGATATCTTAATCGAAACCCTAGCATCGAGGCATTGGCTACCTTAAGAGAGTCATAGTTACTCGTCCCAATTGCTCACCCCGTCCAACATTTTTTCTTACTGCGACCAGACTGCCAGAAGCGATATGTCACTAGATGTGTATCATAAAAGAGTGATCGTTACTCCTCCCAGGGGTTATTCGAGATATCTTAATCGAAACCCTAGTAATGAGGCATTACCTACCTTAAGAGAGTCATAGTTAGTCGTCCCAATTGCTCACCCGGTCTGCCATTTTTTCTTACTGCGGCCAGTCTGCCAGAAGCGATATGTCACTAGTTGTGTATCATAAAAGAGTGATCGTTTCTCCTCCCAGGGGTTATTCGAGATATCTTAATCGAAACCCTAGTAACGAGGCATTGGCTACCTTAAGAGAGTCATAGTTACTCGTCCGAATTGCTCACCCAGTCCAACATTTTTTCTTACTGTGGCCAGTCTGCCAGAACCGATATGTCACTAGTTGTGTATCATAAAAGAGTGATCGTTTCTCCTCCCAGGGTTTATTCGAGATATCTTAATCGAAACGCTAGTAACGAGACATTGGCTACCTTAAGAGAGTCATAGTTACTCGTCCCAATTGCTCACCCAGTCCAACATTTTTTCTTACTGCGACCAGTCTGCCAGAAGCGATAAGTCACTAGTTGTGTATCATAAAAGAGTGATCGTTTCTCCTCCCAGGGGTTATTTGAGATATCTTCATCGAAACCATTAGTAACGAGACATTGGCTACCTTAAAGGAGTCATAGTTACTCGTCCCAATTGCTCACCCAGTCCAACATTTTTTCTTACTGCTACCAGTCTGCAAGAAGCGATATGTCACTAATTGTGTATCATAAAGGAGTGATCGTTACTCCTCAAAGGAGTTATTCGAGATATCTTAATCGAAACCCTAGTAACGAGGCATTGGCTACCTTAAGAGAGTCATAGTTACTCGTCCCAATTGCTCACCCAACCCAACATTTTTTCTTACTGCGACCAGTCTGCCAGAGGCGATATGTCACTAGTTGCGTATCATAAAGGAGTGATCGTTACTCCTCCAAGTGGTTATTCGAGATATCTTAATCGAAACCCTAGTAACGTGGCATTGGCTACCTTAAGAGAGTCATAGTTAGTCGTCCCAATTGCTCACCCAGTCCAACATTTTTTCTTACTGCAGCCAGACTGCCAGAAGCGATGTGTCACTAGTTGTGTATCATAAAAGAGTCGTCGTTATTCCTCCGATGGGTTATTCGAGATATCTTAATCGAAACCCTAGTAACGAGGCATTGGCTACCTTAAGAGAGTCATAGTTACTCGTCCCAATTGCTCACCCAGTCCAACATTTTTTCTTAATGCGACCAGTCTGCCAGAAGCGATATGTCACTAGTTGTGTATCATAAAAGAGTGATCGTTTCTCCTCCCAGGTTTTATTCGAGATATCTTAATGGAAACCCTAATAACGAGGCATTGGCTACCTTAAGAGAGTCATAGTTAGTCGTCCCAATTGCTCACACAGTCTGCCATTTTTTCTTACTGCGGCCAGTCTGCCAGAAGCGATATGTCACTAGTTGTGTATCATAAAAGAGTGATCGTTTCTCCTCCCAGGGGTTATTCGAGATATCTTAATCGAAACCCTAGCATCGAGGCATTGGCTACCTTAAGAGAGTCATAGTTACTCGTCCAAATTGCTCACCCAGTCCAACATTTTTTCTTACTGTGTCCAGTCTGCCAGAAGCAATATGTCACTAGTTGTGTATCATAAAAGAGTGAATGTTTCTCCTCCCAGGGGTTATTCGAGGTATCTTAATCGAAACCTTGTAACGAGACATTGGCTACCTTAAGAGAGTCATAGTTACTCGTCCCAATTGCTCACCTAGTCCAACATTTTTTCTTACTGCGACCAGTCTGCCAGAAGTGATATGTCACTAGTTGTGTATCATAAAGGAGTGATCGTTACTCCTCCCAGGGGTTATTCGAGATATCTTAATCGAAACCCTAGTAACGAGGCATTGGCTACCTTAAGAGAGTCATAGTTAGTCGTCCCAATAGCTCACCCAGTCCAACATTTTTTCTTACTGCAGCCAGTCTGCCAGAAGCGATATGTCACTAGTTGTGTATCATAAAAGAGTGACCGTTTCTCCTCCCAGGGGTTATTCGAGATATCTTAATCGAAACCCTAATAACGAGGCATTGGCTACTTTAAGAGAGTCATAGTTAGTCGTCACAATTGCTCACACAGTCTGCCATTTTTTCTTACTGTGGCCAGTCTGCCAGAAGCGATATGTCACTAGTTGTGTATCATAAAAGAGTGATCGTTTCTCCTCCCAGGGGTTATTCGAGATATCTTAATCGAAACCCTAGCATCGAGGCATTGGCTACCTTAAGAGAGTCATAGTTACTGGTCCCAATTGCTCACCCAGTCCAACATTTTTTCTTACTGTGTCCAATCTGCCAGAAGCGATATGTCACTAGTTGTGTATCATATAAGAGTGATCGTTTCTCCTCCCAGAGGTTATTCGAGGTATCTTAATCGAAACCTTGTAACGAGACATTGGCTACCTTAAGAGAGTCATAGTTACTCATCCCAATTGCTCATCCAGTCCAACATTTTTTCTTACTGCGACCAGTCTGCCAGAAGTGATATGTCACTAGTTGTGTATCATAAAGGAGTGATCGTTACTCTCCCAGGGGTTATTCGAGATATCTTAATCGAAACCCTAGTAACGAGGCATTGGCTAACTTAAGAGAGTCATAGTTACTCGTCCCAATAGCTCACCCAGTCCACCATTTTTTCTTACTGCAGCCAGTCTGCCAGAAGCGATATGTCACTAGTTGTGTATCATAAAAGAGTGACCGTTTCTGCTCCCAGGGATTATTCGAGATATCTTAATCGAAACCGTAGTAACGAGGCATTGGCTACCTTAAGAGAGTCATAGTTAGTCGTCCCAATTGCTCACCCAGTAAAACGTTTTTTCTTACTGCGGCCAGTCTGCAAGAAGCGATATGTCACTAATTGTGTATCATAAAGGAGTGATCGTTACTCCTCAAAGGAGTTATTCGAGATATCTTAATCGAAACCCTAGTAACGAGGCATTGGCTACCTTAAGAGAGTCATAGTTACTCGTCCCAATTGCTCACCCAACCCAACATTTTTTCTTACTGCGACCAGTCTGCCAGAGGCGATATGTCACTAGTTGCGTATCATAAAGGAGTGATCGTTACTCCTCCAAGTGGTTATTCGAGATATCTTAATCGAAACCCTAGTAACGTGGCATTGGCTACCTTAAGAGAGTCATAGTTAGTCGTCCCAATTGCTCACCCAGTCCAACATTTTTTCTTACTGCAGCCAGACTGCCAGAAGCGATGTGTCACTAGTTGTGTATCATAAAAGAGTCGTCGTTATTCCTCCGATGGGTTATTCGAGATATCTTAATCGAAACCCTAGTAAAGAGGCATTGGCTACCTTAAGAGAGTCATAGTTACTCGTCCCAATTGCTCACCCAGTCCAACATTTTTTCTTAATGCGACCAGTCTGCCAGAAGCGATATGTCACTAGTTGTGTATCATAAAAGAGTGATCGTTTCTCCTCCCAGGGGTTATTCGAGATATCTTAATGGAAACCCTAATAACGAGGCATTGGCTACCTTAAGAGAGTCATAGTTAGTCGTCCCAATTGCTCACACAGTCTGCCATTTTTTCTTACTTCGGCCAGTCTGCCAGAAGCGATATGTCACTAGTTGTGTATCATAAAAGAGTGATCGTTTCTCCTCCCAGGGGTTATTCGAGATATCTTAATCGAAACCCTAGCATCGAGGCATTGGCTACCTTAAGAGAGTCATAGTTACTCGTCCAAATTGCTCACCCAGTCCAACATTTTTTCTTACTGTGTCCAGTCTGCCAGAAGCAATATGTCACTAGTTGTGTATCATAAAAGAGTGAATGTTTCTCCTCCCAGGGGTTATTCGAGGTATCTTAATCGAAACCTTGTAACGAGACATTGGCTACCTTAAGAGAGTCATAGTTACTCGTCCCAATTGCTCACCTAGTCCAACATTTTTTCTTACTGCGACCAGTCTGCCAGAAGTGATATGTCACTAGTTGTGTATCATAAAGGAGTGATCGTTACTCCTCCCAGGGGTTATTCGAGATATCTTAATCGAAACCCTAGTAACGAGGCATTGGCTACCTTAAGAGAGTCATAGTTAGTCGTCCCAATAGCTCACCCAGTCCAACATTTTTTCTTACTGCAGCCAGTCTGCCAGAAGCGATATGTCACTAGTTGTGTATCATAAAAGAGTGACCGTTTCTCCTCCCAGGGGTTATTCGAGATATCTTAATCGAAACCCTAATAACGAGGCATTGGCTACTTTAAGAGAGTCATAGTTAGTCGTCACAATTGCTCACACAGTCTGCCATTTTTTCTTACTGTGGCCAGTCTGCCAGAAGCGATATGTCACTAGTTGTGTATCATAAAAGAGTGATCGTTTCTCCTCCCAGGGGTTATTCGAGATATCTTCATCGAAACCATTAGTAACGAGACATTGGCTACCTTAAAGGAGTCATAGTTACTCGTCCCAATTGCTCACCCAGTCCAACATTTTCTCTTACTGCTACCAGTCTGCAAGAAGCGATATGTCACTAGTTGTGTATCATAAAGGTGTGATCGTTACTCCTCATAGGGGTTATTCGAGATATCTTAATCGAAACACTAGTAACGAGGCATTGGCTACCTTAAGAGAGTCATAGTTACTCGTCCCAATTGCTCACCCAGTCCAACATTTTTTCTTACTGCAACCAGTCTGCCAGAAGCGATATGTCACTAGTTGCGTATCATAAAGAAGTGATCGTTTCTCCTCCAAGTGGTTATTCGAGATATCTTAATCGAAACCCTAGTAACGAGGCATTGGCTACCTTAAGAGAGTCATAGTTACTCGTCCCAATTGCTCACCCAGTCCAACATTTTTTCTTACTGCGACCAGTCTGCCAGAAGCGATATGTCACTAGTTGTGTATCATAAAAGAGTGATCGTTTCTAATCCCAGGGGTTATTCGAGATATCTTAATGGAAACCCTAATAACGAGGCATTGGCTACCTTAAGAGAGTCATAGTTAGTAGTCCCAATTGCTCACACAGTCTGCCATTTTTTCTTACTGCGGCCAGTCTGCCAGAAGCGATATGTCACTAGTTGTGTATCATAAAAGAGTGATCGTTTCTCCTCCCAGGGGTTATTCGAGATATCTTAATCGAAACCCTAGCATCGAGGCATTGGCTACCTTTAGGGAGTCATAGTTACTCGTCCCAATTGCTCACCCAGTCCAACATTTTTTCTTACTGTGTCCAGTCTGCCAGAAGCGATATGACACTAGTTGTGTATCATAAAAGAGTGATCGTTTCTCCTCCCAGGAGTTATTCTAGGTATCTTAATCGAAACCTTGTAACGAGACATTGGCTACCTTAAGAGAGTCATAGTTACTCATCCCAATTGCTCACCCAGTCCAACATTTTTTCTTACTGCGACCAGTCTGCCAGAAGTGATATGTCACTAGTTGTGTATCATAAAGGAGTGATCGTTACTCCTCCCAGGGGTTATTCGAGATATCTTAATCGAAACCCTAGTAACGAGGCATTGGCTTCCTTAAGAGAGTCATAGTTAGTCGTCCCAATAGCTCACCCAGTCCAACATTTTTTCTTACTGCAGCCAGTCTGCCAGAAGCGATATGTCACTAGTTGTGTATCATAAAAGAGTGACCGTTTCCCCTCCCAGGGGTTATTCGAGATATCTTAATCGAAACCGTAGTAACGAGGCATTGGCTATCTTAAGAGAGTCATAGTTAGTCATCCCAATTGCTCACCCAGTAAAACGTTTTTTCTTACTGCGGCCAGTCTGCCAGAAGCGATATGTCACTAGTTGTGTATCATAAAAGTGTCATCGTTACTCCTCCCAGGGGTTATTCGAGATATCTTAATCGAAACCCTAGTAACGAGGCATTGGCTACCTTAAGAGAGTCATAGTTACTCGTCCCAATTTCTCACCCAGCCCAACATTTCTTCTTACTGCGGCCAGTCTGCCAGAAGCAATGTGGCACTAGTTGTGTATCATAAAAGAGTGATCGTTCCTCCTCCCAGGGGTTCTTCGAGATATCTTAATCGAAACCCTAGTAACGAGGCATTGGCTACCTTAAGAGAGTCATAGTTACTCGTCCCAATTGCTCACCCAGTCCAACATTTTTTCTTACTGCGACCAGTCTGCCAGAAGCGATATGTTACTAGTTGTGTATCATATAGGAGTGATCGTTACTCCTCCCAGGGGTTGTTCGAGATATCTTAATCGAAACCCTAGTAACAAGGCATTGGCTACCTTAAGAGAGTCATAGTTACTCGTCCCAATAACTCACCCAGTCCAACATTTTTTCTTACTGTGGCCAGTCTGCCAGAAGCGATATGTCACTAGTTGTGTATCATAAAAGAGTGATCGTTACTCCTCCCAGGGGTTATTCGAGATATCTTCATCGAAACCATTAGTAACGAGACATTGGCTACCTTAAGAGAGTCATAGTTACTCGTCCCAATTGCTCACCCAGTCCAACATTTTTTCTTACTGCGACCAGTCTGCCAGAAGCGATATGTCTCTAGTTGCGTATCATAAAGGAGTGATCCTTACTCCTCCGAGGGGTTATTCGAGATATCTTAATCGAAGAACTAGTAACGAGGCATTGGCTACCTTAAGAGCGTCATAGTTACTCATCCCAATTGCTCACCCAGTCCAATATTTTTTCTTACTGCAGCCAGTCTGCCAGAAGCGATATGTCACTAGTTGTGTATCATGAAAGAGACGGCGTTATTCCTCCGAGGGGTTATTCGAGATATCTTAATCGAATTCCTAGTAACGAGGCATTGGCTACCTTAAGAGAGTCATAGTTACTCATCCCAATTGCTCACCCAGTCCAACATTTTTTCTTACTGCGACCAGACTGCCAGAAGCGATATGTCACTAGTTGTGTATAATAAAAGAGTGATCGTTACTCCTCCCAGGGGTTATTCGAGATGTCTTAATCGAAACCCTAGTAACGTGGCATTGGCTACCTTAAGAGAGTCATAGTTACTCGTCCCAATTGCTCACCCAGTCCAACATTTTTTCTTAAAGCGACCAGTCTGCCAGAAGCGATATGTCACTAGTTGTGTATCATAAAAGAGTGATCGTTTCTAATCCCAGGGGTTATTCGAGATATCTTAATGGAAACACTAATAACGAGGCATTGGATACCTTAAGAGAGTCATAGTTAGTCATCCCAATTGCTCACACAGTCTGCCATTTTTTCTTACTGCGGCCAGCCTGCCAGAAGCGATATGTCACTAGTTGTGTATCATAAAAGAGTGATCGTTTCTCCTCCCAGGGGTTATTCGAGATATCTTAATCGAAACCCTAGTAACGAGGCATTGGCTACCTTAAGAGGGTCATAGTTACTCGTCCCAATTGCTCTCCCAGTCCAACATTTTTTCTTACTGTGGCCAGTCTGCCAGAACCGATATGTCACTAGTTGTGTATCATAAAAGAGTGATTGTTTCTCCTCCCAGGAGTTATTCGAGATATCTTCATCGAAACCATTAGTGACGAGACATTGGCTACCTTAAGAGAGTCATAGTTACTCGTCCCAATTGCTCACCCAGTCCAACATTTTTTCTTACTGCGACCAGTCTGCCAGAAGCGATATGTCACTAGTTGTGTATCATAAAGGAGTGATCGTTACTCCTCCCAGGGGTTATTCGAGATATCTTAATCGAAACCCTAGTAACGAGGCATTGGCTACGTTAAGAGAGTCATAGTTACTCGTCCCAATTGCTCACCCAGTCCAACATTTTTTTTTACTGCGGCCAGTCTGCCAGAAGCGATATGTCACTAGTTGTGTATCATAAAAGAGTGATCGTTTCTCCTCCCAGGGGTTCTTCGAGATATCTTAGTCGAAACCCTAGTAACGAGGTATTGGCTACCTTAAGAGGGTCATAGTTACTCCTCCCAATTGCTCACCCAGTCTGCCATTTTTTCTTACTGTGGCCAGTCTGCCAGAAGCGATATGTCACTAGTTGTGTATCATAAAAGAGTGAGCGTTACTCCTCCCAGGGGTTATTCGAGATATCTTAATCGAAACCCTGGTAACGAGGCATTAGCTACCTTAAGAGAGTCATAGTTAGTCGTCCCAATTGCTCACCCAGTCCAACATTTTTTCTTACTGCGACCAGTCTGCCAGAAGCGATATGTTACTAGTTGTGTATCATAAAGGAGTGATCGTTACTCCTCCCAGGGGTTATTCGAGATATCTTAATCGAAACCCTAGTAACAAGGCATTGGCTACCTTAAGAGAGTCATAGTTACTCGTCCTAATAACTCACCCAGTCCAACATTTTTTCTTACTGTAGCCATTCTGCCAGAAGCGATATGTCACTAATTGTGTATCTTAAAAGAGTGATCGTTTCTCCTCCCAGGGGTTATTCGAGATATCTTCATCGAAACCATTAGTAACGAGACATTGGCTACCTTAATGGAGTCATAGTTACTCGTCCAAATTGTTCATCCAGTCCAACATTTTTTGTTACTGCGACCAGTCTGCCAGAAGCGATATGTCACTAGTTGTGTATCATAAAGGAGTGATCGTTAGTCCTCATAGGGGTTATTCGAGATATCTTAATCGAAACCCTAGTAACGAGGCATTGGCTACCTTAAGAGAGTCTTAGTTACTCGTCCCAATTGCTCACTCAGTCCAACATTTATTCTTACTGTGGCCTGTCTGCCAGAAGCGATATGTCACTAGTTGTGTATCATAAAAGAGTGATCGTTACTCCTCCCAGGGGTTATTCGAGATATCTTCATCGAAACCATTAGTAACGAGACATTTTCTACCTTAAGAGAGTCATAGTTACTCGTCCCAATTGCTCACCCAGTCCAACATTTTTTCTTACTGCGACCAGTCTGCCAGAAGCGATATGTCTCTAGTTGCGTATCATAAAGGAGTGATTTTTACTCCTCCGAGGGGTTATTCGAGATATCTTAATCGAAGCCCTAGTAACGAGGCATTGGCTACCTTAAGAGAGTCATAGTTACTCGTCCCAATTGCTCACCCAGTCCAATATTTTTTCTTACTGCAGCCAGTCTGCCAGAAGCGATATGTCACTAGTTGTGTATCATAAAAGAGTCGTCGTTATTCCTCCGAGGGGTTATTCGAGATATCTTAATCGAAACCCTAGTAACGAGGCATTGGCTACCTTAAGAGAGTCATAGTAACTCGTCCCAATTGCTCTCCCAGTAGAACATTTTTTCTTACTGTGGCCAGTCTGCCAGAACCGATATGTCACTAGTTGTGTATCATAAAAGAGTGATCGTTTCTCCTCCCAGGGGTTATTCGAGTTATCTTCATCGAAACCATTAGTAACGAGACATTGGCTACCTTAAGAGAGTCATAGTTACTCGTCCCAATTGCTCACCCAGTCCAACATTTTTTCTTACTGCGACCAGTCTGCCAGAAGCGATATGACACTAGTTGTGTATCATAAAGGAGTGATCGTTACTCCTCCCAGGGGTTATTCGAGATATCTTAATCGAAACCCTAGTAACGAGGCATTGGCTACCTTAAGTGAGTCATAGTTACTCGTCCCAATTGCTCACCCAGTCCAACATTTTTTCTTACTGTGGCCAGTCTGCCAGAACCGATATGTCACTAGTTGTGTATCATAAAAGAGTGATCGTTTCTCCTCCCAGGGTTTATTCGAGATATCTTAATCGAAACCCTAGTAACGAGACATTGGCTACCTTAAGAGAGTCATAGTTACTCGTCCCAATGTCTCACCCAGTCCAACATTTTTTCTTACTGTGACCAGTCTGCCAGAAGCGATATGTCACTTGTTGTGTATCATAAAAGAGTGATCGTTTCTCCTCCCAGGGGTTATTCGAGATATCTTAATCGAAACCCTAGTAACGAGGCATTGGCTACGTTAAGAGAGTCATAGTTACTCGTCCCAATTGCTCACCCAGTCCAACATTTTTTTTTACTGCGGCCAGTCTGCCAGAAGCGATATGTCACTAGTTGTGTATCATAAAAGAGTGATCGTTTCTCCTCCCAGGGGTTCTTCGAGATATCTTAATCGAAACCCTAGTAACGAGGTATTGGCTACCTTAAGAGGGTCATAGTTACTCGTCCCAATTGCTAACCCAGTCCAACATTTTTTCTTACTGCGACCAGTCTGCCAGAAGCGATATGTCACTAGTTGTGTATCATAAAGGAGTGATCGTTAGTCCTCATAGGGGTTATTCGAGATATCTTAATCGAAACCCTAGTAACGAGGCACTGGCTACCTTAAGAGAGTCATAGTTACTCGTCCCAATTGCTCACCCAGTCCAACATTTTTTCTTACTGTGGCCAGTCTGCCAGAAGCGATATGTCACTAGTTGTGTATCATAAAAGAGTGAGCGTTACTCCTCCCAGGGGTTATTCGAGATATCTTAATCGAAACCCTAGTAACGAGGCATTAGCTACCTTAAGAGAGTCATAGTTGGTCGTCCCAATTGCTCACCCAGTCCAACATTTTTTCTTACTGCGACCAGTCTGCCAGAAGCGATATGTTACTAGTTGTGTATCATAAAGGAGTGATCGTTACTCCTCCCAGGGGTTATTCGAGATATCTTAATCGAAACCCTAGTAACAAGGCATTGGCTACCTTAAGAGAGTCATAGTTACTCGTCCTAATAACTCACCCAGTCCAACATTTTTTCTTACTGTAGCCATTCTGCCAGAAGCGATATGTCACTAATTGTGTATCTTAAAAGAGTGATCGTTTCTCCTCCCAGGGGTTATTCGAGATATCTTCATCGAAACCATTAGTAACGAGACATTGGCTACCTTAATGGAGTTATAGTTACTCGTCCAAATTGTTCATCCAGTCCAACATTTTTTGTTACTGCGACCAGTCTGCCAGAAGCGATATGTCTCTAGTTGCGTATCATAAAGGAGTGATTTTTACTCCTCCGAGGGGTTATTCGAGATATCTTAATCGAAGCCCTAGTAACGTGGCATTGGCTACCTTAAGAGAGTCATAGTTACTCGTCCCAATTGCTCACCCAGTCCAATATTTTTTCTTACTGCAGCCAGTCTGCCAGAAGCGATATGTCACTAGTTGTGTATCATAAAAGAGTCGTCGTTATTCCTCCGAGGGGTTACTCGAGATATCTTAATCGAAACCCTAGTAACGAGGCATTGGCTACCTTAAGAGAGTCATAGTAACTCGTCCCAATTGCTCTCCCAGTAGAACATTTTTTCTTACTGTGGCCAGTCTGCCAGAACCGATATGTCACTAGTTGTGTATCATAAAAGAGTGATCGTTTCTCCTCCCAGGGGTTATTCGAGTTATCTTCATCGAAACCATTAGTAACGAGACATTGGCTACCTTAAGAGTGTCATAGTTACTCGTCCCAATTGCTCACCCAGTCCAACATTTTTTCTTACTGCGACCAGTCTGCCAGAAGCGATATGACACTAGTTGTGTATCATAAAGGAGTGATCGTTACTCCTCCCAGGGGTTATTCGAGATATCTTAATCGAAACCCTAGTAACGAGGCATTGGCTACCTTAAGTGAGTCATAGTTACTCGTCCCAATTGCTCACCCAGTCCAACATTTTTTCTTACTGTGGCCAGTCTGCCAGAACCGATATGTCACTAGTTGTGTATCATAAAAGAGTGATCGTTTCTCCTCCCAGGGTTTATTCGAGATATCTTAATCGAAACCCTAGTAACGAGACATTGGCTACCTTAAGAGAGTCATAGTTACTCGTCCCAATGTCTCACCCAGTCCAACATTTTTTCTTACTGCGACCAGTCTGCCAGAAGCGATATGTCACTTGTTGTGTATCATAAAAGAGTGATCGTTTCTCCTCCCAGGGGTTATTCGAGATATCTTCATCGAAACCATTAGTAACGAGACATTGGCTACCTTAAAGGAGTCATAGTTACTCGTCCCAATTGCTCACCCAGTCCAACATTTTTTCTTACTGCTACCAGTCTGCAAGAAGCGATATGTCACTAGTTGTGTATCATAAAGGAGTGATCGTTACTACTCATAGGGGTTATTCGAGATATCTTAATCGAAACCCTAGTAACGAGGCATTGGCTACCTTAAGAGGGTCATAGTTACTCGTCCCAATTGCTCACCCAGTCCAACATTTTTTCTTAAAGCAACCAGTCTGCCAGAAGCGATATGTCACTAGTTGTGTATCATAAAAGAGTGATCGTTTCTAATCCCAGGGGTTATTCGAGATATCTTAATGGAAACCCTAATAACGAGGCATTGGATACCTTAAGAGAGTCATAGTTAGTCGTCCCAATAGCTCACACAGTCTGCCATTTTTTCTTACTGCGGCCAGTCTGCCAGAAGCGATATATCACTAGTTGTGTATCATAAAAGAGTGATCGTTTCTCCTCCCAGGGGTTATTCGAGATATCTTCATCGAAACCATTAGTAACGAGACATTGGCTACCTTAAAGGAGTCATAGTTACTCGTCCCAATTGCTCACCCAGTCCAACATTTTCTCTTACTGCTACCAGTCTGCAAGAAGCGATATGTCACTAGTTGTGTATCATAAAGGTGTGATCGTTACTCCTCATAGGGGTTATTCGAGATATCTTAATCGAAACACTAGTAACGAGGCATTGGCTACCTTAAGAGAGTCATAGTTACTCGTCCCAATTGCTCACCCAGTCCAACATTTTTTCTTACTGCAACCAGTCTGCCAGAAGCGATATGTCAATAGTTGCGTATCATAAAGAAGTGATCGTTTCTCCTCCAAGTGGTTATTCGAGATATCTTAATCGAAACCCTAGTAACGAGGCATTGGCTACCTTAAGAGAGTCATAGTTACTCGTCCCAATTGCTCACCCAGTCCAACATTTTTTCTTACTGCGACCAGTCTGTCAGAAGCGATATGTCACTAGTTGTGTATCATAAAAGAGTGATCGTTTCTAATCCCAGGGGTTATTCGAGATATCTTAATGGAAACCCTAATAACGAGGCATTGGCTACCTTAAGAGAGTCATAGTTAGTCGTCCCAATAGCTCACCCAGACCAACATTTTTTCTTACTGCAGCCAGTCTGCCAGAAGCGATATGTCACTAGTTGTGTATCATAAAAGAGTGACCGTTTCCTCTCCCAGGGGTTATTCGAGATATCTTAATCGAAACCGTAGTAACGAGGCATTGGCTACCTTAAGAGAGTCATAGTTAGTCGTCCCAATTGCTCACCCAGTAAAACGTTTTTTCTTACTGCGGCCAGTCTGCCAGAAGCGATATGTCACTAGTTGTGTATCATAAAAGTGTCATCGTTACTCCTCCCAGGGGTTAATCGAGATTTCTTAATCGAAACCCTAGTAACGAGGCATTGGCTACCTTAAGAGAGTCATAGTTACTCGTCCCAATTTCTCACCCAGCCCAACATTTCTTCTTACTGCGGCCAGTCTGCCAGAAGCAATGTGTCACTAGTTGTGTATCATAAAAGAGTGATCGTTCCTCCTCCCAGGGGTTCTTCGAGATATCTTAATCGAAACCCTAGTAACGAATCATTGGCTACCTTAAGAGAGTCATAGTTACTCATCCCAATTGCTCACCCAGTCCAACATTTTTTCTTACTGCGACCAGTCTGCCAGAAGCGATATGTTACTAGTTGTGTATCATATAGGAGTGATCGTTACTCCTCCCAGGGGTTGTTCGAGATATCTTAATCGAAACCCTAGTAACAAGGCATTGGCTACCTTAAGAGAGTCATAGTTACTCGTCCCAATAACTCACCCAGTCCAACATTTTTTCTTACTGTAGCCATTCTGCCAGAAGCGATATTTCACTAGTTGTGTATCATAAAAGAGTGATCGTTTCTCCTCCCAGGGGTTATTCGAGATGTCTTCATCGAAACCATTAGTAACGAGACATTGGCTACCTTAAAGGAGTCATAGTTACTCGTCCCAATTGTTCACCCTGTCCAACATTTTTTCTTACTGCGACCAGTCTGCCAGAAGCGATATGTCACTAGTTGTGTATCATAAAGGAGTGATCGTTAGTCCTCATAGGGGTTATTCGAGGTATCTTAATCGAAACCCTAGTAACGAGGCAATGGCTACCTTAAGAGAGTCATAGTTACTCGTCCCAATTGCTCATTCAGTCCAACATTTTTTCTTACTGTGGCCAGTCTGCCAGAAGAGATATGTCACTAGTTGTGTATCATAAAAGTGTGATCGTTTCTCCTCCCAGGGGTTATTCGAGATATCTTCATCGAAACCATTAGTAACGAGACATTGGCTACCTTATGAGAGTCATAGTTACTCGTCCCAATTGCTCACCCAGTCCAACATTTTTTCTTACTGCGACCAGTCTGCCAGAAGCGATATGTCACTAGTTGTGTATCATAAAGGAGTGATCGTTACTCCTCCCAGGGGTTATTCGAGATATCTTAATCGAAACCCTAGTAACGAGGCATTGGCTACCTTAAGAGAGTCATAGTTACTCGTCCCAATTGCTCACAGACTCCAACATTTTTTCTTACTGTGGCAAGTCTGCCAGAACCGATACGTCACTAGTTGTGTATCATAAAAGAGTGATTGTTTCTCCTCCCAGGGGTTATTCGACATATCTTAATCGAAACCCTAGTAACGAGACATTGGCTACCTTAAGAGAGTCATAGATACTCGTCCCAATTGCTCACCCAGTCCAACATTTTTTCTTACTGCGACCAGTCTGCCAGAAGCGATATGTCACTAGTTGCGTATCATAAAGGAGTGATCGTTACTCCTCCCAGGGTTTATTCGAGATACCTTAATCGAAACCCTAGTAACGAGGCATTGGCTACCTTAAGAGAGTCATAGTTACTCGTCCCAATAGCTCACCCAGTCCTACATATTTTCTTACTGCAGCCAGTCTGCCAGAAGCGATATGTTACTAGTTGTGTATCATAAAAGAGTCATCGTTACTCCTCCGAGGGATTATTCGAGATATCTTAATCGAAACACTAGTAACGAGGCATTGGCTACCTTAAGAGAGTCATAGTTAGTCGTCCCAATTGCTCACCCAGTAAAACGTTTTTTCTTACTGCGGCCAGTCTGCCAGAAGCGATATGTCACTAGTTGTGAATCATAAAAGTGTCATCGTTACTCCTCCCAGGGGTTATTCGAGACATCTTAATCGAAACCCTAGTAACGAGGCATTGGCTACCTTAAGAGAGTCATAGTTACTCGTCCCAATTTCTCACCCAGCCCAACATTTCTTCTTACTGCGGCCAGTCTGCCAGAAGCAATGTGTCGCTAGTTGTGTATCATAAAAGAGTGATCGTTTCTCCCCCAGGGGTTCTTCGAGATATCTTAATCGAAACCCTAGTAACGAGGCATTGGCTACCTTCAGAGGGTCATAGTTACTCGTCCCAATTGCTCACCCATTCCAACATTTTTTCTTACTGCGACCAGTCTGCCAGAAGTGATATGTTACTAGTTGTGTATCATAAAGGAGAGATCGCTACTCCTCCCAGGGGTTATTCGAGATATCTTAATCGAAACCCTAGTAACAAGGCATTGGCTACCTTAAGAGAGTCATAGTTACTCGTCCCAATAACTCACCCAGTCCAACATTTTTTCTTACTGTAGCCAGTCTGCCAGAAGCGATATGTCACTAGTTGTGTATCATAAAAGAGTGATCGTTTCTCCTCCCAGGGCTTATTCCAGATATCTTCATTGAAACCATTAGTAACGAGACATTGGCTACCTTAAAGGAGTCATAGTTACTCGTCCCAATTGTTCACCTAGTCCAACATTTTATCTTACTGCGACCAGTCTGCCAGAAGCGATATGTCACTAGTTGTGTGTCATAAAGGAGTGATCGTTAGTCCTCATAGGGGTTATTCGAGATATCTTAATCGAAACCATAGTAATGAGGCATTGGCTACCTTAAGAGTATCATAGTTACTCGTCCCAATTGCTCACCCAGTCCAACATTTCTTCTTACTGAGACCAGTCTGCCAGAAGCGATATGTCACTAGTTGTGTATCATAAAGGAGTGATCGTTACTCCTCCCAGGGGTTATTCGAGATATCTTAATCGAAACCCTAGTAACGAGGCATTGGCTACCTTAAGAGAGTCATAGTTACTCGTCCCAATTGCTCACCCAGTCCAACATTTTTTCTTACTGTGGCAAGTCTGCCAGTTTCGATATGTCACTAGTTGTGTATCATAAAAGAGTGATCGTTTCTCCTCCCAGGGGTTATTCGAGATATCTTAATCGAAACCCTAGTAACGAGACATTGGCTACCTTAAGAGAGTCATAGATACTCGTCCCAATTGCTCACCCAGTCCAACATTTTTTCTTACTGCGTCCAGTCTGCCAGAAGCGATATGTCACTAGTTGCGTATCATAAAGGAGTGATCGTTACTCCTCCCAGGGGTTATTCGAGATATCTTAATCGAAACCCTAGTAACGAGGCATTTTCTAACTTAAGAGAGTCATAGTACTCGTCTCAATTGCTCACCCAGTCCAACATTTTTTCTTACTATGGCCAGTCTGCCAGAACCGATATGTCACTAGTTGTGTATCATAAAAGAGTGATCGTTTCTCCTCCCAGGGGTTATTCGAGATATTTTAATCGAAAATCTAGTAACGAGACATTGGCTACCTTAAGAGAGTCATAGTTACTCGTCTCAATTGCGCTACCAGTCCAACATTTTTTTCTTACTGCGACCAGTCTGCCAGAAGTCATATGTCACTAGTTGTGTATCATAAAGGAGTGATCGTCACTCCTCCCCGGGGTTATTCGAGATATCTTAATCGAAAACCTAGTAACGAGACATTGGCTACCTTAAGAGAGTCATAGTTACTCGTCCCAATAGCTCACCCAGTCCTACATTTTATCTTACTGCAGCCAGTCTGCCAGAAGCGATATGTCACTAGTTGTGTATCATAAAAGAGTCATCGTTACTCCTCCCAGGGGTTATTCGAGGCATCTTAATCGAAACCCTAGTAACGAGGCATTGTCTACCTTAAGAGAGTCATAGTTACTCGTCCCAATTGCTCACCCAGTCCAACATTTTTTCTTACTGCGGCCAGTCTGCCAGAAGCGATATGTCACTAGTTGTGTATCATAAAAGAGTGGTCTCTTCTCCTACCAGGGGTTATTCGAGATATCTTAATCGAAACCCTAGTAACGAGGCATTGGCTACCTTAAGAGGGTCATAGTTACTCGTCACAATTGCTCACCCAGTCTGCCATTTTTTCTTACTGCGTCCAGTCTGCCAGAAGCCACATGTCACTAGTTGTGTATCATAAAAGAGTCATCGTTTCTCCTCCCAGGGGTCATTCGAGATATCTTAATCGAAACCCTAGTAACGAGGCATTGGCTACCTTAAGAGAGTCATAGTTAGTCGTCCCAATTGCTCACCCAGTAAAAGGTTTTTTCTTACTGCGGCCAGTCTGCCTGAAGCGATATGTCACTAGTTGTGAATCACAAAAGTGTCATCGTTACTCCTCCCAGGGGTTATTCGAGATATCTTAATCGAAACCCTAGTAACGAGGCATTGGCTACCTTAAGAGAGTCATAGTTACTCGTCCCAATTTCTCACCCAGCCCAACATTTCTTCTTACTGCGGCCAGTCTGCCAGAAGCAATGTGTCACTAGTTGTGTATCATAAAAGAGAGATCGTTTCTCCTCCCAGGGGTTATTCGAGATATCTTAATCGAAACCCTAGTAACAAGGCATTGGCTACCTTAAGAGAGTCATAGTTACTCGTCTCAATAACTCACCCAGTCCAACATTTTTTCTTACTGTGGCCAGTCTGCCAGAAGCGATAAGTCACTAGTTGTGTATCATAAAAGAGTGATCGTTTCTAATCCCAGGGGTTATTCCAGATATCTTCATCGAAACCATTAGTAACGAGACATTGGCTACCTTAAAGGAGTCATAGTTACTCGTCCCAATTGTTCACCCAGTCCAACATTTTTTCTTACTGCGACCAGTGTGCCAGAAGCGATATGTCACTAGTTGTGTATCATAAAGGAGTGATCGTTAGTCCTCATAGGGGTTATTCGAGATATCTTAATCGAAACCATAGTAACGAGGCATTGGCTACCTTAAGAGAGTCATAGTTACTCGTCCCAATTGCTCACCCAGTCCAACATTTTTTCTTACTGTGGCCAGTCTGCCAGAAGCGATATGTCACTAGTTGTGTATCATAAAAGAGTGATCGTTTCTCCTCCCAGGGGTTATTCGAGATATCTTCATCGAAACCATTAGTAACGAGACATTGGCTACCTTAAGAGAGTCATAGTTACTCGTCCCAATTGCTCACCCAGTCCAACATTTTTTCTTACTGCGACCAGTCTGCCAGAAGCGATATGTCACTAGTTGTGTATCATGAAGGAGTGATCGTTACTCCTCCCAGGGGTTATTCGAGATATCTTAATCGAAACCCTAGTAACGAGGCATTGGCTACCTTAAGAGAGTCATAGTTACTCGTCCCAATTGCTCACCCAGTCCAACATTTTTTCTTACTGTGGCAAGTCTGCCAGAACCGATATGTCACTAGTTGTGTATCATAAAAGAGTGATCGTTTCTCCTCCCAGGGGTTATTCGAGATATCTTAATCGAAACCCTAGTAACGAGACATTGGCTACCTTAAGAGAGTCATAGATACTCGTCCCAATTGCTCACCCAGTCCAACATTTTTTCTTACTGCGTCCAGTCTGCCAGAAGCCATATGTCACTAGTTGCGTATCATAAAGGAGTGATCGTTACTCCTCCCAGGGGTTATTCGAGATATCTTAATCGAAACCCTAGTAACGAGGCATTGGCTACCTTAAGAGAGTCATTGTTACTCGTCCCAATTGCTCACAAAGTCTGCCATTTTTTCTTACTGTGGCCAGTCTGCCAGAAGCAATATGTCACTAGTTGTGTATCATAAAAGAGGCATCGTTACTCCTCCCAAGGGGTTATTCGAGATATCTTAATGGAAACCCTAGTAACGAGACATTGGCTACCTTAAGAGAGTCATAGCTACTCGTCTCAATTGCTCACCCTGTCCAACATTTTTTCTTACTATGGCCAGTCTGCCAGAAACGATATGTCACTAGTTGTGTATCATAAAAGAGTGATCGTTTCTCCTCCCAGGGGTTATTCGACATATCTTAATCGAAACCCTAGTAACGAGACATTGGCTACCTTAAGAGAGTCATAGTTACTCGTCCCAATTGCTCACCCAGTCCAACATTTTTTTCTTACTGCGACCAGTCTGCCAGAAGTGATATGTCACTAGTTGTGTATCATAAATGAGTGATCGTCACTCCTCAGCGGGGTTATTCGAGATATCTTAATCGAAACCCTAGTAACGAGGCATTGGCTACCTTAAGAGAGTCATAGTTACTCGTCACAATTGCTCACCCAGTCTGCCATTTTTTCTTACTGCGGCCAGTCTGCCAGAAGCCACATGTCACTAGTTGTGTATTATAAAAGAGTCATCGTTTCTCCTCCCAGGGGTTATTCGAGATATCTTAATCGAAACCCTAGTAACGAGGCATTGGCTGCCTTAGGAGAGTCATAGTTACTCGTCCCAATTGCTCACAAAGTCTGCCATTTTTTCTTACTGTGGCCAGTCTGCCAGAAGCAATATGTCACTAGTTGTGTATCATAAAAGAGGCATCGTTACTCCTCCCAGGGGTTATTCGAGATATCTTAATGGAAACACTAGTAACGAGGCATTGGCTACCTTAAGAGAGTCATAGTTACTCGTCTCAATTGCTCACCCAGTCCAAAATTTTTTCTTACTGTGGCCAGTCTGCCAGAACCGATATGTCACTAGTTGTGTATCATAAAAGAGTGATAGTTTCTCCTCTAAGGGGTTATTCGAGATATCTTAATCGAAACCCTAGTAACGAGACATTGGCTACCTTAAGAGAGTCAAAGTTACTCGTCCCAAAAGCTCACCCAGTCCAACATTTTTTCTTACTGCAGCCAGTCTGCCAGAAGCGATATGTCACTAGTTGTGTATCATAAAAGAGTGGTCGCTTCTCCTACCAGGGGTTATTCGAGATATCTTAATCGAAACCCTAGTAACGAGGCATTGGCTACCTTAAGAGAGTCATAGTTACTCGTCACAATTGCTCACCCAGTCTGCCATTTTTTCTTACTGCGTCCAGTCTGCCAGAAGCCACATGTCACTAGTTGTGTATCATAAAAGAGTCATCGTTTCTCCTCCCAGGGGTCATTCGAGATATCTTAATCGAAACCCTAGTAACGAGGCATTGGCTACCTTAAGAGAGTCATAGTTAGTCGTCCCAATTGCTCACCCAGTAAAACGTTTTTTCTTACTGCGGCCAGTCTGCCTGAAGCGATATGTCACTAGTTGTGAATCACAAAAGTGTCATCGTTACTCCTCCCAGGGGTTATTCGAGATATCTTAATCGAAACCCTAGTAACGAGGCATTGGCTACCTTAAGAGAGTCATAGTTACTCGTCCCAATTTCTCACCCAGCCCAACATTTCTTCTTACTGCGGCCAGTCTGCCAGAAGCAATGTGTCACTAGTTGTGTATCATAAAAGAGAGATCGTTTCTCCTCCCAGGGGTTATTCGAGATATCTTAATCGAAACCCTAGTAACAAGGCATTGGCTACCTTAAGAGAGTCATAGTTACTCGTCTCAATAACTCACCCAGTCCAACATTTTTTCTTACTGTGGCCAGTCTGCCAGAAGCGATAAGTCACTAGTTGTGTATCATAAAAGAGTGATCGTTTCTAATCCCAGGGGTTATTCCAGATAACTTCATCGAAACCAGTAGTAACGAGACATTGGCTACCTTAAAGGAGTCATAGTTACTCGTCCCAATTGTTCACCCAGTCCAACATTTTTTCTTACTGCGACCAGTGTGCCAGAAGCGATATGTCACTAGTTGTGTATCATAAAGGAGTGATCGTTAGTCCTCATAGGGGTTATTCGAGATATCTTAATCGAAACCATAGTAACGAGGCATTGGCTACCTTAAGAGAGTCATAGTTACTCGTCCCAATTGCTCACCCAGTCCAACATTTTTTCTTACTGTGGCCAGTCTGCCAGAAGCGATATGTCACTAGTTGTGTATCATAAAAGAGTGATCGTTTCTCCTCCCAGGGGTTATTCGAGATATCTTCATCGAAACCATTAGTAACGAGACATTGGCTACCTTAAGAGAGTCATAGTTACTCGTCCCAATTGCTCACCCAGTCCAACATTTTTTCTTACTGCGACCAGTCTGCCAGAAGCGATATGTCACTAGTTGTGTATCATGAAGGAGTGATCGTTACTCCTCCCAGGGGTTATTCGAGATATCTTAATCGAAACCCTAGTAACGAGGCATTGGCTACCTTAAGAGAGTCATAGTTACTCGTCCCAATTGCTCACCCAGTCCAACATTTTTTCTTACTGTGGCAAGTCTGCCAGAACCGATATGTAACTAGTTGTGTATCATAAAAGAGTGATCGTTTCTCCTCCCAGGGGTTATTCGAGATATCTTAATCGAAACCCTAGTAACGAGACATTGGCTACCTTAAGAGAGTCATAGATACTCGTCCCAATTGCTCACCCAGTCCAACATTTTTTCTTACTGCGTCCAGTCTGCCAGAAGCCATATGTCACTAGTTGCGTATCATAAAGGAGTGATCGTTACTCCTCCCAGGGGTTATTCGAGATATCTTAATCGAAACCCTAGTAACGAGGCATTGGCTACCTTAAGAGAGTCATTGTTACTCGTCCCAATTGCTCACAAAGTCTGCCATTTTTTCTTACTGTGGCCAGTCTGCCAGAAGCAATATGTCACTAGTTGTGTATCATAAAAGAGGCATCGTTACTCCTCCCAAGGGGTTATTCGAGATATCTTAATGGAAACCCTAGTAACGAGACATTGGCTACCTTAAGAGAGTCATAGCTACTCGTCTCAATTGCTCACCCTGTCCAACATTTTTTCTTACTATGGCGAGTCTGCCAGAAACGATATGTCACTAGTTGTGTATCATAAAAGAGTGATCGTTTCTCCTCCCAGGGGTTATTCGACATATCTTAATCGAAACCCTAGTAACGAGACATTGGCTACCTTAAGAGAGTCATAGTTACTCGTCCCAATATCTCACCCAGTCCAACATTTCTTTCTTACTGCGACCAGTCTGCCAGAAGTTATATGTCACTAGTTGTGTATCATAAAGGAGTGATCGTCACTCCTCAGCGGGGTTATTCGAGATATCTTAATCGAAACCCTAGTAACGAGGCATTGGCTACCTTAAGAGAGTCATAGTTACTCGTCACAATTGCTCACCCAGTCTGCCATTTTTTCTTACTGCGGCCAGTCTGCCAGAAGCCACATGTCACTAGTTGTGTATCATAAAAGAGTCATCGTTTCTCCTCCCAGGGGTTATTCGAGATATCTTAATCGAAACCCTAGTAACGAGGCATTGGCTGCCTTAGGAGAGTCATAGTTACTCGTCCCAATTGCTCACAAAGTCTGCCATTTTTTCTTACTTTGGCCAGTCTGCCAGAAGCAATATGTCACTAGTTGTGTATCATAAAAGAGGCATCGTTACTCCTCCCAGGGGTTATTCGAGATATCTTAATGGAAACACTAGTAACGAGGCATTGGCTACCTTAAGAGAGTCATAGTTACTCGTCTCAATTGCTCACCCAGTCCAAAATTTTTTCTTACTGTGGCCAGTCTGCCAGAACCGATATGTCACTAGTTGTGTATCATAAAAGAGTGATAGTTTCTCCTCTAAGGGGTTATTCGAGATATCTTAATCGAAACCCTAGTAACGAGACATTGGCTACCTTAAGAGAGTCATAGTTACTCGTCCCAAAAGCTCACCCAGTCCAACATTTTTTCTTACTGCAGCCAGTCTGCCAGAAGCGATATGTCACTAGTTGTGTATCATAAAGGAGTGATCGTTTCTCCTCCCAGGGGTTATTCGAGATATCTTCATCGAAACCATTAGTAACGAGACATTGGCTACCTTATGAGAGTCATAGTTACTCGTCCCAATTGCTCACACAGTCCAGCATTTTTTCTTACAGCGACCAGTCTGCCAGAAGCGATATGTCACTAGTTGTGTATCATAAAGGAGTGATCGTTGCTCCTCATAGGGGTTATTCGAGATATCTTAATCGAAACCCTAGTAACGAGGCATTGGCTACCTTAAGAGAGTCATAGTTACTCGTCCCAATTGCTCACCCAGTCCAACATTTTTTCTTACTGCGTCGTCTGCCAGAAGCTATAAGTCACTAGTTGTGTATCATAAGAGAGTGGTCGCTACTCCTCCCAGGGGTTATTCGAGATATCTTAATGGAAACCCTAGTAACGAGGCATTGGCTACCTTAAGAGAGTCATAGTTACTGGTCCATATTGCTCACCCAGTCTGCCATTTTTTCTTACTGTTGCCAGTCTGCCAGAAGCGATATGTCACTAGTTGTGTATCATAAAAGAGTCATCGTTACTCCTCCCAGGGGTTATTCGAGATATCTTAATGGAAACCCTAGTAACGAGGCATTGGCTACCTTAAGAGAGTCATAGTTACTCGTCCCGATAGCTCACCGAGTCCTACATTTTTTCTTACTGCGACCAGTGTGCCAGAAGTGATATGTCACTAGTTGTGTATCATAAAGGAGTGATCGTTACTCCTCCCCGGGGTTATTTGAGATATCTTAATCGAAAGCCTAGTAACGAGGCATTGGCTACCTTAAGAGAGTCATAGTTACTCGTCCCAATAGCTCATCCAGTCCAACATTTTTTCTTACTGCAGCCAGTCTGCCAGAAGCGATATGTCACTAGTTGTGTATCATAAAAGAGTGATCGTTACTCCTCCCAAGGGTTATTCGAGATATCTTCATCGAAACCATTAGTAACGAGGCATTGGCTACCTTAGGAGAGTCATAGTTACTCGTCCCAATTGCGCACCCTGTCCAACATTTTTTCTTACTGCGACCAGTGTGCCAGAAGTGATATGTCACTAGTTGTGTATCATAAAGGAGTGATCGTTACTCCTCCCCGGGGTTATTTGAGATATCTTAATCGAAAGCCTAGTAACGAGGCATTGGCTACCTCAAGAGAGTCATAGTTACTCGTCCCAAAAGCTCACCCAGTCCAACATTTTTTCTTACTGCAGCCAGTCTGCCAGGAGCGATATGTCACTAGTTGTGTATCATAAAAGAGTGATCGTTTCTCCTCCCAGGGGTTATTCGAGATATCTTCATCGAAACCATTAGTATCGAGACATTGGCTACCTTAAGAGAGTCATAGTTACTCGGCCCAATTGCTCACACAGTCCAGCATTTTTTCTTACTGCGACCAGTCTGCCAGAAGCGATATGTCACTAGTTGTGTATCATAAAGGAGTGATCGTTGCTCCTCCCAGGGGTTATTCGAGTTATCTTAATCGAAACCCTAGTAACGAGGCATTGGCTACCTTAAGAGAGTCATAGTTACTCGTCCCAATTGCTCACCCAGTCCAACATTTTTTCTTACTGCGTCGTCTGCCAGAAGGTATAAGTCACTAGTTGTGTATCATAAGAGAGTGGTCGCTACTCCTCCCAGGGGTTATTCCAGATATCTTAATGGAAACCCTAGTAACGAGGCATTGGCTACCTTAAGAGAGTCATAGTTACTCGTCCCAATTGCTCATCCAGTCCAACATTTTTTCTTACTGTGTCGTCTCCCAGAAGCGATATGTCACTAGTTGTGTATCATAAGAGAGTGGTCGCTACTCCTCCCAGGGGTTATTCGAGATATCTTAATGGAAACCCTAGTAACGAGGCATTGGCTACTTTAAGAGAGTCTTAGTTACTCGTCCCAATTGCTCACCCAGTCCAACATTTTTTCTTACTGCGGCCAGTCTGCCAGAAGCGATATGTCACTAGTTGTGTATCATAAAAGAGTGGTCGCTACTCCTTCCAGGGGTTATTCGAGATATCTTAATCGAAACCCTAGTAACGAGGCATTGGCTACCTTAAGAGTGTCATAGTTACTCGTCACAATTGCTCACCCAGTCTGCCATTTTTTCTTACTGCGGCCAGTCTGCCAGAAGCCACATGTCACTAGTTGTGTATCATAAAAGAGTCATCGTTTCTCCTCCCAGGGGTTATTCGAGATATCGTAATCGAAACCCTAGTAACGAGGCATTGGCTGCCTTAGGAGAGTCATAGTTACTCGTCCCAATTGCTCACAGAGTCTGCCATTTTTTCTTACTGTGGCCAGTCTGCCAGAAGCAATATGTCACTAGTTGTGTATCATAAAAGAGGCATCGTTACTCCTCCCAGGGGTTATTCGAGATATCTTAATGGAAACCCTAGTAACGAGGCATTGGCTACCTTAAAAGAGTCATAGTTACTCGTCTCAATTGCTCACCCAGTCCAAAATTTTTTCTTACTGTGGCCAGTCTGCCAGAACCGATATGTCACTAGTTGTGTATCATAAAAGAGTGATCGTTTCTCCTCCCAGGGGTTATTCGAGATATCTTAATCGAAACCCTAGTAACGAGACATTGGCTACCTTAAGAGAGTCATAGTTACTCGTCCCAATTGCGCACCCAGTCCTACATTTTTTCTTACTGCTACCAGTCTGCCAAAAGTGATATGTCACTAGTTGTGTATCATAAAGGAGTGATCGTTACTCCTCCCCGGGGTTATTCGAGATATCTTAATCGAAACCCTAGTAACGAGGCATTGGCTACCTTAAGAGAGTCATAGTTACTCGTCCCAAAAGCTCACCCAGTCCAACATTTTTTCTTACTGCAGCCATTCTGCCAGAAGCGATATGTCACTAGTTGTGTATCATAAAAGAGTCATCGTTTCTCCTCCCAGGGGTTATTTGAGATATCTTCTTCGAAACCATTAGTATCGAGACATTGGCTACCTTAAGAGAGTCATTGTTACTCGTCCCAATTGCTCACACAGTCCAGCATTTTTTCTTACTGCGACCAGTCTGCCAGAAGCGATATGTCACTAGTTGTGTATCATAAAGGAGTGATCGCTACTCCTCCCAGGGGTTATTCGAGATATCTTAATGGAAACCCTAGTAACGAGGCATTGGCTACCTTAAGAGAGTCATAGTTACTGGTCCCAATTGCTCACCCAGTCCAACATTTTTTCTTACTGTTGCCAGTCTGCCAGAAGCGATATGTCACAAGTTGAGTATCATAAAAGAGTCATCGTTTCTCCTCCCAGGGGTTGTTCGAGATATCTTAATGACAACCCTAGTAACGGGGCATTGGCTACCTTAGGAGAGTCATAGTTACTCGTCCCAATTGCGCACACTGTCCAACATTTTTTCTTACTGCGACCAGTGTGCCAGAAGTGATATGTCACTAGTTGTGTATCATAAAGGAGTGATCGTTACTCCTCCCCGGGGTTATTTGAGATATCTTAATCGAAAGCCTAGTAACGAGGCATTGGCTACCTCAAGAGAGTCATAGTTACTCGTCCCAAAAGCTCACCCAGTCCAACATTTTTTCTTACTGCAGCCAGTCTGCCAGGAGCGATATGTCACTAGTTGTGTATCATAAAAGAGTGATCGTTTCTCCTCCCAGGGGTTATTCGAGATATCTTCATCGAAACCATTAGTATTGAGACATTGGCTACCTTAAGAGAGTCATAGTTACTCGGCCCAATTGCTCACACAGTCCAGCATTTTTTCTTACTGCGACCAGTCTGCCAGAAGCGATATGTCACTAGTTGTGTATCATAAAGGAGTGATCGTTGCTCCTCCCAGGGGTTATTCGAGTTATCTTAATCGAAACCCTAGTAACGAGGCATTGGCTACCTTAAGAGAGTCATAGTTACTCGTCCCAATTGCTCACCCAGTCCAACATTTTTTCTTACTGCGTCGTCTGCCAGAAGGTATAAGTCACTAGTTGTGTATCATAAGAGAGTGGTCGCTACTCCTCCCAGGGGTTATTCCAGATATCTTAATGGAAACCCTAGTAACGAGGCATTGGCTACCTTAAGAGAGTCATAGTTACTGGTCCCAACTGCTCACCCAGTCCAACATTTTTTCTTACTGTTGCCAGTCTGCCAGAAGCGATATGTCACAAGTTGTGTATCATAAAAGAGTCATCGTTTCTCCTCCCAGGGGTTATCCGAGATATCTTAATGACAACCCTAGTAACGAGGCATTGGCTGCCTTAGGAGAGTCATAGTTACTCGTCCCAATTGCGCACCCAGTCCAACATTTTTTCTTACTGCGACCAGTGTGCCAGAAGTGATATGTCACTAGTTGTGTATCATAAAGGAGTGATCGTTACTCCTCCCCGGGGTTATTTGAGATATCTTAATCGAAAGCCTAGTAACGAGACATTGGCTACCTTAAGAGAGTCATAGTTACTCGTCCCAATAGCTCATCCGGTCCAACATTTTTTCTTTTTGCAGCCAGTCTGCCAGAAGCGATATGTCACTAGTTGTGTATAATAAAAGAGTGATTGTTACTCCTCCCAGGGGTTATTCGAGATATCTTCATCGAAACCATTAGTAGCGAGACATTGGCTACCTTAAGAGAGTCATAGTTACTCGTCCCAATTGCTCACCCAGTCCAGCATTTTTTCTTATTGCGACCAGTCTGCCAGAACCGATATGTCACTAATTGTGTATCATAAAGGAGTGATCGTTACTCCTCTAAGGGGTTATTCGAGATATCTTAATCGAAAGCCTAGTAACGAGGCATTGGCTACCTTAAGAGAGTCATAGTTACTCGTCCCAATAGCTCACCCAGTCCTACATTTTATCTTACTGCAGCCAGTCTGCCAGAAGCGATATGTCACTAGTTGTGTATCATAAAAGAGTCATCGTTACTCCTCCCAGGGGTTATTCGAGGCATCTTAATCGAAACCCTAGTAACGAGGCATTGTCTACCTTAAGAGAGTCATAGTTACTCGTCCCAATTGCTCACCCAGTCCAACATTTTTTCTTACTGCGGCCAGTCTGCCAGAAGCGATATGTCACTAGTTGTGTATCATAAAAGAGTGTCGCTTCTCCTACCAGGGGTTATTCGAGATATCTTAATCGAAACCCTAGTAACGAGGCATTGGCTACCTTAAGAGAGTCATAGTTACTCGTCACAATTGCTCACCCAGTCTGCCATTTTTTCTTACTGCGTCCAGTCTGCCAGAAGCCACATGTCACTAGTTGTGTATCATAAAAGAGTCATCGTTTCTCCTCCCAGGGGTCATTCGAGATATCTTAATCGAAACCCTAGTAACGAGGCATTGGCTACCTTAAGAGAGTCATAGTTAGTCGTCCCAATTGCTCACCCAGTAAAACGTTTTTTCTTACTGCGACCAGTCTGCCAAAAGTGATATGTCACTAGTTGTGTATCATAAAGGAGTGATCGTTACTCCTCCCCGGGGTTATTCGAGATATCTTAATCGAAACCCTAGTAACGAGGCATTGGCTACCTTAAGAGAGTCATAGTTACTCGTCCCAAAAGCTCACCCAGTCCAACATTTTTTCTTACTGCAGCCATTCTGCCAGAAGCGATATGTCACTAGTTGTGTATCATAAAAGAGTCATCGTTTCTCCTCCCAGGGGTTATTTGAGATATCTTCTTCGAAACCATTAGTATCGAGACATTGGCTACCTTAAGAGAGTCATTGTTACTCGTCCCAATTGCTCACACAGTCCAGCATTTTTTCTTACTGCGACCAGTCTGCCAGAAGCGATATGTCACTAGTTGTGTATCATAAAGGAGTGATCGTTGCTCCTCCCAGGGGTTATTCGAGTTATCTTAATCGAAACCCTAGTAACGAGGCATTGGCTACCTTAAGAGAGTCATAGTTACTCGTCCCAATTGCTCACCCAGTCCAACATTTTTTCTTACTGCGTCGTCTGCCAGAAGGTATAAGTCACTAGTTGTGTATCATAAGAGAGCGGTCGCTACTCCTCCCAGGGGTTATTCGAGATATCTTAATGGAAACCCTAGTAACGAGGCATTGGCTACCTTAAGAGAGTCATAGTTACTGGTCCCAATTGCTCACCCAGTCCAACATTTTTTCTTACTGTTGCCAGTATGCCAGAAGCGATATGTCACAAGTTGTGTATCATAAAAGAGTGATCGTTTCTCCTCCCAGGGGTTATTCGAGATATCTTAATGACAACCCTAGTAACGAGGCATTGGCTACCTTAGGAGAGTCATAGTTACTCGTCCCAATTGCGCACCCAGTCCAGCATTTTTTCTTACTGCGTCGTCTGCCAGAAGCTATAAGTCCCTAGTTGTGTATCATAAGAGAGTGGTCGCTACTCCTCCCATGGGTTATTCTTGATATCTTAATGGAAACCCTAGTAACGAGTCATTGGCTACCTTAAGAGAGTCATAGTTACTGGTCCCAATTGCTCACCCAGTCCAACATTTTTTCTTACTGTTGCCAGTCTGCCAGAAGCGATATGTCACAAGTTGAGTATCATAAAAGAGTCATCGTTTCTCCTCCCAGGGGTTGTTCGAGATATCTTAATGACAACCCTAGTAACGAGGCATTGGCTACCTTAGGAGAGTCATAGTTACTCGTCCCAATTGCGCACACTGTCCAACATTTTTTCTTACTGCGACCAGTGTGCCAGAAGTGATATGTCACTAGTTGTGTATCATAAAGGAGTGATCGTTACTCCTCCCCGGGCTTATTTGAGATATCTTAATCGAAAGCCTAGTAACGAGGCATTGGCTACCTCAAGAGAGTCATAGTTACTCGTCCCAAAAGCTCACCCAGTCCAACATTTTTTCTTACTGCAGCCAGTCTGCCAGGAGCGATATGTCACTAGTTGTGTATCATAAAAGAGTGATCGTTTCTCCTCCCAGGGGTTATTCGAGATATCTTCATCGAAACCATTAGTATCGAGACATTGGCTACCTTAAGAGAGTCATAGTTACTCGGCCCAATTGCTCACACAGTCCAGCATTTTTTCTTACTGCGACCAGTCTGCCAGAAGCGATATGTCACTAATTGTGTATCATAAAGGAGTGATCGTTGCTCCTCCCAGGGGTTATTCGAGTTATCTTCATCGAAACCCTAGTAACGAGGCATTGGCTACCTTAAGAGAGTCATAGTTACTCGTCCCAATTGCTCACCCAGTCCAACATTTTTTCTTACTGCGTCGTCTGCCAGAAGGTATAAGTCACTAGTTGTGTATCATAAGAGAGTGGTCGCTACTCCTCCCAGGGGTTATTCCAGATATCTTAATGGAAACCCTAGTAACGAGGCATTGGCTACCTTAAGAGAGTCATAGTTACTGGTCCCAACTGCTCACCCAGTCCAACATTTTTTCTTACTGTTGCCAGTCTGCCAGAAGCGATATGTCACAAGTTGTGTATCATAAAAGAGTCATCGTTTCTCCTCCCAGGGGTTATCCGAGATATCTTAATGACAACCCTAGTAACGAGGCATTGGCTGCCTTAGGAGAGTCATAGTTACTCGTCCCAATTGCGCACCCAGTCCAACATTTTTTCTTACTGCGACCAGTGTGCCAGAAGTGATATGTCACTAGTTGTGTATCATAAAGGAGTGATCGTTACTCCTCCCCGGGGTTATTTGAGATATCTTAATCGAAAGCCTAGTAACGAGACATTGGCAACCTTAAGAGAGTCATAGTTACTCGTCCCAATAGCTCATCCGGTCCAACATTTTTTCTTTTTGCAGCCAGTCTGCCAGAAGCGATATGTCACTAGTTGTGTATAATAAAAGAGTGATTGTTACTCCTCCCAGGGGTTATTCGAGATATCTTCATCGAAACCATTAGTAGCGAGACATTGGCTACCTTAAGAGAGTCATAGTTACTCGTCCCAATTGCTCACCCAGTCCAGCATTTTTTCTTATTGCGACCAGTCTGCCAGAACCGATATGTCACTAATTGTGTATCATAAAGGAGTGATCGTTACTCCTCTAAGGGGTTATTCGAGATATCTTAATCGAAAGCCTAGTAACGAGGCATTGGCTACCTTAAGAGAGTCATAGTTACTCGTCCCAATAGCTCACCCAGTCCTACATTTTATCTTACTGCAGCCAGTCTGCCAGAAGCGATATGTCACTAGTTGTGTATCATAAAAGAGTCATCGTTACTCCTCCCAGGGGTTATTCGAGGCATCTTAATCGAAACCCTAGTAACGAGGCATTGTCTACCTTAAGAGAGTCATAGTTACTCGTCCCAATTGCTCACCCAGTCCAACATTTTTTCTTACTGCGGCCAGTCTGCCTGAAGCGATATGTCACTAGTTGTGAATCACAAAAGTGTCATCGTTACTCCTCCCAGGGGTTATTCGAGATATCTTAATCGAAACTCTAGTAACGAGGCATTGGCTACCTTAAGAGAGTCATAGTTACTCGTCCCAATTTCTCACCCAGCCCAACATTTCTTCTTACTGCGGCCAGTCTGCCAGAAGCAATGTTTCACTAGTTGTGTATCATAAAAGAGAGATCGTTTCTCCTCCCAGGGGTTATTCGAGATATCTTAATCGAAACCCTAGTAACAAAGCATTGGCTACCTTAAGAGAGTCATAGTTACTCGTCTCAATAACTCACCCAGTCCAACATTTTTTCTTACTGTGGCCAGTCTGCCAGAAGCGATAAGTCACTAGTTGTGTATCATAAAAGAGTGATCGTTTCTAATCCCAGGGGTTATTCCAGATATCTACATCGAAACCATTAGTAACGAGACATTGGCTACCTTAAAGGAGTCATAGTTACACGTCCCAATTGTTCACCCAGTCCAACATTTTTTCTTACTGCGACCAGTGTGCCAGAAGCGATATGTCACTAGTTGTGTATCATAAAGGAGTGATCGTTAGTCCTCATAGGGGTTATTCGAGATATCTTAATCGAAACCATAGTAACGAGGCATTGGCTACCTTAAGAGAGTCATAGTTACTCGTCCCAATTGCTCACCCAGTCCAACATTTTTTCTTACTGTGGCCAGTCTGCCAGAAGCGATATGTCACTAGTTGTGTATCATAAAAGAGTGATCGTTTCTCCTCCCAGGGGTTATTCGAGGTATCTTCATCGAAACCATTAGTAACGAGACATTGGCTACCTTAAGAGAGTCATAGTTACTCGTCCCAATTGCTCACCCAGTCCAACATTTTTTCTTACTGCGACCAGTCTGCCAGAAGCGATATGTCACTAGTTGTGTATCATGAAGGAGTGATCGTTACTCCTCCCAGGGGTTATTCGAGATATCTTAATCGAAACCCTAGTAACGAGGCATTGGCTACCTTAAGAGAGTCATAGTTACTCGTCCCAATTGCTCACCCAGTCCAACATTTTTTCTTACTGTGGCAAGTCTGCCAGAACCGATATGTCACTAGTTGTGTATCATAAAAGAGTGATCGTTTCTCCTCCCAGGGGTTATTCGAGATATCTTAATCGAAACCCTAGTAACGAGACATTGGCTACCTTAAGAGAGTCATAGATACTCGTCCCAATTGCTCACCCAGTCCAACATTTTTTCTTACTGCGTCCAGTCTGCCAGAAGCCATATGTCACTAGTTGCGTATCATAAAGGAGTGATCGTTACTCCTCCCAGGGGTTATTCGAGATATCTTAATCGAAACCCTAGTAACGAGGCATTGGCTACCTTAAGAGAGTCATTGTTACTCGTCCCAATTGCTCACAAAGTCTGCCATTTTTTCTTACTGTGGCCAGTCTGCCAGAAGCAATATGTCACTAGTTGTGTATCATAAAAGAGGCATCGTTACTCCTCCCAAGGGGTTATTCGAGATATCTTAATGGAAACCCTAGTAACGAGACATTGGCTACCTTAAGAGAGTCATAGCTACTCGTCTCAATTGCTCACCCTGTCCAACATTTTTTCTTACTATGGCCAGTCTGCCAGAAACGATATGTCACTAGTTGTGTATCATAAAAGAGTGATCGTTTCTCCTCCCAGGGGTTATTCGACATATCTTAATCGAAACCCTAGTAACGAGACATTGGCTACCTTAAGAGAGTCATAGTTACTCGTCCCAATTGCTCACCCAGTCCAACATTTTTTTCTTACTGCGACCAGTCTGCCAGAAGTGATATGTCACTAGTTGTGTATCATAAAGGAGTGATCGTCACTCCTCAGCGGGGTTATTCGAGATATCTTAATCGAAACCCTAGTAACGAGGCATTGGCTACCTTAAGAGAGTCATAGTTACTCGTCACAATTGCTCACCCAGTCTGCCATTTTTTCTTACTGCGGCCAGTCTGCCAGAAGCAACATGTCACTAGTTGTGTATCATAAAAGAGTCATCGTTTCTCCTCCCAGGGGTTATTCGAGATATCTTAATCGAAACCCTAGTAACGAGGCATTGGCTGCCTTAGGAGAGTCATAGTTACTCGTCCCAATTGCTCACAAAGTCTGCCATTTTTTCTTACTGTGGCCAGTCTGCCAGAAGCAATATGTCACTAGTTGTGTATCATAAAAGAGGCATCGTTACTCCTCCCAGGGGTTATTCGAGATATCTTAATGGAAACACTAGTAACAAGGCATTGGCTACCTTAAGAGAGTCATAGTTACTCGTCTCAATTGCTCACCCAGTCCAAAATTTTTTCTTACTGTGGCCAGTCTGCCAGAACCGATATGTCACTAGTTGTGTATCATAAAAGAGTGATAGTTTCTCCTCTAAGGGGTTATTCGAGATATCTTAATCGAAACCCTAGTAACGAGACATTGGCTACCTTAAGAGAGTCATAGTTACTCGTCCCAATTGCTCACCCAGTCCAACATTTTTTCTTACTGCGTCGTCTGCCAGAAGCTATAAGTCACTAGTTGTGTATCATAAGAGAGTGGTCGCTACTCCTCCCAGGGGTTATTCGAGATATCTTAATGGAAACCCTAGTAACGAGGCATTGGCTACCTTAAGAGAGTCATAGTTACTGGTCCATATTGCTCACCCAGTCTGCCATTTTTTCTTACTGTTGCCAGTCTGCCAGATGCGATATGTCACTAGTTGTGTATCATAAAAGAGTCATCGTTACTCCTCCCAGGGGTTATTCGAGATATCTTAATGGAAACCCTAGTAACGAGGCATTGGCTACCTTAAGAGAGTCATAGTTACTCGTCCCGATAGCTCACCCAGTCCTACATTTTTTCTTACTGCGACCAGTGTGCCAGAAGTGATATGTCACTAGTTGTGTATCATAAAGGAGTGATCGTTACTCCTCCCCGGGGTTATTTGAGATATCTTAATCGAAAGCCTAGTAACGAGGCATTGGCTACCTTAAGAGAGTCATAGTTACTCGTCCCAATAGCTCATCCAGTCCAACATTTTTTCTTACTGCAGCCAGTCTGCCAGAAGCGATATGTCACTAGTTGTGTATCATAAAAGAGTGATCGTTACTCCTCCCAAGGGTTATTCGAGATATCTTCATCGAAACCATTAGTAACGAGACATTGGCTACCTTAAGAGAGTCATAGTTACTCGTCCCAATTGCTCACCCAGTCCAACATTTTTTCTTACTGCGACCAGTCTGCCAGAAGCGATTTGTCACTAATTGTGTATCATAAAGGAGTGATTGTTACTCCTCCCAGGGGTTATTCGAGATATCTTAATCGAAACCCTAGTAACGAGGCATTGGCTACCTTAAGAGAGTCATAGTTACTCGTCCCAATTGCTCATCCAGTCCAACATTTTTTCTTACTGTGTCGTCTCCCAGAAGCGATATGTCACTAGTTGTGTATCATAAGAGAGTGGTCGCTACTCCTCCCAGGGGTTATTCGAGATATCTTAATGGAAACCCTAGTAACGAGGCATTGGCTACTTTAAGAGAGTCTTAGTTACTCGTCCCAATTGCTCACCCAGTCCAACATTTTTTCTTACTGCGACCAGTCTGCCAGAAGCGATATGTCACTAGTTGCGTATCTTAAAGGAGTGATCGTTACTCCTCCCAGGGGTTATTCGGGATATCTTAATCGAAACCCTAGTAACGAAGCATTGGCTACTTTAAGAGAGTCTTAGTTACTCGTCCCAATAGCTCACCCAGTTCTACATTTTTTCTTACTGCAGCCAGTCTGCCAGAAGCGATATGTCACTAGTTGTGTATCATAAAAGAGTCATCGTTACTCCTCTGAGGGGTTATTCGAGATATCTTAATCGAAACCCTAGTAACGAGGCACTGGTTACCTTAAGAGAGTCATAGTTACCCGTCCCAATTGCTCACCCAGTCCAACATTTTTTCTTACTGCGGCCAGTCTGCCAGAAGCGATATGTCACTAGTTGTGTATCATAAAAGAGTGGTCGCTACTCCTTCCAGGGGTTATTCGAGATATCTTAATCGAAACCCTAGTAACGAGGCATTGGCTACCTTAAGAGAGTCATAGTTACTCGTCACAATTGCTCACCCAGTCTGCCATTTTTTCTTACTGCGGCCAGTCTGCCAGAAGCCACATGTCACTAGTTGTGTATCATAAAAGAGTCATCGTTTCTCCTCCCAGGGGTTATTCGAGATATCTTAATCGAAACCCTAGTAATGAGGCATTGGCTACCTTAAGGGAGTCATAGTTAGTCGTCTCGATTGCTCACCCAGTCCAACATTTTTTCTTACTGCGACCAGTGTGCCAGAAGTGATATGTCACTAGTTGTGTATCATAAAGGAGTGATCGTTACTCCTCCCCGGGGTTATTTGAGATATCTTAATCGAAAGCCTAGTAACGAGACATTGGCTACCTTAAGAGAGTCATAGTTACTCGTCCCAATAGCTCATCCGGTCCAACATTTTTTCTTTTTGCAGCCAGTCTGCCAGAAGCGATATGTCACTAGTTGTGTATAATAAAAGAGTGATTGTTACTCCTCCCAGGGGTTATTCGAGATATCTTCATCGAAACCATTAGTAGCGAGACATTGGCTACCTTAAGAGAGTCATAGTTACTCGTCCCAATTGCTCACCCAGTCCAGCATTTTTTCTTATTGCGACCAGTCTGCCAGAACCGATATGTCACTAATT
The DNA here is from genome assembly GCF_023897955.1 of Schistocerca gregaria. NCBI lineage: Eukaryota > Metazoa > Arthropoda > Insecta > Orthoptera > Acrididae > Schistocerca > Schistocerca gregaria. The sequence continues at coordinate 16,082,287 of NC_064931.1, forward strand.
GTGTATCATAAAGGAGTGATCGTTACTCCTCTAAGGGGTTATTCGAGATATCTTAATCGAAACCCTAGTAACGAGGCATTGGCTACCTTAAGAGAGTCATAGTTACTCGTCCCAATTGCTCACCCATCCAACATTTTTTCTTACTGTGTCGTCTCCCAGAAGCGATATGTCACTAGTTGTGTATCATAAGAGAGTGGTCGCTACTCCACCCAGGGGTTATTCGAGATATCTTAATGGAAACCCTAGTAACGAGGCATTGGCTACTTTAAGAGAGTCTTAGTTACTCGTCCCAATTGCTCACCCAGTCCAACATTTTTTCTTACTGCGACCAGTCTGCCAGAAGCGATATGTCACTAGTTGCGTATCATAAAGGAGTGATCGTTACTCCTCCCAGGGCTTATTCGAGATATCTTAATCGAAACCCTAGTAACGAAGCATTGGCTACTTTAAGAGAGTTATAGTTACTCGTCCCAATAGCTCACCCAGTTCTACATATTTTCTTACTGCAGCCAGTCTGCCAGAAGCGATATGTCACTAGTTTTGTATCATAAAGGAGTCATCGTTACTCCTCCGAGGGGTTATTCGAGATATCTTAATCGAAACCCTAGTAACGAGGCACTGGTTACCTTAAGAGAGTCATAGTTACTCGTCCCAATTGCTCACCCAGTCCAACATTTTTTCTTACTGCGTCGTCTGCCAGAAGCTATAAGTCACTAGTTGTGTATCATAAGTGAGTGGTCGCTACTCCTCCCAGGGGTTATTCGAGATATCTTAATGGAAACCCTAGTAACGAGGCATTGGCTACCTTAAGAGAGTCATAGTTACTGGTCCCAATTGCTCACCGAGTCCAACATTTTTCTTACTGTTGCCAGTCTGCCAGAAGCGATATGTCACAAGTTGTGTATCATAAAAGAGTCATCGTTTCTCGTCCCAGGGGTTATTCGAGATATCTTAATGACAACCCTAGTAACGAGGCATTGGCTACCTTAGGAGAGTCATAGTTACTCGTCCCAATTGCGCACCCTGTCCAACATTTTTTCTTACTGCGACCAGTGTGCCAGAAGTGATATGTCACTAGTTGTGTATCATAAAGGAGTGATCGTTACTCCTCCCCGGGGTTATTTGAGATATCTTAATCGAAAGCCTAGTAACGAGGCATTGGCTACCTTAAGAGAGTCATAGTTACTCGTCCCAATAGCTCATCCGGTCCAACATTTTTTCTTACTGCAGCCAGTCTGCCAGTAGCGATATGTCACTAATTGTGTATCATAAAGGAGTGATCGTTACTCCTCCCAGGGGTTATTCGAGATATCTTAATCGAAACCCTAGTAACGAGGCATTGGCTACCTTAAGAGAGTCATAGTTACTCGTCCCAATTGCTCACCCAGTCTGCCATTTTTTCTTACTGCGGCCAGTCTGCCACAAGCGATATGTCACTAGTTGTGTATCATAAAGAGTGATCGTTTCTCCTCCCAGGGGTTATTCGAGATATCTTAATCGAAACCCTAGTAACGAGGCATTGGCTGCCTTAAGAGAGTCATAGTTACTCGTCCCAATTGCTCACCCAGTCCAACATTTTTTCTTACTGTGGCCAGTCTGCCAGAACCGATATGTCACTAGTTGTGTATTATAAAGGAGTGATCGTTTCTCCTCCCAGGGGTTATTCGAGATATCTTAATCGAAACCCTAGTAACGAGGCATTGGCTACTTTAAGAGAGTCTTAGTTACTCGTCCCAATTGCTCACCCAGTCCAACATTTTTTCTTACTGCGACCAGTCTGCCAGAAGCCATATGTCACTAGTTGCGTATCATAAAAGAGTGATCGTTACTCCTCCCAGGGCTTATTCGAGATATCTTAATCGAAACCCTAGTAACGAAGCATTGGCTACTTTAAGAGAGTTATAGTTACTCGTCCCAATAGCTCACCCAGTTCTACATTTTTTCTTACTGCAGCCAGTCTGCCAGAAGCGATATGTCACTAGTTTTGTATCATAAAGGAGTCATCGTTACTCCTCCGAGGGGTTATTCGAGATATCTTAATCGAAACCCTAGTCCCGAGGCACTGGTTACCTTAAGAGAGTCATAGTTACTCGTCCCAATTGCTCAACCAGTCCAACATTTCTTCTTACTGTGTCGTCTGCCAGAAGCTATAAGTCACTAGTTGTGTATCATAAGAGAGTGGTCGCTACTCCTCCCAGGGGTTATTCGAGATATCTTAATGGAAACCCTAGTAACGAGGCATTGGCTACCTTAAGAGAGTCATAGTTACTGGTCCCAATTGCTCACCGAGTCCAACATTTTTTCTTACTGTTGCCAGTCTGCCAGGAGCGATATGTCACAAGTTGTGTATCATAAAAGAGTCATCGTTTCTCCTCCCAGGGGTTATTCGAGATATCTTAATGACAACCCTAGTAACGAGGCATTGGCTACCTTAGGAGAGTCATAGTTACTCGTCCCAATTGCGCACCCTGTCCAACATTTTTTCTTACTGCGACCAGTGTGCCAGAAGTGATATGTCACTAGTTGTGTATCATAAAGGAGTGATCGTTACTCCTCCCCGGGGTTATTTGAGATATCTTAATCGAAAGCCTAGTAACGAGGCATTGGCTACCTTAAGAGAGTCATAGTTACTCGTCCCAATAGCTCATCCGGTCCAACATTTTTTCTTACTGCAGCCAGTCTGCCAGTAGCGATATGTCACTAGTTGTGTATCATAAAAGAGTGATCTTTACTCCTCCCAGGGGTTATTCGAGATATCTTCATCGAAACCATTAGTAACGAGACATTGACTACCTTAAGAGAGTCATAGTTACTCATCCCAATTGCTCACCCAGTCCAGCATTTTGTCTTACTGCGACCAGTCTGCCAGAAGCGATATGTCACTAATTGTGTATCATAAAGGAGTGATCGTTACTCCTCCCAGGGGTTATTCGAGATATCTTAATCGAAACCCTAGTAACGAGGCATTGGCTACCTTAAGAGAGTCATAGTTACTCGTCCCAATTGCTCACCCAGTCTGCCATTTTTTCTTACTGCGGCCAGTCTGCCACAAGCGATATGTCACTAGTTGTGTATTATAAAGAGTGATCGTTTCTCCTCCCAGGGGTTATTCGAGATATCTTAATCGAAACCCTAGTAACGAGGCATTGGCTACCTTAAGAGAGTCATAGTTACTCGTCCCAATTGCTCACCCAGTCCAACATTTTTTCTTACTGTGGCCAGTCTGCCAGGACCGATATGTCACTAGTTGTGTATTATAAAGGAGTGATCGTTTCTCCTCCCAGGGGTTATTCGAGATATCTTAATCGAAACCCTAGTAACGATGCATTGGCTACCTTAAGAGAGTCATAGTTACTCGTCCCAATTGCTCACCCAGTCCAACATTTTTTCTTACTGCAGCCAGTCTGCCAGAAGCGATATGTCACTAGTTGTGTATCATAAAGGTGTGATCGTTTCTCCTCCCAGGGGTTATTCGAGTAATCTTAATCGAAACCCTAGTAACGATGCATTGGCTACCTTAAGAGAGTCATAGTTACTCGTCCCAATTGCTCACCCAGTCCAACATTTTTTCTTACTGTGTCGTCTCCCAGAAGGGTTATGTCACTAGTTGTGTATCATAAGAGAGTGGTCGCTACTCCACCCAGGGGTTATTCGAGATATCTTAATGGAAACCCTAGTAACGAGGCATTGGCTACTTTAAGAGAGTCTTAGTTACTCGTCCCAATTGCTCACCCAGTCCAACATTTTTTCTTACTGCGACCAGTCTGCCAGAAGCGATATATCACTAGTTGCGTATCATAAAGGAGTGATCGTTACTCCTCCCAGGGGTTATTCGAGATATCTTAATCGAAAACCTAGTAACGAAGCATTGGCTACTTTAAGAGAGTCATAGTTACTCGTCCCAATAGCTCACCCAGTTCTACATTTTTTCTTACTGCAGCCAGTCTGCCAGAAGCGATATGTCACTAGTTGTGTATCATAAAAGAGTCATCGTTACTCCTCCCAGGGGTTATTCGAGATATCTTAATGGAAACCCTAGTAACGAGGCATTGGCTACCTTAAGAGAGTCATAGTTACTGGTCCCAATTGCTCACCCAGTCCAACATTTTTTCTTACTGTTGCCAGTCTGCCAGAATCGATATGTCACAAGTTGTGTATCATAAAAGAGTCATCGTTTCTCCTCCCAGGGGTTATTCGAGATATCTTAATGACAACCCTAGTAACGAGGCATTGGCTACCTTTAGACAGTCATAGTAACTCGTCACAATTGCTCACCCAGTCTGCCATTTTTTCTTACTGCGGCCAGTCTGCCAGAAGCCACATGTCACTAGTTGTGTATCATAAAAGAGTGATCGTTACTCCTCCCAGGGGTTATTCGAGATATCTTAATCGAAACCCTAGTAACGATGCATTGGCTGCCTTAGGAGAGTCATAGTTACTCGTCCCAATTGTTCACAAAGTCTGCTTTTTTTTCTTACTGTGGCCAGTCTCCAGAAGCAATATGTCACTAGTTGTGTATCATAAAAGAGGCATCGTTACTCCTCCCAGGGGTTATTCGAGATATCTTAATGGAAACCCTAGTAATGAGGCATTGGCTACCTTAAGAGAGTCATAGTTACTGGTCCCAATTGCTCACCCAGTCCAACATTTTTTCTTACTGTTGCCAGTCTGCCAGAAGCGATATGTCACAAGTTGTGTATCATAAAAGAGTCATCGTTTCTCCTCCCAGGGGTCATTCGAGATATCTTAATGACAACCCTAGTAACGAGGCATTGGCTACCTAAGGAGAGTCATAGTTACTCGTCCCAATTGCTCACCCAGTCCAACATTTTTTCTTACTGCGACCAGTCTGCCAGAAGCGATATGTCACTAGTTGTGTATCATAAAAGAGTCATCGTTACTCCTCCCAGGGGTTATTCGAGATATCTTAATCGAAACCCAAGTAACGAGGCATTGGCTACCCTAAGAGCGTCACAGTTACTCGTCACAATTCCTCACAAAGTCTGCCATTTTTTCTTACTGCGGCCAGTCTGCCAGAAGCGACATGTCACTAGTTGTGTATCATAAAAGAGTCATCGTTTCTCCTAGCAGGGGTTATTCGAGATATCTTAATCGAAACCCTAGTAACGAGGCATTGGCTGCCTTAGGAGAGTCATAGTTACTCGTCCCAATTGCTCACCCAGTCTGCCATTTTTTCTTACTGTGGCCAGTCTGCCAGAAGCGATATGTCACTAGTTGTGTATCATAAAAGAGTTATCATTACTCCTCCCAGGGGTTATTCGAGATATCTTAATGGAAACCCTAGTAACGAGGCATTGGCTACCTTAAGAGAGTCATAGTTACTCGTCCCAATTGCTCACCCAGTCCAACATTCTTTCTTACTGTGGCCAGTCTGCCAGAACCGATATGTCACTAGTTGTGTATCATAAAAGAGTGATCGTTGCTCCTCCCAGGGGTTATTCGAGATATCTTAATCGAAACGCTAGTAACGAGACATTGGCTACCTTAAGAGAGTCATAGTTACTCGTCCCAATTGCGGACCGAGTCCAACATTTTTTCTTACTGCGACCAGTCTGCCAGAAGTGATATGTCACTAGTTGTGTATCATAAAGGAGTGATCGTTACTCCTCCCCGGGGTTATTCGAGATATCTTAATCGAAACCCTAGTAACGAGGCATTGGCTACCTTAAGAGAGTCATAGTTACTCGTCCCAATTGCTCACTCAGTCCAACATTTTTTCTTACTGTGACCAGTCTGCCAGAAGCGATATGTCACTAGTTGTGTATCATAAAGGAGTGATCGTTACTCCTCCCAGGGGTTATTCGAGATATCTTAATCGAAATGCTAGTAACGAGGCATTGGCTACCTTAAGAGAGTCATAATTACTCGTAACAATTGCGCACCCAGTCCAACATTTTTTCTTACTGCGACCAGTCTGCCAGAAGTGATATGTCACTAGTTGTGTATCATAAAGGAGTGATCGTTACTCCTCCCCGGGGTTATTTGAGATATCTTAATCGAAAGCCTAGTAACGAGGCATTGGCTACCTTAAGAGAGTCATAGTTACTCGTCCCAATAGCTCACCCAGTCCAACATTTTTTCTTACTGCAGCCAGTCTGCCAGAAGCGATATGTCACTAGTTGTGTACCATAAAAGAGTGATCGTTTCTCCTCCCAGGGGTTATTCGAGATATCTTAATCGAAACATTAGTAACGAGACATTGGCTACCTTAAGAGAGTCATAGTTACTCGTCCCAATTGCTCACCCAGTCCAACATTTTTTTCTTACTGCGTCGTCTGCCAGAAGCGATATGTCACTAGTAGTGTATCATAAGAGAGTGGTCGCTACTCCACCCAGGGGTTATTCGAGATATCTTAATGGAAACCCTAGTAACGATACATTGGCTACCATAAGAGAGTCATAGTTACTCGTCCCAATTGCTCACCAAGTCTGCCATTTTTTCTTACTGTGGCCAGTCTGCCAGAAGCGATATGTCACAAGTTGTGTATCATAAAAGAGTCATCGTTTCTCCTCCCAGGGGTTATTCGAGATATCTTAATCAAAACCCTAGTAACGAGGCATTGGCTACCTTAGGAGAGTCATAGTTACTCGTCCCAATTGCTCACCCAGACTGCCATTTTTTCTTACTGTGGCCAGTCTGCCAGAAGCGATATGTCACTAGTTGTGTATCATAAAAGAGTCATCGTTACTCCTCCCATGGGTTATTCGAGATATCTTCATCGAAACCCTGGTAACGAGGCATTGGCTACCCTAAGAGAGTCACAGTTACTCGTCACAATTGCTCCCAAAGTCTGCCATTTTTTCTTACTGCGGCCAGTCTGCCAGAAGCGACATGTCACTAGTTGGGTATCATAAAAGAGTCATCGTTTCTCCTCCCAGGGGTTATTCGAGATATCTTAATCGAAACCCTAGTAACGAGGCATTGGATGCCTTAGGCGAGTCATAGTTACTCGTCACAATTGCTCACCCAGTCTGCCATTTTTACTTATTGTGGCCAGTCTGCCAGAAGCGATATGTCACTATTTGTGTATCATAAAAGAGTCATCGATACTCCTCACAATGGTTATTCGAGATATCTTAATCGAAACCCTAGTAACGAGACATTGGCTACCTTAAGAGAGTCGTAGTTACTCGTCCCAATTGCGTACCCAGTCCAACATTTTTTCTTACTGCGACCAGTCTGCCAGAAGTGACATGTCACTAGTTGTGTATCATAAAAGAGTGATCGTTTCTCCTCCCAGGGGTTATTCGAGATATCTTCATCGAAACCATTAGTAACGAGACATTGGCTACCTTAAGAGATTCATAGTTACTCGTCCCAATTGCTCACCCCGTCCAACATTTTTTCTTACTGCGACCAGTCTGCCAGAAGCGATATGTCACTAGTTGTGTATCATAAAGGAGTGATAGTTACTGCTCCCAGGGGTTATTCGAGATATCTTAATCGAAATCCTAGTAACGAGGCATTGGCAACCTTAAGAGCGTCATAGTTACTCGTCCCAATTGCTCACCCAGTCCAACATTTTTTCTTACTGCGGCCAGTCTGCCAGAAGCCACATGTCACTAGTTGTGTATCATAAAGGAATGATCGTTACTCCTCCCAGGGATTATTCGAGATATCTTAATCGAAACCCTAGTAACGATGCATTGGCTGCCTTAGGAGAGTCATAGTTACTCGTCCCAATTGCTCACCCAACTGCCATTTTTTCTTACTGTGGCCAGTCTGCCAGAAGCAATATGTCACTAGTTGTGTATCATAAAAGAGGCATCGTTACTCCTCCCAGGGGTTATTCGAGATATCTTAATGTAAACCCTAGTAACGAGGCATTGGCTACCTTAAGAGAGTCATAGTTACTCGTCCCAATTGCTCACCCAGTCCAACATTTTTTCTTACTGCGTCGTCTGCCAGAAGCGATATGTCACTAGTTGTGTATCATAAGAGAGTGGTCGCTACTCCACCCAGGGGTTATTCGAGATATCTTCATCGAAACCCTAGAAACGAGGCATTGGCTACCTTAAGAGAGTCATAGTTACTCGTCCCAATTGCTCACCCAGTCTGCCATTTTTTCTTACTGTGGCCAGTCTGCCAGAAGCGATATGTCACAAGTTGTGTATCATAAAAGAGTCATCGTTTCTCCTCCCAGGGGTTATTCGAGATATCTTAATCAAAACCCTAGTAACGAGGCATTGGCTACCTTAGGAGAGTTATAGTTACTCATCCCAATTGCTCACCCAGTCTGCAATATTTTCTTACTGTGGCCAGTCTGCCAGAACCGATATGCCACTAGTTGTGTATCATAAAGGAGTCATCGTTACTCCTCCCAGGGGTTATTCGAGATATCAAATGGAAACCCTAGTAACGAGGCATTGGCTACCTTAAGAGAGTCATAGTTACTCGTCCCAATTGCTCACCCAGTCCAACATTTTTTCTTACTGTGGCCAGTGTGCCAGAACCGATATGTCATTAGTTGTTTATCATAAAAAAGTGATCGCTGCTCCTCCCAGGGGTTATTCGAGATATCTTAATCCAAACCCTAGTAACGAGACATTGGCTACCTTAAGAGAGTCATAGTTACTCGTCCCAATTGCGCACCCAGTCCAACATTTTTTCTTACTGCGACCAGTCTGCCAGAAGTGATATGTCACTAGTTGTGTATCATAAAAGAGTGATCGTTACTCCTCCCCGGGGTTATTCGAGATATCTTAATCGAAACCCAAGTAACGAGGCATTGTCTACCTTAAGAGAGTCATAGTTACTTGTCCCAATAGCTCACCCAGTCCAACATTTTTTCTTACTGCAGCCAGTCTGCCAGAAGCGATATGTCACTAGTTGTGTATCATAAGAGAGTGATCGTTTCTCCTCCCAGGGGTTATTCGAGATATCTTCATCGAAACCATTAGTAACGAGACATTGGCTACCTTAAGAGAGTCATAGTTACTCGTCCCAATTGCTCACCCAGTCCAACATTTTTTCTTACAGCGACCAGTCTGCCAGAAGCGATATGTCACTAGCTGTGTATCATAAAGGAATGATCGTTACTCCTCCCAGGGGTTATTCGAGATTTCATAATCGAAAAACTAGAAACGAGGCATTGGCTACCTTAAGAGAGTCATAGTTACTCGTCACAATTGCTCACCCAGTCCAACATTTTTTCTTACTGCGGCCAGTATGCCAGAAGCGACATGACACTAGTTGTGTATCATAAAAGAGTCATCGTTTCTCCTCCCAGGGGTTATTCGAGATATCTTAATAGAAACCCTAGTAACGTGGCATTGGCTACCTTAAGAGAGTCATAGTTACTCCTCCCAATTGCTCACCCAGTCTGCCATTTTTTCTTACTGTGGCCAGTCTGCCAGAAGCGATATGTCACTAGTTGTGTATCATAAAAGAGTCATCGTTACACCTCCCAGGGGTTATTCGAGATATCTTAATGGAAACCCTAGTAACGAGGCATTGGCTACCTTAAGAGAGTCATAGTTACTCGTCCCAATTGCTCACCCAGTCTGCCATTTTTTCTTACTGTGGCCAGTCTGCCAGAATCGACATGTCACTAGTTGTGTATCATAAAAGAGTAATCGTTTCTCCTCCCAGGGGTTATTCGAGATATCTTAATCAAAACCCTAGTAACGAGGCATTGGCTACCTTAGGAGAGTCATAGTTACTCGTTCCAATTGCTCACCCAGACTGCCATTTTTTCTTACTGTGGCCAGTCTGCCAGAAGCGATATGTCACTAGTTGTGTATCATAAAAGAGTCATCGTTACTCCTCCCAGGGGTTATTCGAGATATCTTCATCGAAACCCTAGTAACGAGGCATTGGCTACCCTAAGAGAGTCATAGTTACTCGTCACAATTGCTCCCAAAGTCTGCCATTTTTTCTTACTGCGGCCAGTCTGAGAGAAGCGACATGTCTCTAGTCGTGTATCATAAAAGAGTCATCGTTTCTCCTCCCAGGGGTTATTCGAGATATCTTAATCGAAACCCTAGTAACGAGGCATTGGCTGCCTTAGGAGAGTCATAGTTACTCGTCACAATTGCTCACCCAGTCTGCCATTTTTTCTTACTGTGTCCAGTCTGCCAGAAGCGATATGTCACTATTTGTGTATCATAAAAGAGTCATCGTTACTCCTCCCAGGGGTTATTCGAGTTATCTTAATTTAAATCCTAGTAACGAGGCATTGGCTACCTTAAGAGAGTCATAGTTACTCGTCCCTATTGCTCACCCAGTCCAACATTTTTTTTTACTGTGGCCAGTCTGCCAGAACCGATATGTCACTAGTTGTGTATCATAAGAGAGTGATCGTTTCTCCTCCCTGGGGTTATTCGAGATATCTTCATCGAAACCATTAGTATCGAGACATTGGCTACCTTAAGAGAGTCATAGTTACTCGTCCCAATTGCTCACCCAGTCCAACATTTTTTCTTACAGCGACCAGTCTGCCAGAAGCGATATGTCACTAGCTGTGTATCATAAAGGAGTGATCGTTACTCCTCCCAGGGGTTATTTGAGATATCATAATCGAAATCCTAGTAACGAGGCATTGGCTACCTTAAGAGCGTCATAGTTACTTGTCCCAATAGCTCACCCAGTCCAAAACTTTTTCTTACTGCAGCCAGTCTGCCAGAAGCGATATGTCACTAGTTGTGTATCATAAAAGAGTGGTTGCTACTCCTCCCAGGGGTTATTCGAGATATCTTAATCGAAAAACTAGAAACGAGGCATTGGCTACCTTAAGAGAGTCATAGTTACTCGTCACAATTGCTCACCCAGTCCAACATTTTTTCTTACTGCGGCCAGTATGCCAGAAGCGACATGACACTAGTTGTGTATCATAAAAGAGTCATCGTTTCTCCTCCCAGGGGTTATTCGAGATATCTTAATAGAAACCCTAGTAACGAGGCATTGGCTACCTTAAGAGAGTCATAGTTACTCCTCCCAATTGCTCACCCAGTCTGCCATTTTTTCTTACTGTGGCCAGTCTGCCAGAAGCGATATGTCACTAGTTGTGTATCATAAAAGAGTGATCGTTACACCTCCCAGGGGTTATTCGAGATATCTTAATGGAAACCCTAGTAACGAGGCATTGGCTACCTTAAGAGAGTCATAGATACCCGTCCCAATTGCTCACCCAGTCCAACATTTTTTCTTACTGCGATCAGTCAGCCAGAAGCGATATGTCACTAGTTGTGTATCATAAAAGAGTGATCGTTACTCCTCACAGGGGTTATTCGAGATATCTTAATCGAAACATTAGTAACGAGGCATTGGCTACCTTAAGAGAGTCATAGTTACTCGTCCCAATTGCTCACCCAGTCCAACATTTTTTCTTACTGCGTCGTCTGCCAGAAGCGATATGTCACTAGTTGTGTATCATAAGAGAGTGGTCGCTACTCCACCCAGGGGTTATTCGAGATATCTTAATGGAAGCCCTAGTAACGAGGCATTGGCTACCTTAAGAGAGTCATAGTTACTCGTCCCAATTGCTCACCCAGTCTGCCATTTTTTCTTACTGTGGCCAGTCTGCCAGAAGCGACATGTCACTAGTTGTGTATCATAAAAGAGTGATCGTTTCTCCTCCCAGGGGTTATTCGAGATATCTTAATCAAAACCCTAGTAACGAGGCATTGGCTACCTTAGGAGAGTCACAGTTACTCGTTCCAATTGCTCACCCAGACTGCCATTTTTTCTTACTGTGGCCAGTCTGCCAGAAGCGATATGTCACTAGTTGTGTATCATAAAAGAGTCATCGTTACTCCTCCCAGGGGTTATTCGAGATATCTTCATCGAAACCCTAGTAACGAGGCATTGGCTACCCTAAGAGAGTCATAGTTACTCGTCACAATTGCTCAAAAAGTCTGCCATTTTTTCTCACTGCGGCCAGTCTGCCAGAAGCGACATGTCACTAGTCGTGTATCATAAAAGAGTCATCGTTTCTCCTCCCAGGGGTTATTCGAGATATCTTAATCGAAACCCTAGTAACGAGGCATTGGCTGCCTTAGGAGAGTCATAGTTACTCGTCACAATTGCTCACCCAGTCTGCCGTTTTTTCTTACTGTGTCCAGTCTGCCAGAAGCGATATGTCACTATTTGTGTATCATAAAAGAGTCATCGTTACTCCTCCCAGGGGTTATTCGAGTTATCTTAATTTAAATCCTAGTAACGAGGCATTGGCTACCTTAAGAGAGTCATAGTTACTCGTCCCTATTGCTCACCCAGTCCAACATTTTTTTTTACTGTGGCCAGTCTGCCAGAACCGATATGTCACTAGTTGTGTATCATAAAAGAGTGATCGTTGCTCCTCCCAGGGGTTATTCGAGATATCTTAATCGAAACTCTAGTAACGAGACATTGGCTACTTTAAGAGAGTCATAGTTACTCGTCCCAATTGCCCACCCAGTCAAACATTTTTTCTTACTGCGACCAGTCTGCCAGAAGTGATATGTCACTAGTTGTGTATCATAAAGGAGTGATCGTTACTCCTCCCAGGGGTTATTCGAGATATCTTAATCGAAAACCTAGTAACGAGGCATTGGCTACCTTAAGAGAGTAATAGTTACTCGTCCCAATAGCTCACCCAGTCCAACATTTTTTCTTACTGCAGCCAGTCTGCCAGAAGCGATATGTCACTAGTTGTGTATCATAAAAGAGTGATCGTTTCTCCTCCCAGGGGTTATTCGAGATATCTTCATCGAAACCATTAGTAACGAGACATTGGCTATCTTAAGAGAGTCATAGTAACTCGTCCCAATTGCTCACCCAGTCCAACATTTTTTCTTACTGCGACCAGTCTGCCAGAAGCGATATGTCACTAGTTGTGTATCATAAAGGAGTGATCGTTACTCCTCCCAGGGGTTATTCGAGATATCTTAATCGAAATCCTAGTAACGAGGCATTGGCAACCTTAAGAGCATCACAGTTACTTGTCCCAATTGCTCACCCAGTCCAAAATTTTTTCTTACTGTGGCCAGTCTGCCAAAACCGATATGTCACTGGTTGTGTATCATAAAAGAGTTATCGTTTCTCCTCCCAGGGGTTATTCGAGATATCTTAATCGAAACCCTAGTAACGAGACATTGGCTACCTTAAGAGAGTCATAGTTACTCGTCCCAATTTCTCACCCAGTTAAACATTTTTTCTTACTGCGACCAGTCTGCCAGAAGCGATATGTCACTAGTTGCGTATCATAAAGGAGTGATCGTTACTCCTCCCAGGGGTTATTCGAGATATCTTAATCGAAACCCTAGTAACGAGGCATTGGCTACCTTAAGAGAGTCATAGTTACTCGTCCCAATAGCTCACCCAGTCCAACATTTTTTCTTACTGCAGCCAGTCTGCCAGAAGCCACATGTCACTAGTTGTGTATCATAAAAGAGTAATCGTTTCTCCTCCCAGGGGTTATTCGAGATATCTTCATCGAAACCATTAGTAACGAGACATTGGCTACCTTAAGAGAGTCATAGTTACTCGTCCCAATTCCTCACCCAGTTAAACATTTTTTCTTACTGCGACCAGTCTGCCAGAAGCGATATGTCACTAGTTGCGTATCATAAAGGAGTGATCGTTACTCCTCCCAGGGGTTATTCGAGATATCTTAATCGAAACCCTAGTAACGAGGCATTGGCTACCTTAAGAGAGTCATAGTTACTCGTCCCAATAGCTCACCCAGTCCAACATCTTTTCTTACTGCGACAAGTCTGCCAGAAGCGATATGTCAATAGTTGCGTATCATAAAGGAGTGATTGTTACTCCTCCCAGGGGTTATTCGAGATATCTTAATCGAAACCCTAGTAACGAGGCATTGGCTGCCTTAGGAGAGTCATAGTTACTCGTCCCAATTGCTCACCCAACTGCCATTTTTTCTTACTGTGGCCAGTCTGCCAGAAGCAATATGTCACTAGTTGTGTATCATAAAAGTGGCATCGTTACTCCTCCCAGGGGTTATTCGAGGTATCTTAATGGAAACCCTAGTAACGAGGCATTGGCTACCTTAAGAGAGTCATAGTTACTCGTCCCAATTGCTCACCCAGTCCCACATTTTTTCTTACTGCGTCGTCTGCCAGAAGCGATATGTCACTAGTTGTGTATCATAAGAGAGTGGTCGCTACTCCACCCAGGGGTTATTCGAGATATCTTCATCGAAACCCTAGTAACGAGTCATTGGCTACCCTAAGAGAGTCATAGTTACTCGTCCCAATTGCTCACCCAGACTGCCATTTTGTCTTACTGTGGCCAGTCTGCCCGAAGCGATATGTCACTAGTTGTGTATCATAATAGAGTCATCGTTACTCCTCCCAGGGGTTATTCGAGATATCTTCATCGAAACCCTAGTAACGAGTCATTGGCTACCCTAAGAGAGTCATAGTTACTCGTCACAATTGCTCCCAAAGTCTGCCATTTTTTATTACTGCGGCCAGTCTGACAGAAGCGACATGTCACTAGTTGTGTATCATACAAGAGTGATCGTTTCTCCTCCCAGGGGTTATTCGAGATATCTTAATCGAAACCCTAGTAACGAGGCATTGGCTGCCTTAGGAGAGTCATAGTTACTCGTCACAATTGCTCACCCAGTCTGCCATTTTTTCTTACTGTGGCCAGTCTGCCAGAAGCGATATGTCACTATTTGTGTATCATAAAAGAGTCATCGTTACTCCTCCCAGGGGTTATTCGAGATATCTTAATGGAAATCCTAGTAACGAGGCATTGGCTACCTTAAGAAAGTCATAGTTACTCGTCCCAATTGCTCACCCAGTCCAACATTTTTTCTTACTGTGGCCAGTCTGCCAGAAGCGATATGTCACTAGTTGTGTATCATAAAAGAGTCATCGTTACACCTCCCAGGGGTTATTCGAGATATCTTAATGGAAACCCTAGTAACGAGGCATTGGCTACCTTAAGAGAGTCATAGATACCCGTCCCAATTGCTCACCCAGTCCAACATTTTTTCTTACTGCGACCAGTCTGCCAGAAGCGATATGTCACTAGTTGTGTATCATAAAAGAGTGATCGTTACTCCTCCCAGGGGTTATTCGATATATTTTAATCGAAACCCTAGTAACGAGGCATTGGCTACCTTAAGAGAGTCATAGTTAGTCGTCCCAATTGCTCACCCAATAAAACGTTTTTTCTTACTGCGGCCAGTCTGCCAGAAGCGATATGTCACTAGTTGTGTATCATAAAAGAGTGATCGTTTCTCCTCCCAGGGGTTATTCGAGATATCTTCATCGAAACCATTAGTAACGAGACATTGGCTACCTTAAGAGAGTCATAGTTACTCGTCCCAATTGCTCACCCAGTCCAGCATTTTTTCTTACTGCGACCAGTCTGCCAGAAGCGATATGTCACTAGTTATGTATCATAAAGGAGTGATCGTTACTCCTCACAGGGGTTATTCGAGATATCTTAATCGAAACATTAGTAACGAGGCATTGGCTACCTTAAGAGAGTCATAGTTACTCGTCCCAATTGCTCACCCAGTCCAACATTTTTTCTTACTGCGTCGTCTGCCAGAAGCGATATGTCACTAGTTGTGTATCATAAGAGAGTGGTCGCTACTCCACCCAGGGTTTATTCGAGATATCTTAATGGAAGCCCTAGTAACGAGGCATTGGCTACCTTAAGAGAGTCATAGTTACTCGTCCCAATTGCTCACCCAGTCTGCCATTTTTTCTTACTGTGGCCAGTCTGCCAGAAGCGACATGTCACTAGTTGTGTATCATAAAAGAGTGATCGTTTCTCCTCCCAGGGGTTATTCGAGATATCTTAATCAAAACCCTAGTAACGAGGCATTGGCTACCTTAGGAGAGTCATAGTTACTCGTTCCAATTGCTCACCCAGACTGCCATTTTTTCTTACTGTGGCCAGTCTGCCAGAAGCGATATGTCACTAGTTCTGTATCATAATAGAGTCATCGTTACTCCTCCCAGGGGTTATTCGAGATATCTTCATCGAAACCCTAGTAACGAGGCATTGGCTACCCTAAGAGTGTCATAGTTACTCGTCACAATTGCTCAAAAAGTCTGCCATTTTTTCTTACTGCGGCCAGTCTGCCAGAAGCGACATGTCACTAGTCGCGTATCATCAAAGAGTCATCGTTTCTCCTCCCAGGGGTTATTCGAGATATCTTAATCGAAACCCTAGTAACGAGGCATTGGCTGCCTTAGGAGAGTCATAGTTACTCGTCACAATTGCTCACCCAGTCTGCCATTTTTTTTTACTGTGTCCAGTCTGCCAGAAGCGATATGTCACTATTTGTGTATCATAAAAGAGTCATCGTTACTCCTCCCAGGGGTTATTCGAGTTATCTTAATTAAAATCCTAGTAACGAGGCATTGGCTACCTTAAGAGAGTCATAGTTACTCGTCCCTATTGCTCACCCAGTCCAACATTTTTTTTTACTGTGGCCAGTCTGCCAGAACCGATATGTCACTAGTTGTGTATCATAAAAGAGTGATCGTTGCTCCTCCCAGGGGTTATTCGAGATATCTTAATCGAAACCCTAGTAACGAGGCATTGGCTACCTTAAGAGAGTAATAGTTACTCGTCCCAATAGCTCACCCAGTCCAACATTTTTTCTTACTGCAGCCAGTCTGCCAGAAGCGATATGTCACTAGTTGTGTATCATAAAAGAGTGATCGTTTCTCCTCCCAGGGGTTATTCGAGATATCTTCATCGAAACCATTAGTAACGAGACATTGGCTATCTTAAGAGAGTCATAGTAACTCGTCCCAATTGCTCACCCAGTCCAACATTTTTTCTTACTGCGACCAGTCTGCCAGAAGCGATATGTCACTAGTTGTGTATCATAAAGGAGTGATCGTTACTCCTCCCAGGGGTTATTCGAGATATCTTAATCGAAATCCTAGTAACGAGGCATTGGCAACACTAAGAGCATCACAGTTACTCGTCCCAATTGCTCACCCAGTCCAAAATTTTTTCTTACTGTGGCCAGTCTGCCAGAACCGATATGTCACTAGTTGTGTATCATAAAAGAGTTATCGTTTCTCCTCCCAGGGGTTATTCGAGATATCTTAATCGAAACCCTAGTAACGAGACATTGGCTACCTTAAGAGAGTCATAGTTACTCGTCCCAATTTCTCACCCAGTTAAACATTTTTTCTTACTGCGACCAGTCTGCCAGAAGCGATATGTCACTAGTTGCGTATCATAAAGGAGTGATCGTTACTCCTCCCAGGGGTTATTCGAGATATCTTAATCGAAACCCTAGTAACGAGGCATTGGCTACCTTAAGAGAGTCATAGTTACTCGTCCCAATAGCTCACCCAGTCCAACATTTTTTCTTACTGCAGCCAGTCTGCCAGAAGCCACATGTCACTAGTTGTGTATCATAAAAGAGTCATCGTTTCTCCTCCCAGGGGTTATTCCAGATATCTTCATCGAAACCATTAGTAACGAGACATTGGCTACCTTAAGAGAGTCATAGTTACTCGTCCCAATTTCTCACCCAGTTAAACATTTGTTCTTACTGCGACCAGTCTGCCAGAAGCGATATGTCACTAGTTGCGTATCATAAAGGAGTGATCGTTACTCCTCCCAGGGGTTATTCGAGATATCTTAATCGAAACCCTAGTAACGAGGCATTGGCTGCCTTAGGAGAGTCATAGTTACTCGTCCCAATTGCTCACCCAACTGCCATTTTTTCTTACTGTGGCCAGTCTGCCAGAAGCAATATGTCACTAGTTGTGTATCATAAAAGTGGCATCGTTACTCCTCCCAGGGGTTATTCGAGTTATCTTAATGGAAACCCTAGTAACGAGGCATTGGCTACCTTAAGAGAGTCATAGTTACTCGTCCCAATTGCTCACCCAGTCCCACATTTTTTCTTACTGCGTCGTCTGCCAGAAGCGATATGTCACTAGTTGTGTATCATAAGAGAGTGGTCGCTACTCCACCCAGGGGTTATTCGAGATATCTTAATGGAAACCCTAGAAACAAGGCATTGGCTACCTTAAGAGAGTCATAGTTACTCGTCCCAATTGCTCACCCAGACTGCCATTTTGTCTTACTGTGGCCAGTCTGCCCGAAGCGATATGTCACTAGTTGTGTATCATAATAGAGTCATCGTTACTCCTCCCAGGGGTTATTCGAGATATCTTCATCGAAACCCTAGTAACGAGGCATTGGCTACCCTAAGAGAGTCATAGTTACTCGTCACAATTGCTCCCAAAGTCTGCCATTTTTTATTACTGCGGCCAGTCTGACAGAAGCGACATGTGACTAGTTGTGTATCATACAAGAGTGATCGTTTCTCCTCCCAGGGGTTATTCGAGATATCTTAATCGAAACCCTAGTAACGAGTCATTGGCTGCCTTAGGAGAGTCATAGTTACTCGTCACAATTGCTCACCCAGTCTGCCATTTTTTCTTACTGTGGCCAGTCTGCCAGAAGCGATATGTCACTATTTGTGTATCATAAAAGAGTCATCGTTACTCCTCCCAGGGGTTATTCGAGATATCTTAATGGAAATCCTAGTAACGAGGCATTGGCTACCTTAAGAAAGTCATAGTTACTCGTCCCAATTGCTCACCCAGTCCAACATTTTTTCTTACTGTGGCCAGTCTGCCAGAAGCGATATGTCACTAGTTGTGTATCATAAAAGAGTCATCGTTACACCTCCCAGGGGTTATTCGAGATATCTTAATGGAAACCCTAGTAACGAGGCATTGGCTACCTTAAGAGAGTCATAGATACCCGTCCCAATTGCTCACCCAGTCAAACATTTTTTCTTACTGCGACCAGTCTGCCAGAAGCGATATGTCACTAGTTGTGTATCATAAAAGAGTGATCGTTACTCCTCCCAGGGGTTATTCGATATATTTTAATCGAAACCCTAGTAACGAGGCATTGGCTACCTTAAGAGAGTCATAGTTAGTCGTCCCAATTGCTCACCCAATAAAACGTTTTTTCTTACTGCGGCCAGTCTGCCAGAAGCAATATGTCACTAGTTGTGTATCATAAAAGAGTGATCGTTTCTCCTCCCAGAGGTTATTCGAGATATCTTCATCGAAACCATTAGTAACGAGACATTGGCTACCTTAAGAGAGTCATAGTTACTCGTCCCAATTGCTCACCCAGTCCAGCATTTTTTCTTACTGCGACCAGTCTGC
Organism: Schistocerca gregaria; assembly: GCF_023897955.1. NCBI lineage: Eukaryota > Metazoa > Arthropoda > Insecta > Orthoptera > Acrididae > Schistocerca > Schistocerca gregaria. Next base: position 16,101,433 of record NC_064931.1, read on the forward strand.
CAGAAGCGATATGTCACTAGTTGTGTATCATAAAGGAGTGATCGTTACTCCTCACAGGGGTTATTCGAGATATCTTAATCGAAACATTAGTAACGAGGCATTGGCTACCTTAAGAGAGTCATAGTTACTCGTCCCAATTGCTCACCCTGTCCAACATTTTTTCTTACTGCGTCGTCTGCCAGAAGCGATATGTCACAAGTTGTGTATCATAAGAGAGTGGTCGCTACTCCACCCAGGGGTTATTCGAGATATCTTAATGGAAGCCCTAGTAACGAGGCATTGGCTACCTTAAGAGAGTCATAGTTACTCGTCCCAATTGCTCACCCAGTCCAACATTTTTTCTTACTGTGGCCAGTCTGCCAGAAGCGATATGTCACAAGTTGTGTATCATAAAAGAGTGATCGTTTCTCCTCCCAGGGGTTATTCGAGATATCTTCATCGAAACCATTAGTAACGAGACATTGGCTAACTTAAGAGAGTCATAGTTACTCGTCCCAATTGCTCACCCAGTCCAACATTTTTTCTTACAGCGACCAGTCTGCCAGATGCGATATGTCACTAGCTGTGTATCATAAAGGAGTGATCGTTACTCCTCCCAGGGGTTATTCGAGGTATCTTAATCGAAATCCTAGTAACGAGGCATTGGCTACCTTAAGAGCGTCATAGTTACTCGTCCCAATAGCTCACCCAGTCCAACATTTTTTCTTACTGCAGCCAGTCTGCCAGAAGCGATATGTCACTAGTTGTGTATCATAAAAGAGTGATCGTTACTCCTCCCAGGGGTTATTCGAGATATCTTAATCGAAACCCTAGTAACGAGGCATTGGCTACCTTAAGAGAGTCATAGTTAGTCGTCCCAATAGCTCACCCAGTCCAACATTTTTTCTTACTGCAGCCAGTCTGCCAGAAGCCACATGTCACTAGTTGTGTATCATAAAAGAGTCATCGTTTCTCCTCCCAGGGGTTATTCGAGATATCTTCATCGAAACCATTTGTAACGAGACATTGGCTAACTTAAGAGAGTCATAGTTACTCGTCCCAATTGCTCACCCAGTCCAACATTTTTTCTTACTGTGGCCAGTCTGCCAGAAGCGATATGTCACTAGTTGTGTATCATAAAAGAGTCATCATTACACCTCCCAGGGGTTATTCGAGATATCTTAATGGAAACCCTAGTAACGAGGCATTGGCTACCTTAAGAGAGTCATAGTTACTCGTCCCAATAGCTCACCCATTCCAACATTTTTTCTTACTGCAGCCAGTCTGCCAGAAGCCACATGTCACTAGTTGTGTATCATAAAAGAGTCATCGTTTCTCCTCCCAGGGGTTATTCGAGATATCTTCATCGAAACCATTAGTAACGAGACATTGGCTACCTTAAGAGAGTCATAGTTACTCGTCCCAATTTCTCACCCAGTTAAACATTTTTTCTTACTGCGACCAGTCTGCCAGAAGCGATATGTCACTAGTTGCGTATCATAAAGGAGTGATCGTTACTCCTCCCAGGGGTTATTCGAGATATCTTAATCGAAACCCTAGTAACGAGGCATTGGCTGCCTTAGGAGAGTCATAGTTACTCGTCCCAATTGCTCACCCAACTGCCATTTTTTCTTACTGTGGCCAGTCTGCCAGAAGCAATATGTCACTAGTTGTGTATCATAAATGTGGCATCGTTACTCCTCCCAGGGGTTATTCGAGTTATCTTAATGGAAACCCTAGTAACGAGGCATTGGCTACCTTAAGAGAGTCATAGTTACTCGTCCCAATTGCTCACCCAGTCCCACATTTTTTCTTACTGCGTCGTCTGCCAGAAGCGATATGTCACTAGTTGTGTATCATAAGAGAGTGGTCGCTACTCCACCCAGGGGTTATTCGAGATATCTTAATGGAAACCCTAGAAACAAGGCATTGGCTACCTTAAGAGAGTCATAGTTACTCGTCCCAATTGCTCACCCAGACTGCCATTTTGTCTTACTGTGGCCAGTCTGCCCGAAGCGATATGTCACTAGTTGTGTATCATAATAGAGTCATCGTTACTCCTCCCAGGGGTTATTCGAGATATCTTCATCGAAACCCTAGTAACGAGGCATTGGCTACCCTAAGAGAGTCATAGTTACTCGTCACAATTGCTCCCAAAGTCTGCCATTTTTTATTACTGCGGCCAGTCTGACAGAAGCGACATGTCACTAGTTGTGTATCATACAAGAGTGATCGTTTCTCCACCCAGGGGTTATTCGAGATATCTTAATCGAAACCCTAGTAACGAGGCATTGGCTGCCTTAGGAGAGTCATAGTTACTCGTCACAATTGCTCACCCAGTCTGCCATTTTTTCTTACTGTGGCCAGTCTGCCAGAAGCGATATGTCACTATTTGTGTATCATAAAAGAGTCATCGTTACTACTCCCAGGGGTTATTCGAGATATCTTAATGGAAATCCTAGTAACGAGGCATTGGCTACCTTAAGAAAGTCATAGTTACTCGTCCCAATTGCTCACCCAGTCCAACATTTTTTCTTACTGTGGCCAGTCTGCCAGAAGCGATATGTCACTAGTTGTGTATCATAAAAGAGTCATCGTTACACCTCCCAGGGGTTATTCGAGATATCTTAATGGAAACCCTAGTAACGAGGCATTGGCTACCTTAAGAGAGTCATAGATACCCGTCCCAATTGCTCACCCAGTCCAACATTTTTTCTTACTGCGACCAGTCTGCCAGAAGCGATATGTCACTAGTTGTGTATCATAAAAGAGTGATCGTTACTCCTCCCAGGGGTTATTCGATATATTTTAATCGAAACCCTAGTAACGAGGCATTGGCTACCTTAAGAGAGTCATAGTTAGTCGTCCCAATTGCTCACCCAATAAAACGTTTTTTCTTACTGCGGCCAGTCTGCCAGAAGCGATATGTCACTAGTTGTGTATCATAAAAGAGTGATCGTTTCTCCTCCCAGGGGTTATTCGAGATATCTTCATCGAAACCATTAGTAACGAGACATTGGCTACCTTAAGAGAGTCATAGTTACTCGTCCCAATTGCTCACCCAGTCCAGCATTTTTTCTTACTGCGACCAGTCTGCCAGAAGCGATATGTCACTAGTTGTGTATCATAAAGGAGTGATCGTTACTCCTCACAGGGGTTATTCGAGATATCTTAATCGAAACATTAGTAACGAGGCATTGGCTACCTTAAGAGAGTCATAGTTACTCGTCCCAATTGCTCACCCAGTCCAACATTTTTTCTTACTGCGTCGTCTGCCAGAAGCGATATGTCACTAGTTGTGTATCATAAGAGAGTGGTCGCTACTCCACCCAGGGTTTATTCGAGATATCTTAATGGAAGCCCTAGTAACGAGGCATTGGCTACCTTAAGAGAGTCATAGTTACTCGTCCCAATTGCTCACCCAGTCTGCCATTTTTTCTTACTGTGGCCAGTCTGCCAGAAGCGACATGTCACTAGTTGTGTATCATAAAAGAGTGATCGTTTCTCCTCCCAGGGGTTATTCGAGATATCTTAATCAAAACCCTAGTAACGAGGCACTGGCTACCTTAGGAGAGTCATAGTTACTCGTTCCAATTGCTCACCCAGACTGCCATTTTTTCTTACTGTGGCCAGTCTGCCAGAAGCGATATGTCACTAGTTGTGTATCATAATAGAGTCATCGTTACTCCTCCCAGGGGTTATTCGAGATATCTTCATCGAAACCCTAGTAACGAGGCATTGGCTACCCTAAGAGAGTCATAGTTACTCGTCACAATTGCTCAAAAAGTCTGCCATTTTTTCTTACTGCGGCCAGTCTGCCAGAAGCGACATGTCACTAGTCGTGTATCATAAAAGAGTCATCGTTTCTCCTCCCAGGGGTTATTCGAGATATCTTAATCGAAACCCTAGTAACGAGGCATTGGCTGCCTTAGGAGAGTCATAGTTACTCGTCACAATTGCTCACCCAGTCTGCCATTTTTTCTTACTGTGTCCAGTCTGCCAGAAGCGATATGTCACTATTTGTGTATCATAAAAGAGTCATCGTTACTCCTCCCAGGGGTTATTCGAGTTATCTTAATTAAAATCCTAGTAACGAGGCATTGGCTACCTTAAGAGAGTCATAGTTACTCGTCCCTATTGCTCACCCAGTCCAACATTTTTTTTTACTGTGGCCAGTCTGCCAGAACCGATATGTCACTAGTTGTGTATCATAAAACAGTGATCGTTGCTCCTCCCAGGGGTTATTCGAGATATCTTAATCGAAACCCTAGTAACGAGGCATTGGCTACCTTAAGAGAGTGATAGTTACTCGTCCCAATAGCTCACGCAGTCCAACATTTTTTCTTACTGAAGCCAGTCTGCCAGAAGCGATATGTCACTAGTTGTGTATCATAAAAGAGTGATCGTTTCTCCTCCCAGGGGTTATTCGAGATATCTTCATCGAAACCATTAGTAACGAGACATTGGCTATCTTAAGAGAGTCATAGTAACTCGTCCCAATTGCTCACCCAGTCCAACATTTTTTCTTACTGCGACCAGTCTGCCAGAAGCGATATGTCACTAGTTGTGTATCATAAAGGAGTGATCGTTACTCCTCCCAGGGGTTATTCGAGATATCTTAATCGAAATCCTAGTAACGAGGCATTGGCAACCTTAAGAGCATCACAGTTACTCGTCCCAATTGCTCACCCAGTCCAAAATTTTTTCTTACTGTGGCCAGTCTGCCAGAACCGATATGTCACTAGTTGTGTATCATAAAAGAGTTATCGTTTCTCCTCCCAGGGGTTATTCGAGATATCTTAATCGAAACCCTAGTAACGAGACATTGGCTACCTTAAGAGAGTCATAGTTACTCGTCCCAATTTCTCACCCAGTTAAACATTTTTTCTTACTGCGACCAGTCTGCCAGAAGCGATATGTCACTAGTTGCGTATCATAAAGGAGTGATCGTTACTCCTCCCAGGGGTTATTCGAGATATCTTAATCGAAACCCTAGTAACGAGGCATTGGCTACCTTAAGAGAGTCATAGTTACTCGTCCCAATAGCTCACCCAGTCCAACATTTTTTCTTACTGCAGCCAGTCTGCCAGAAGCCACATGTCACTAGTTGTGTATCATAAAAGAGTCATCGTTTCTCCTCCCAGGGGTTATTCCAGATATCTTCATCGAAACCATTAGTAACGAGACATTGGCTACCTTAAGAGAGTCATAGTTACTCGTCCCAATTTCTCACCCAGTTAAACATTTGTTCTTACTGCGACCAGTCTGCCAGAAGCGATATGTCACTAGTTGCGTATCATAAAGGAGTGATCGTTACTCCTCCCAGGGGTTATTCGAGATATCTTAATCGAAACCCTAGTAACGAGGCATTGGCTGCCTTAGGAGAGTCATAGTTACTCGTCCCAATTGCTCACCCAACTGCCATTTTTTCTTACTGTGGCCAGTCTGCCAGAAGCAATATGTCACTAGTTGTGTATCATAAAAGTGGCATCGTTACTCCTCCCAGGGGTTATTCGAGTTATCTTAATGGAAACCCTAGTAACGAGGCATTGGCTACCTTAAGAGAGTCATAGTTACTCGTCCCAATTGCTCACCCAGTCCAACATTTTTTCTTACTGCGTCGTCTGCCAGAAGCGATATGTCACTAGTTGTGTATCATAAGAGAGTGGTCGCTACTCCACCCAGGGGTTATTCGAGATATCTTAATGGAAACCCTAGAAACAAGGCATTGGCTACCTTAAGAGAGTCATAGTTACTCGTCCCAATTGCTCACCCAGACTGCCATTTTGTCTTACTGTGGCCAGTCTGCCCGAAACGATATGTCACTAGATGTGTATCATAATAGAGTCATCGTTACTCCTCCCAGGGGTTATTCGAGATATCTTCATCGAAACCCTAGTAACGAGGCATTGGCTACCCTAAGAGAGTCATAGTTACTCGTCACAATTGCTCCCAAAGTCTGCCATTTTTTATTACTGCGGCCAGTCTGACAGAAGCGACATGTGACTAGTTGTGTATCATACAAGAGTGATCGTTTCTCCTCCCAGGGGTTATTCGAGATATCTTAATCGAAACCCTAGTAACGAGTCATTGGCTGCCTTAGGAGAGTCATAGTTACTCGTCACAATTGCTCACCCAGTCTGCCATTTTTTCTTACTGTGGCCAGTCTGCCAGAAGCGATATGTCACTATTTGTGTATCATAAAAGAGTCACCGTTACTCCCCCCAAGGGTTATTCAAGGTATCTTAATGGAAATCCTAGTAACGAGGCATTGGCTACCTTAAGAATGTCATAGTTACTCGTCCCAATTGCTCACCCAGTCCAACATTTTTTCTTACTGTGGCCAGTCTGCCAGAAGCGATATGTCACTAGTTGTGTATCATAAAAAGAGTCATCGTTACACCACCCAGGGGTTATTCGAGATATCTTAATGGAAACCCTAGTAACGAGGCATTGGCTACCTTAAGAGAGTCATAGATACCCGTCCCAATTGCTCACCCAGTCCAACATTTTTTCTTACTGCGACCAGTCTGCCAGAAGCGATATGTCACTAGTTGTGTATCATAAAAGAGTGATCGTTACTCCTCCCAGGGGTTATTCGATATATTTTAATCGAAACCCTAGTAACGAGGCATTGGCTACCTTAAGAGAGTCATAGTTAGTCGTCCCAATTGCTCACCCAATAAAACGTTTTTTCTTACTGCAGCCAGTCTGCCAGAAGCGATATGTCACTAGTTGTGTATCATAAAAGAGTGATCGTTTCTCCTCCCAGAGGTTATTCGAGATATCTTCATCGAAACCATTAGTAACGAGACATTGGCTACCTTAAGAGAGTCATAGTTACTCGTCCCAATTGCTCACCCAGTCCAGCATTTTATCTTACTGCGACCAGTCTGCCAGAAGCGATATGTCACTAGTTGTGTATCATAAAGGAGTGATCGTTACTCCTCACAGGGGTTATTCGAGATATATTAATCGAAACATTAGTAACGAGGCATTGGCTACCTTAAGAGAGTCATAGTTACTCGTCCCAATTGCTCACCCTGTCCAACTTTTTTTCTTACTGCGTCGTCTGCCAGAAGCGATATGTCACTAGTTGTGTATCATAAGAGAGTGGTCGCTACTCCACCCAGGGGTTATTCGAGATATCTTAATGGAAGCCCTAGTAACGAGGCATTGGCTACCTTAAGAGAGTCATAGTTACTCGTTCCAATTGCTCACCCAGACTGCCATTTTTTCTTACTGTGGCCAGTCTGCCAGAAGCGATATGTCACTAGTTGTGTATCATAAAAGAGTCATCGTTACTCCTCCCAGGGGTTATTCGAGATATCTTCATCGAAACCCTAGTAACGAGGCATTGGCTACCCTAAGAGAGTCATAGTTACTCGTCACAATTGCTCCCAAAGTCTGCCATTTTTTCTTACTGCGGCCTGTCTGCCAGGAGCGACATGTCACTAGTTGTGTATCATAAAAGAGTCATCGTTTCTCCTCCCAGGGGTTATTCGAGATATCTTAATCGAAACCCTAGTAACGAGGCATTGGCTGCCTTAGGAGAGTCATAGTTACTCGTCACAATTGCTCACCCAGTCCAACATTTTTTCTTACTGTGGCCAGTCTGCCAGAAGCGATATGTCACTATTTGTGTATCATAAAAGAGTCATCGTTACTCCTCCCAGGGGTTATTCGAGATATCTTAATGTAAATCCTAGTAACGAGGCATTGGCTGCCTTAGGAGAGTCATAGTTACTCGTCCCAATTGCTCACCCAACTGCCATTTTTTCTTACTGTGGCCAGTCTGCCAGAAGCAATATGTCACTAGTTGTGTATCATAAAAGTGGCATCGTTACTCCTCCCAGGGGTTATTCGAGTTATCTTAATGGAAACCCTAGTAACGAGGCATTGGCTACCTTAAGAGAGTCATAGTTACTCGTCCCAATTGCTCACCCAGTCCAACATTTTTTCTTACTGCGTCGTCTGCCAGAAGCGATATGTCACTAGTTGTGTATCATAAGAGAGTGGTCGCTACTCCACCCAGGGGTTATTCGAGATATCTTAATGGAAACCCTAGAAACAAGGCATTGGCTACCTTAAGAGAGTCATAGTTACTCGTCCCAATTGCTCACCCAGACTGCCATTTTGTCTTACTGTGGCCAGTCTGCCCGAAGCGATATGTCACTAGTTGTGTATCATAATAGAGTCATCGTTACTCCTCCCAGGGGTTATTCGAGATATCTTCATCGAAACCCTAGTAACGAGGCATTGGCTACCCTAAGAGAGTCATAGTTACTCGTCACAATTGCTCCCAAAGTCTGCCATTTTTTATTACTGCGGCCAGTCTGACAGAAGCGACATGTGACTAGTTGTGTATCATACAAGAGTGATCGTTTCTCCTCCCAGGGGTTATTCGAGATATCTTAATCGAAACCCTAGTAACGAGTCATTGGCTGCCTTAGGAGGGTCATAGTTACTCGTCACAATTGCTCACCCAGTCTGCCATTTTTTCTTACTGTGGCCAGTCTGCCAGAAGCGATATGTCACTATTTGTGTATCATAAAAGAGTCATCGTTACTCCTCCCAGGGGTTATTCGAGATATCTTAATGGAAATCCTAGTAACGAGGCATTGGCTACCTTAAGAATGTCATAGTTACTCGTCCCAATTGCTCACCCAGTCCAACATTTTTTCTTACTGTGGCCAGTCTGCCAGAAGCGATATGTCACTAGTTGTGTATCATAAAAAGAGTCATCGTTACACCACCCAGGGGTTATTCGAGATATCTTAATGGAAACCCTAGTAACGAGGCATTGGCTACCTTAAGAGAGTCATAGATACCCGTCCCAATTGCTCACCCAGTCCAACATTTTTTCTTACTGCGACCAGTCTGCCAGAAGCGATATGTCACTAGTTGTGTATCATAAAAGAGTGATCGTTACTCCTCCCAGGGGTTATTCGATATATTTTAATCGAAACCCTAGTAACGAGGCATTGGCTACCTTAAGAGAGTCATAGTTAGTCGTCCCAATTGCTCACCCAATAAAACGTTTTTTCTTACTGCGGCCAGTCTGCCAGAAGCGATATGTCACTAGTTGTGTATCATAAAAGAGTGATCGTTTCTCCTCCCAGAGGTTATTCGAGATATCTTCATCGAAACCATTAGTAACGAGACATTGGCTACCTTAAGAGAGTCATAGTTACTCGTCCCAATTGCTCACCCAGTCCAGCATTTTATCTTACTGCGACCAGTCTGCCAGAAGCGATATGTCACTAGTTGTGTATCATAAAGGAGTGATCGTTACTCCTCACAGGGGTTATTCGAGATATATTAATCGAAACATTAGTAACGAGGCATTGGCTGCCTTAGGAGAGTCATAGTTACTCGTCACAATTGCTCACCCAGTCTGCCATTTTTTCTTATTGTGGCCAGACTGCCAGAAGCGATATGTCACAAGTTGTGTGTCATAAAAGAGTCATCGTTTCTCCTCCGAGGGGTTATTCGAGATATCTTAATAAAAACCCTAGTAACGAGGCGTTGGCTACCTTAGGAGTGTCATAGTTACTCGTTCCAATTGCTCACCCAGACTGCCATTTTTTCTTACTGTGGCCAGTCTGCCAGAAGCGATATGTCACTAGTTGTGTATCATAAAAGAGTCATCGTTACTCCTCCCAGGGGTTATTCGAGATATCTTCATCGAAACCCTAGTAACGAGGCATTGGCTACCCTAAGAGAGTCATAGTTACTCGTCACAATTGCTCCCAAAGTCTGCCATTTTTTCTTACTGCGGCCAGTCTGCCAGGAGCGACATGTCACTAGTTGTGTATCATAAAAGAGTCATCGTTTCTCCTCCCAGGGGTTATTCGAGATATCTTAATCGAAACCCTAGTAACGAGGCATTGGCTGCCTTAGGAGAGTCATAGTTACTCGTCACAATTGCTCACCCAGTCCAACATTTTTTCTTACTGTGGCCAGTCTGCCAGAAGCGATATGTCACTATTTGTGTATCATAAAAGAGTCATCGTTACTCCTCCCAGGGGTTATTCGAGATATCTTAATGTAAATCCTAGTAACGAGGCATTGGCTACCTTAAGAGAGTCATAGTTACTCGTCCCAATTGCTCACCAAGTCCAACATTTTTTCTTACTGTGGCCAGTCTGCCAGAAGCGATATGTCACTAGTTGTGTATCATAAAAGAGTGATCGTTGCTCCTCCCAGGGGTTATTCGAGATAACTTAATCGAAACCCTAGTAACGAGACATTGGCTACCTTAAGAGAGTCATAGTTACTCGTCCCAATTGCGCACCCAGTCCAACATTTTTTTTACTGCGACCAGTCTGTCAGAAGTGATATGTCACTAGTTGTGTATCATAAAGCAGTGATCGTTACTCCTCCCCGGGGTTATTCGAGATATCTTAATCGAAACCCTAGTAACGAGGCATTGGCTACCTTAAGAGAGTAATAGTTACTCGTCCCAATAGCTCACCCAGTCCAACATTTTTTCTTACTGCAGCCAGTCTGCCAGAAGCGATATGTCACTAGTTGTGTATCGTAAAAGAGTGATCGTTTCTCCTCCCAGGGGTTATTCGAGATATCTTAATCGAAACCCTAGTAACGAGACATTGGCTACCTTAAGAGAGTCATAGTTACTCGTCCCAATTTCTCACCCAGTTAAACATTTTATCTTACTGCGACCCGTCTGCCAGAAGCGATATGTCACTAGTTGCGTATCATAAAGGAGTGATCGTTACTCCTCCCAGGGGTTATTCGAGATATCTTAATCGAAACCCTAGTAACGAGGCATTGGCTACCTTAAGAGCGTCATAGTTACTCGTCCCAATAGCTCACCCAGTCCAACATTTTTTCTTACTGCAGCCAGTCTGCCAGAAGCCACATGTCACTAGTTGTGTATCATAAAAGAGTCATCGTTTCTCCTCCCTGGGGTTATTCGAGATATCTTCATCGAAACCATTAGTAACGAGACATTGGCTACCTTAAGAGAGTCATAGTTACTCGTTCCAATTTCTCACTCAGTTAAACATTTTTTCTTACTGCGACCAGTCTGCCAGAAGCGATATGTCACTAGTTGCGTATCATAAAGGAGTGATCGTTACTCCTCCCAGGGGTTATTCGAGATATCTTAATCGAAACCCTAGTAACGAGGCATTGGCTGCCTTAGGAGAGTCATAGTTACTGGTCCCAATTGCTCACCCAACTGTCATTTTTTCTTACTGTGGCCAGTCTGCCACAAGCAATATGTCACTAGTTGTGTATCATAAAAGAGGCATCGTTACTCCTCCCAGGGGTTATTCGAGTTATCTTAATGGAAACCCTAGTAACGAGGCATTGGCTACCTTAAGAAAGTCATAGTTACTCGTCCCAATTGCTCACCCAGTCCAACATTTTTTCCTACTGCGTCGTCTGCCAGAAGCGATATGTCACTAGTTGTGTATCATAAGAGAGTGGTCGCTACTCCACCCAGGGGTTATTCGAGATATCTTAATGGAAACCCTAGAAACGAGGCATTGGCTACCTTAAGAGAGTCATAGTTACTCGTCAAAATTGCTCACCCAGACTGCCATTTTTTCTTACTGTGGCCAGTCTGCCCGAAGCGATATGTCGCTAGTTGTGTATCATAAAAGAGTCATCGTTACTCCTCCCAGGGGTTATTCGAGATATCTTAATCGACACCCTAGTAACATGGCATTGGCTACCCTAAGAGAGTCATAGTTACTCGTCACAATTGCTCCCAAAGGCTGCCATTTTTCATTACTGCGGCCAGTCTGCCAGAAGCGACATGTCACTAGTTGTGTATCATAAAAGAGTGATCGTTTCTCCTCCCAGGGGTTATTCGAGATATCTTAATCGAAACCCTAGTAACGAGGCATTGGCTGCCTTAGGAGAGTCATAGTTACTCGTCACAATTGCTCACCCAGTCTGCCAATTTTTCTTACTGTGGCCAGTCTGCCAGAAGCGATATGTCACTATTTGTGTATCATAAAAGAGTCATCGTTACTCCTCCCAGGGGTTATTCGAGATATCTTAATGGAAATCCTAGTAACGAGGCATTGGCTACCTTAAGAGAGTCATAGTTACTCGTCCCAATTGCTCACCCAGTCCAACATTTTTTCTTACTGTGGCCAGTCTGCCAGAACCGATATGTCACTAGTTGTGTATCATAAAAGAGTGATCGTTGCTCCTCCCAGGGGTTATTCGGGATATCTTAATCGAACCCCTAGTAACGAGACATTGGCTACCTTAAGAGAGTCATAGTAACTCGTCCCAATTGCGCACCCAGTCCAACATTTTTTCTTACTGCGACCAGTCTGCCAGAAGTGATATGTCACTAGTTGTGTATCATAAAGGAGTGATCGTTACTCCTCCCCGGGGTTATTGGAGATATCTTATTCGAAACCCTAGTAACGAGGCATTGGCTACCTTAAGAGAGTCATAGTTACTCGTCCCAATAGCTCACCCAGTCCAACATTTTTTCTTACTGCAGCAAGTCTGCCAGAAGCGATATGTCACTAGTTGTGTATCATAAAAGAGTGATCGTTTCTCCTCCCAGGGGTTATTCGAGATATCTTCATCGAAACCATTAGTAACGAGACATTGGCTACCTTAAGAGAGTCATAGTTACTCGTCCAATAGCTCACCCAGTCCAACATTTTTTCTTACTGCGTCCAGTCTGCCAGAAGCGATATGTCCTAGTTGTGTATCATAAAGGAGTGATCGTTACTCCTCCCAGGGGTTATTCGAGATATCTTAATCGAAATCCTAGTAACGAGGCATTGGCAACCTTAAGAGCGTCATAGTTACTCGTCCCAATTGCTCACCCAGTCCAACATTTTTTCTTACTGTGGCCAGTCTGCCAGAACCGATATGTCACTAGTTGTGTATCATAAAAGAGTGATCGTTTCTCCTCCCAGGGGTTATTCGAGATATCTTCATCGAAACCATTAGTAACGAGACATTGGCTACCTTAAGAGAGTCATAGTTACTCGTCCCAATCGCTCACCCAGTCCAACATTTTTTCTTACTGCGACCAGTCTGCCAGAAGCGATATGTCACTAGTTGTGTATCATAAAGGAGTGATCGTTACTCCTCCCAGGGGTTATTCGAGATATCTTAATCGAAATCCTAGTAACGAGGCATTGGCAACCTTAAGAGCGTCTTAGTTACTCGTCCCAATTGCTCACCCAGTCCAACATTTTTTCTTACTGTGGCCAGTCTGCCAGAACCGATATGTCACTAGTTGTGTATCATAAAGGAGTTATCGTTTCTCCTCCCAGGGGTTATTCGAGATATCTTAATCGAAACCCTAGTAACGAGACATTGGCTACCTTAAGAGAGTCATAGTTACTCGTCCCAATTTCTCACCCAGTTAAACATTTTATCTTACTGCGACCCGTCGGCCAGAAGCGATATGTCACTAGTTGCGTATCATAAAGGAGTGATCGTTACTCCTCCCAGGGGTTATTCGAGATATCTTAATCGAAACCCTAGTAACGAGGCATTGGCTACCTTAAGAGCGTCATAGTTACTCGTCCCAATAGCTCACCCAGTCCAACATTTTTTCTTACTGCAGCCAGTCTGCCAGAAGCCACATGTCACTAGTTGTGTATCATAAAAGAGTCATCGTTTCTCCTCCCAGGGGTTATTCGAGATATCTTCATCGAAACCATTAGTAACGAGACATTGGCTACCTTAAGAGAGTCATAGTTACTCGTTCCAATTTCTCACTCAGTTAAACATTTTTTCTTACTGCGACCATTCTGCCAGAAGCGATATGTCACTAGTTGCGTATCATAAAGGAGTGATCGTTACTCCTCCCAGGGGTTATTCGAGATATCTTAATCGAAACCCTAGTAACGAGGCATTGGCTGCCTTAGGAGAGTCATAGTTACTGGTCCCAATTGCTCACCCAACTGCCATTTTTTCTTACTGTGGCCAGTCTGCCAGAAGCAATATGTCACTAGTTGTGTATCATAAAAGAGGCATCGTTACTCCTCCCAGGGGTTATTCGAGTTATCTTAATGGAAACCCTAGTAACGAGGCATTGGCTACCTTAAGAGAGTCATAGTTAGTCGTCCCAATTGCTCACCCAATAAAACGTTTTTTCTTACTGCGGCCAGTCTGCCAGAAGCGATATGTCACTAGTTGTGTATCATAAAAGAGTGATCGTTTCTCCTCCCAGGGGTTATTCGAGATATCTTCATCGAAACCATTAGTAACGAGACATTGGCTACCTTAAGAGAGTCATAGTTACTTGTCCCAATTGCTCACCCAGTCCAGCATTTTTTCTTACTGCGACCAGTCTGCCAGAAGCGATATGTCACTAGCTGTGTATCATAAAGGAGTGATCGTTACTCCTCACAGGGGTTATTCGAGATATATTAATCGATACATTAGTAATGAGGCATTGGCTACCTTAAGAGAGTCATAGTTACTCGTCCCAATTGCTCACCCTGTCCAACATTTTTTCTTACTGCGTTGTCTGCCAGAAGCGATATGTCACTAGTTGTGTATCATAAGAGAGTGGTCGCTACTCCACCCAGGGGTTATTCGAGATATCTTAATGGAAGCCCTAGTAACGAGGCATTGGCTACCTTAAGAGAGTCATAGTTACTCGTCCCAATTGCTCACCCAATCCAACATTTTTTCTTACTGTGGCCAGTCTGCCAGAAGCGATATGTCACAAGTTGTGTATCATAAAAGAGTGATCGTTTCTCCTCCCAGGGGTTATTCGAGATATCTTCATCGAAACCATTAGTAACGAGACATTGGCTAACTTAAGAGAGTCATAGTTACTCGTCCCAATTGCTCACCCAGTCCAACATTTTTTCTTACAGCGACCAGTCTGCCAGATGCGATATGTCACTAGCTGTGTATAATAAAGGAGTGATCGTTACTCCTCCCAGGGGTTATTCGAGATATCTTAATCGAAATCCTAGTAACGAGGCATTGGCTACCTTAAGAGCGTCATAGTTACTCGTCCCAATAGCTCACCCAGTCCAACATTTTTTCTTACTGCAGCCAGTCTGCCAGAAGCGATATGTCACTAGTTGTGTATCATAAAAGAGTGGTTGCTACTCCTCCCAGGGGTTATTCGAGATATCTTAATCGAAACCCTAGAAACGAGGCATTGGCTACCTTAAGAGAGTCATAGTTACTCGTCACAACTGCTCACTAAGTCCAACATTTTTTCTTACTGCGGCCAGTATGCCAGAAGCGACATGACACTAGTTGTGTATCATAAAAGAATCATCGTTCCTCCTCCCAGGGGTTATTCGAGATATCTTAATCGAAACCCTAGTAACGAGGCATTGGCTACTTTAAGAGAGTCATAGTTACTCGTCCCAATTGCTCACCCAGTCTGCCATATTTTCTTACTGTGGCCAGTCTGCCAGAAGCGATATGTCACTAGTTGTGTATCATAAAAGAGTCATCGTTTCACCTCCCAGGGGTTATTCGAGATATCTTAATGGAAACCCTAGTAACGAGGCATTGGCTACCTTAAGAGAGTCATAGATACCCGTCCCAATTGCTCACCCAGTCCAACATTTTTTCTTACTGCGACCAGTCTGCCAGAAGCGATATGTCACTAGTTGTGTATCATAAAAGAGTGATCGTTTCTCCTCGCAGGGGTTATTCGAGATATCTTCATCGAAACCATTAGTAACGAGACATTGGCTACCTTGAGAGAGTCATAGTTACTCGTCCCAATTGCTCACCCAGTCCAGCATTTTTTCATACTGCGACCAGTTTGCCAGAAGCGATATGTCACTAGTTGTGTATCATAAAGAAGTGATCGTTACTCCTCACAGGGGTTATTCGAGATATCTTAATCGAAACATTAGTAACGAGGCATTGGCTACCTTAAGAGAGTCTTAGTTACTCGTCCCAATTGCTCACCCAGTCCAACATTTTTTCTTACTGCGTCGTCTGCCAGAAGCGATATGTCACTAGTTGTGTATCATAAGAGAGTGGTCGCTACTCCACCCAGGGGTTATTCGAGATATCTTAATGGAAGCCCTAGTACGAGGCATTGGCTACCTTAAGAGAGTCATAGTTACTCGTCCCAATTGCTCACCCAGTCTGCCATTTTTTCTTATTGTGGCCAGACTGCCAGAAGCGATATGTCACAAGTTGTGTGTCATAAAAGAGTCATCGTTTCTCCTCCGAGGGGTTATTCGAGATATCTTAATAAAAACCCTAGTAACGAGGCATTGGCTGCCTTAGGAGAGTCATAGTTACTCGTCACAATTGCTCACCCAGTCCAACATTTTTTCTTACTGTGGCCAGTCTGCCAGAAGCGATATGTCACTATTTGTGTATCATAAAAGAGTCATCGTTACTCCTCCCAGGGGTTATTCGAGATATCTTAATGTAAATCCTAGTAACGAGGCATTGGCTGCCTTAGGAGAGTCATAGTTACTCGTCCCAATGGCTCACCCAGTCCAACATTTTTTCTTACTGCGACCAGTCTGCCAGAAGCGATATGTCACTAGTTGTGTATCATAAAAGAGTGATCGTTACTCCTCCCAGGGGTTATTCGATATATTTTAATCGAAACCCTAGTAACGAGGCATTGGCTACCTTAAGAGAGTCATAGTTAGTCGTCCCAATTGCTCACCCAATAAAACGTTTTTTCTTACTGCGGCCAGTCTGCCAGAAGCGATATGTCACTAGTTGTGTATCATAAAAGAGTGATCGTTTCTCCTCCCAGAGGTTATTCGAGATATCTTCATCGAAACCATTAGTAACGAGACATTGGCTACCTTAAGAGAGTCATAGTTACTCGTCCCAATTGCTCACCCAGTCCAGCATTTTATCTTACTGCGACCAGTCTGCCAGAAGCGATATGTCACTAGTTGTGTATCATAAAGGAGTGATCGTTACTCCTCACAGGGGTTATTCGAGATATATTAATCGAAACATTAGTAACGAGGCATTGGCTACCTTAAGAGAGTCATAGTTACTCGTCCCAATTGCTCACCCTGTCCAACTTTTTTTCTTACTGCGTCGTCTGCCAGAAGCGATATGTCACTAGTTGTGTATCATAAGAGAGTGGTCGCTACTCCACCCAGGGGTTATTCGAGATATCTTAATGGAAGCCCTAGTAACGAGGCATTGGCTACCTTAAGAGAGTCATAGTTACTCGTTCCAATTGCTCACCCAGACTGCCATTTTTTCTTACTGTGGCCAGTCTGCCAGAAGCGATATGTCACTAGTTGTGTATCATAAAAGAGTCATCGTTACTCCTCCCAGGGGTTATTCGAGATATCTTCATCGAAACCCTAGTAACGAGGCATTGGCTACCCTAAGAGAGTCATAGTTACTCGTCACAATTGCTCCCAAAGTCTGCCATTTTTTCTTACTGCGGCCTGTCTGCCAGGAGCGACATGTCACTAGTTGTGTATCATAAAAGAGTCATCGTTTCTCCTCCCAGGGGTTATTCGAGATATCTTAATCGAAACCCTAGTAACGAGGCATTGGCTGCCTTAGGAGAGTCATAGTTACTCGTCACAATTGCTCACCCAGTCCAACATTTTTTCTTACTGTGGCCAGTCTGCCAGAAGCGATATGTCACTATTTGTGTATCATAAAAGAGTCATCGTTACTCCTCCCAGGGGTTATTCGAGATATCTTAATGTAAATCCTAGTAACGAGGCATTGGCTGCCTTAGGAGAGTCATAGTTACTCGTCCCAATTGCTCACCCAACTGCCATTTTTTCTTACTGTGGCCAGTCTGCCAGAAGCAATATGTCACTAGTTGTGTATCATAAAAGTGGCATCGTTACTCCTCCCAGGGGTTATTCGAGTTATCTTAATGGAAACCCTAGTAACGAGGCATTGGCTACCTTAAGAGAGTCATAGTTACTCGTCCCAATTGCTCACCCAGTCCAACATTTTTTCTTACTGCGTCGTCTGCCAGAAGCGATATGTCACTAGTTGTGTATCATAAGAGAGTGGTCGCTACTCCACCCAGGGGTTATTCGAGATATCTTAATGGAAACCCTAGAAACAAGGCATTGGCTACCTTAAGAGAGTCATAGTTACTCGTCCCAATTGCTCACCCAGACTGCCATTTTGTCTTACTGTGGCCAGTCTGCCCGAAGCGATATGTCACTAGTTGTGTATCATAATAGAGTCATCGTTACTCCTCCCAGGGGTTATTCGAGATATCTTCATCGAAACCCTAGTAACGAGGCATTGGCTACCCTAAGAGAGTCATAGTTACTCGTCACAATTGCTCCCAAAGTCTGCCATTTTTTATTACTGCGGCCAGTCTGACAGAAGCGACATGTGACTAGTTGTGTATCATACAAGAGTGATCGTTTCTCCTCCCAGGGGTTATTCGAGATATCTTAATCGAAACCCTAGTAACGAGTCATTGGCTGCCTTAGGAGGGTCATAGTTACTCGTCACAATTGCTCACCCAGTCTGCCATTTTTTCTTACTGTGGCCAGTCTGCCAGAAGCGATATGTCACTATTTGTGTATCATAAAAGAGTCATCGTTACTCCTCCCAGGGGTTATTCGAGATATCTTAATGGAAATCCTAGTAACGAGGCATTGGCTACCTTAAGAATGTCATAGTTACTCGTCCCAATTGCTCACCCAGTCCAACATTTTTTCTTACTGTGGCCAGTCTGCCAGAAGCGATATGTCACTAGTTGTGTATCATAAAAAGAGTCATCGTTACACCACCCAGGGGTTATTCGAGATATCTTAATGGAAACCCTAGTAACGAGGCATTGGCTACCTTAAGAGAGTCATAGATACCCGTCCCAATTGCTCACCCAGTCCAACATTTTTTCTTACTGCGACCAGTCTGCCAGAAGCGATATGTCACTAGTTGTGTATCATAAAAGAGTGATCGTTACTCCTCCCAGGGGTTATTCGATATATTTTAATCGAAACCCTAGTAACGAGGCATTGGCTACCTTAAGAGAGTCATAGTTAGTCGTCCCAATTGCTCACCCAATAAAACGTTTTTTCTTACTGCGGCCAGTCTGCCAGAAGCGATATGTCACTAGTTGTGTATCATAAAAGAGTGATCGTTTCTCCTCCCAGAGGTTATTCGAGATATCTTCATCGAAACCATTAGTAACGAGACATTGGCTACCTTAAGAGAGTCATAGTTACTCGTCCCAATTGCTCACCCAGTCCAGCATTTTATCTTACTGCGACCAGTCTGCCAGAAGCGATATGTCACTAGTTGTGTATCATAAAGGAGTGATCGTTACTCCTCACAGGGGTTAGTCGAGATATATTAATCGAAACATTAGTAACGAGGCATTGGCTGCCTTAGGAGAGTCATAGTTACTCGTCACAATTGCTCACCCAGTCTGCCATTTTTTCTTATTGTGGCCAGACTGCCAGAAGCGATATGTCACAAGTTGTGTGTCATAAAAGAGTCATCGTTTCTCCTCCGAGGGGTTATTCGAGATATCTTAATAAAAACCCTAGTAACGAGGCGTTGGCTACCTTAGGAGTGTCATAGTTACTCGTTCCAATTGCTCACCCAGACTGCCATTTTTTCTTACTGTGGCCAGTCTGCCAGAAGCGATATGTCACTAGTTGTGTATCATAAAAGAGTCATCGTTACTCCTCCCAGGGGTTATTCGAGATATCTTCATCGAAACCCTAGTAACGAGGCATTGGCTACCCTAAGAGAGTCATAGTTACTCGTCACAATTGCTCCCAAAGTCTGCCATTTTTTCTTACTGCGGCCAGTCTGCCAGGAGCGACATGTCACTAGTTGTGTATCATAAAAGAGTCATCGTTTCTCCTCCCAGGGGTTATTCGAGATATCTTAATCGAAACCCTAGTAACGAGGCATTGGCTGCCTTAGGAGAGTCATAGTTACTCGTCACAATTGCTCACCCAGTCCAACATTTTTTCTTACTGTGGCCAGTCTGCCAGAAGCGATATGTCACTATTTGTGTATCATAAAAGAGTCATCGTTACTCCTCCCAGGGGTTATTCGAGATATCTTAATGTAAATCCTAGTAACGAGGCATTGGCTACCTTAAGAGAGTCATAGTTACTCGTCCCAATTGCTCACCAAGTCCAACATTTTTTCTTACTGTGGCCAGTCTGCCAGAAGCGATATGTCACTAGTTGTGTATCATAAAAGAGTGATCGTTGCTCCTCCCAGGGGTTATTCGAGATAACTTAATCGAAACCCTAGTAACGAGACATTGGCTACCTTAAGAGAGTCATAGTTACTCGTCCCAATTGCGCACCCAGTCCAACATTTTTTTTACTGCGACCAGTCTGTCAGAAGTGATATGTCACTAGTTGTGTATCATAAAGCAGTGATCGTTACTCCTCCCCGGGGTTATTCGAGATATCTTAATCGAAACCCTAGTAACGAGGCATTGGCTACCTTAAGAGAGTAATAGTTACTCGTCCCAATAGCTCACCCAGTCCAACATTTTTTCTTACTGCAGCCAGTCTGCCAGAAGCGATATGTCACTAGTTGTGTATCGTAAAAGAGTGATCGTTTCTCCTCCCAGGGGTTATTCGAGATATCTTAATCGAAACCCTAGTAACGAGACATTGGCTACCTTAAGAGAGTCATAGTTACTCGTCCCAATTTCTCACCCAGTTAAACATTTTATCTTACTGCGACCCGTCTGCCAGAAGCGATATGTCACTAGTTGCGTATCATAAAGGAGTGATCGTTACTCCTCCCAGGGGTTATTCGAGATATCTTAATCGAAACCCTAGTAACGAGGCATTGGCTACCTTAAGAGCGTCATAGTTACTCGTCCCAATAGCTCACCCAGTCCAACATTTTTTCTTACTGCAGCCAGTCTGCCAGAAGCCACATGTCACTAGTTGTGTATCATAAAAGAGTCATCGTTTCTCCTCCCTGGGGTTATTCGAGATATCTTCATCGAAACCATTAGTAACGAGACATTGGCTACCTTAAGAGAGTCATAGTTACTCGTTCCAATTTCTCACTCAGTTAAACATTTTTTCTTACTGCGACCAGTCTGCCAGAAGCGATATGTCACTAGTTGCGTATCATAAAGGAGTGATCGTTACTCCTCCCAGGGGTTATTCGAGATATCTTAATCGAAACCCTAGTAACGAGGCATTGGCTGCCTTAGGAGAGTCATAGTTACTGGTCCCAATTGCTCACCCAACTGTCATTTTTTCTTACTGTGGCCAGTCTGCCACAAGCAATATGTCACTAGTTGTGTATCATAAAAGAGGCATCGTTACTCCTCCCAGGGGTTATTCGAGTTATCTTAATGGAAACCCTAGTAACGAGGCATTGGCTACCTTAAGAAAGTCATAGTTACTCGTCCCAATTGCTCACCCAGTCCAACATTTTTTCCTACTGCGTCGTCTGCCAGAAGCGATATGTCACTAGTTGTGTATCATAAGAGAGTGGTCGCTACTCCACCCAGGGGTTATTCGAGATATCTTAATGGAAACCCTAGAAACGAGGCATTGGCTACCTTAAGAGAGTCATAGTTACTCGTCAAAATTGCTCACCCAGACTGCCATTTTTTCTTACTGTGGCCAGTCTGCCCGAAGCGATATGTCGCTAGTTGTGTATCATAAAAGAGTCATCGTTACTCCTCCCAGGGGTTATTCGAGATATCTTAATCGACACCCTAGTAACATGGCATTGGCTACCCTAAGAGAGTCATAGTTACTCGTCACAATTGCTCCCAAAGGCTGCCATTTTTCATTACTGCGGCCAGTCTGCCAGAAGCGACATGTCACTAGTTGTGTATCATAAAAGAGTGATCGTTTCTCCTCCCAGGGGTTATTCGAGATATCTTAATCGAAACCCTAGTAACGAGGCATTGGCTGCCTTAGGAGAGTCATAGTTACTCGTCACAATTGCTCACCCAGTCTGCCAATTTTTCTTACTGTGGCCAGTCTGCCAGAAGCGATATGTCACTATTTGTGTATCATAAAAGAGTCATCGTTACTCCTCCCAGGGGTTATTCGAGATATCTTAATGGAAATCCTAGTAACGAGGCATTGGCTACCTTAAGAGAGTCATAGTTACTCGTCCCAATTGCTCACCCAGTCCAACATTTTTTCTTACTGTGGCCAGTCTGCCAGAACCGATATGTCACTAGTTGTGTATCATAAAAGAGTGATCGTTGCTCCTCCCAGGGGTTATTCGGGATATCTTAATCGAACCCCTAGTAACGAGACATTGGCTACCTTAAGAGAGTCATAGTAACTCGTCCCAATTGCGCACCCAGTCCAACATTTTTTCTTACTGCGACCAGTCTGCCAGAAGTGATATGTCACTAGTTGTGTATCATAAAGGAGTGATCGTTACTCCTCCCCGGGGTTATTGGAGATATCTTATTCGAAACCCTAGTAACGAGGCATTGGCTACCTTAAGAGAGTCATAGTTACTCGTCCCAATAGCTCACCCAGTCCAACATTTTTTCTTACTGCAGCAAGTCTGCCAGAAGCGATATGTCACTAGTTGTGTATCATAAAAGAGTGATCGTTTCTCCTCCCAGGGGTTATTCGAGATATCTTCATCGAAACCATTAGTAACGAGACATTGGCTACCTTAAGAGAGTCATAGTTACTCGTCCAATAGCTCACCCAGTCCAACATTTTTTCTTACTGCGTCCAGTCTGCCAGAAGCGATATGTCCTAGTTGTGTATCATAAAGGAGTGATCGTTACTCCTCCCAGGGGTTATTCGAGATATCTTAATCGAAATCCTAGTAACGAGGCATTGGCAACCTTAAGAGCGTCATAGTTACTCGTCCCAATTGCTCACCCAGTCCAACATTTTTTCTTACTGTGGCCAGTCTGCCAGAACCGATATGTCACTAGTTGTGTATCATAAAAGAGTGATCGTTTCTCCTCCCAGGGGTTATTCGAGATATCTTCATCGAAACCATTAGTAACGAGACATTGGCTACCTTAAGAGAGTCATAGTTACTCGTCCCGATCGCTCACCCAGTCCAACATTTTTTCTTACTGCGACCAGTCTGCCAGAAGCGATATGTCACTAGTTGTGTATCATAAAGGAGTGATCGTTACTCCTCCCAGGGGTTATTCGAGATATCTTAATCGAAATCCTAGTAACGAGGCATTGGCAACCTTAAGAGCGTCTTAGTTACTCGTCCCAATTGCTCACCCAGTCCAACATTTTTTCTTACTGTGGCCAGTCTGCCAGAACCGATATGTCACTAGTTGTGTATCATAAAAGAGTTATCGTTTCTCCTCCCAGGGGTTATTCGAGATATCTTAATCGAAACCCTAGTAACGAGACATTGGCTACCTTAAGAGAGTCATAGTTACTCGTCCCAATTTCTCACCCAGTTAAACATTTTATCTTACTGCGACCCGTCGGCCAGAAGCGATATGTCACTAGTTGCGTATCATAAAGGAGTGATCGTTACTCCTCCCAGGGGTTATTCGAGATATCTTAATCGAAACCCTAGTAACGAGGCATTGGCTACCTTAAGAGCGTCATAGTTACTCGTCCCAATAGCTCACCCAGTCCAACATTTTTTCTTACTGCAGCCAGTCTGCCAGAAGCCACATGTCACTAGTTGTGTATCATAAAAGAGTCATCGTTTCTCCTCCCAGGGGTTATTCGAGATATCTTCATCGAAACCATTAGTAACGAGACATTGGCTACCTTAAGAGAGTCATAGTTACTCGTTCCAATTTCTCACTCAGTTAAACATTTTTTCTTACTGCGACCATTCTGCCAGAAGCGATATGTCACTAGTTGCGTATCATAAAGGAGTGATCGTTACTCCTCCCAGGGGTTATTCGAGATATCTTAATCGAAACCCTAGTAACGAGGCATTGGCTGCCTTAGGAGAGTCATAGTTACTGGTCCCAATTGCTCACCCAACTGCCATTTTTTCTTACTGTGGCCAGTCTGCCAGAAGCAATATGTCACTAGTTGTGTATCATAAAAGAGGCATCGTTACTCCTCCCAGGGGTTATTCGAGTTATCTTAATGGAAACCCTAGTAACGAGGCATTGGCTACCTTAAGAGAGTCATAGTTAGTCGTCCCAATTGCTCACCCAATAAAACGTTTTTTCTTACTGCGGCCAGTCTGCCAGAAGCGATATGTCACTAGTTGTGTATCATAAAAGAGTGATCGTTTCTCCTCCCAGGGGTTATTCGAGATATCTTCATCGAAACCATTAGTAACGAGACATTGGCTACCTTAAGAGAGTCATAGTTACTTGTCCCAATTGCTCACCCAGTCCAGCATTTTTTCTTACTGCGACCAGTCTGCCAGAAGCGATATGTCACTAGCTGTGTATCATAAAGGAGTGATCGTTACTCCTCACAGGGGTTATTCGAGATATATTAATCGATACATTAGTAATGAGGCATTGGCTACCTTAAGAGAGTCATAGTTACTCGTCCCAATTGCTCACCCTGTCCAACATTTTTTCTTACTGCGTTGTCTGCCAGAAGCGATATGTCACTAGTTGTGTATCATAAGAGAGTGGTCGCTACTCCACCCAGGGGTTATTCGAGATATCTTAATGGAAGCCCTAGTAACGAGGCATTGGCTACCTTAAGAGAGTCATAGTTACTCGTCCCAATTGCTCACCCAATCCAACATTTTTTCTTACTGTGGCCAGTCTGCCAGAAGCGATATGTCACAAGTTGTGTATCATAAAAGAGTGATCGTTTCTCCTCCCAGGGGTTATTCGAGATATCTTCATCGAAACCATCAGTAACGAGACATTGGCTAACTTAAGAGAGTCATAGTTACTCGTCCCAATTGCTCACCCAGTCCAACATTTTTTCTTACAGCGACCAGTCTGCCAGATGCGATATGTCACTAGCTGTGTATAATAAAGGAGTGATCGTTACTCCTCCCAGGGGTTATTCGAGATATCTTAATCGAAATCCTAGTAACGAGGCATTGGCTACCTTAAGAGCGTCATAGTTACTCGTCCCAATAGCTCACCCAGTCCAACATTTTTTCTTACTGCAGCCAGTCTGCCAGAAGCGATATGTCACTAGTTGTGTATCATAAAAGAGTGGTTGCTACTCCTCCCAGGGGTTATTCGAGATATCTTAATCGAAACCCTAGAAACGAGGCATTGGCTACCTTAAGAGAGTCATAGTTACTCGTCACAACTGCTCACTAAGTCCAACATTTTTTCTTACTGCGGCCAGTATGCCAGAAGCGACATGACACTAGTTGTGTATCATAAAAGAATCATCGTTCCTCCTCCCAGGGGTTATTCGAGATATCTTAATCGAAACCCTAGTAACGAGGCATTGGCTACTTTAAGAGAGTCATAGTTACTCGTCCCAATTGCTCACCCAGTCTGCCATATTTTCTTACTGTGGCCAGTCTGCCAGAAGCGATATGTCACTAGTTGTGTATCATAAAAGAGACATCGTTTCACCTCCCAGGGGTTATTCGAGATATCTTAATGGAAACCCTAGTAACGAGGCATTGGCTACCTTAAGAGAGTCATAGATACCCGTCCCAATTGCTCACCCAGTCCAACATTTTTTCTTACTGCGACCAGTCTGCCAGAAGCGATATGTCACTAGTTGTGTATCATAAAAGAGTGATCGTTTCTCCTCGCAGGGGTTATTCGAGATATCTTCATCGAAACCATTAGTAACGAGACATTGGCTACCTTGAGAGAGTCATAGTTACTCGTCCCAATTGCTCACCCAGTCCAGCATTTTTTCATACTGCGACCAGTCTGCCAGAAGCGATATGTCACTAGTTGTGTATCATAAAGAAGTGATCGTTACTCCTCACAGGGGTTATTCGAGATATCTTAATCGAAACATTAGTAACGAGGCATTGGCTACCTTAAGAGAGTCTTAGTTACTCGTCCCAATTGCTCACCCAGTCCAACATTTTTTCTTACTGCGTCGTCTGCCAGAAGCGATATGTCACTAGTTGTGTATCATAAGAGAGTGGTCGCTACTCCACCCAGGGGTTATTCGAGATATCTTAATGGAAGCCCTAGTACGAGGCATTGGCTACCTTAAGAGAGTCACAGTTACTCGTCCCAATTGCTCACCCAGTCTGCCATTTTTTCTTATTGTGGCCAGACTGCCAGAAGCGATATGTCACAAGTTGTGTGTCATAAAAGAGTCATCGTTTCTCCTCCGAGGGGTTATTCGAGATATCTTAATAAAAACCCTAGTAACGAGGCATTGGCTGCCTTAGGAGAGTCATAGTTACTCGTCACAATTGCTCACCCAGTCCAACATTTTTTCTTACTGTGGCCAGTCTGCCAGAAGCGATATGTCACTATTTGTGTATCATAAAAGAGTCATCGTTACTCCTCCCAGGGGTTATTCGAGATATCTTAATGTAAATCCTAGTAACGAGGCATTGGCTACCTTAAGAGAGTCATAGTTACTCGTCCCAATTGCTCACCAAGTCCAACATTTTTTCTTACTGTGGCCAGTCTGCCAGAAGCGATATGTCACTAGTTGTGTATCATAAAAGAGTGATCGTTGCTCCTCCCAGGGGTTATTCGAGATAACTTAATCGAAACCCTAGTAACGAGACATTGGCTACCTTAAGAGAGTCATAGTTACTCGTCCCAATTGCGCACCCAGTCCAACATTTTTTTTACTGCGACCAGTCTGCCAGAAGTGGTATGTCACTAGTTGTGTATCATAAAAGAGTGATCGTTTCTCCTCCCAGGGGTTATTCGAGATATCTTCATCGAAACCATTAGTAACGAGACATTGGCTACCTTAAGAGAGTCATAGTTACTCGTCCCAATCGCTCACCCAGTCCAACATTTTTTCTTACTGCGACCAGTCTGCCAGAAGCGATATGTCACTAGTTGTGTATCATAAAGGAGTGATCGTTACTCCTCCCAGGGGTTATTCGAGATATCTTAATCGAAATCCTAGTAACGAGGCATTGGCAACCTTAAGAGCGTCTTAGTTACTCGTCCCAATTGCTCACCCAGTCCAACATTTTTTCTTACTGTGGCCAGTCTGCCAGAACCGATATGTCACTAGTTGTGTATCATAAAAGAGTGATCGTTTCTCCTCCCAGGGGTTATTCGAGATATCTTAATCGAAACCCTAGTAACGAGACATTGGCTACCTTAAGAGAGTCATAGTTACTCGTCCCAATTTCTCACCCAGTTAAACATTTTATCTTACTGCGACCCGTCGGCCAGAAGCGATATGTCACTAGTTGCGTATCATAAAGGAGTGATCGTTACTCCTCCCAGGGGTTATTCGAGATATCTTAATCGAAACCCTAGTAACGAGGCATTGGCTACCTTAAGAGCGTCATAGTTACTCGTCCCAATAGCTCACCCAGTCCAACATTTTTTCTTACTGCAGCCAGTCTGCCAGAAGCCACATGTCACTAGTTGTGTATCATAAAAGAGTCATCGTTTCTCCTCCCAGGGGTTATTCGAGATATCTTCATCGAAACCATTAGTAACGAGACATTGGCTACCTTAAGAGAGTCATAGTTACTCGTTCCAATTTCTCACTCAGTTAAACATTTTTTCTTACTGCGACCAGTCTGCCAGAAGCGATATGTCACTAGTTGCGTATCATAAAGGAGTGATCGTTACTCCTCCCAGGGGTTATTCGAGATATCTTAATCGAAACCCTAGTAACGAGGCATTGGCTGCCTTAGGAGAGTCATAGTTACTGGTCCCAATTGCTCACCCAACTGCCATTTTTTCTTACTGTGGCCAGTCTGCCAGAAGCAATATGTCACTAGTTGTGTATCATAAAAGAGGCATCGTTACTCCTCCCAGGGGTTATTCGAGTTATCTTAATGGAAACCCTAGTAACGAGGCATTGGCTACCTTAAGAGAGTCATAGTTACTCGTCCCAATTGCTCACCCAGTCCAACATTTTTTCCTACTGCGTCGTCTGCCAGAAGCGATATGTCACTAGTTGTGTATCATAAGAGAGTGGTCGCTACTCCACCCAGGGGTTATTCGAGATATCTTAATGGAAACCCTAGAAACGAGGCATTGGCTACCTTAAGAGAGTCATAGTTACTCGTCAAAATTGCTCACCCAGACTGCCATTTTTTCTTACTGTGGCCAGTCTGCCCGAAGCGATATGTCACTAGTTGTGTATCATAAAAGAGTCATCGTTACTCCTCCCAGGGGTTATTCGAGATATCTTAATCGAAACCCTAGTAACATGGCATTGGCTACCCTAAGAGAGTCATAGTTACTCGTCACAATTGCTCCCAAAGTCTGCCATTTTTCATTACTGCGGCCAGTCTGCCAGAAGCGACATGTCACTAGTTGTGTATCATAAAAGAGTGATCGTTTCTCCTCCCAGGGGTTATTCGAGATATCTTAATCGAAACCCTAGTAACGAGGCATTGGCTGCCTTAGGAGAGTCATAGTTACTCGTCACAATTGCTCACCCAGTCTGCCAATTTTTCTTACTGTGGCCAGTCTGCCAGAAGCGATATGTCACTATTTGTGTATCATAAAAGAGTCATCGTTACTCCTCCCAGGGGTTATTCGAGATATCTTAATGGAAATCCTAGTAACGAGGCATTGGCTACCTTAAGAGAGTCATAGTTACTCGTCCCAATTGCTCACCCAGTCCAACATTTTTTCTTACTGTGGCCAGTCTGCCAGAACCGATATGTCACTAGTTGTGTATCATAAAAGAGTGATCGTTGCTCCTCCCAGGGGTTATTCGGGATATCTTAATCGAACCCCTAGTAACGAGACATTGGCTACCTTAAGAGAGTCATAGTTACTCGTCCCAATTGCGCACCCAGTCCAACATTTTTTCTTACTGCGACCAGTCTGCCAGAAGTGATATGTCACTAGTTGTGTATCATAAAGGAGTGATCGTTACTCCTCCCCGGGGTTATTGGAGATATCTTATTCGAAACCCTAGTAACGAGGCATTGGCTACCTTAAGAGAGTCATAGTTACTCGTCCCAATAGCTCACCCAGTCCAACATTTTTTCTTACTGCAGCAAGTCTGCCAGAAGCGATATGTCACTAGTTGTGTATCATAAAAGAGTGATCGTTTCTCCTCCCAGGGGTTATTCGAGATATCTTCATCGAAACCATTAGTAACGAGACATTGGCTACCTTAAGAGAGTCATAGTTACTCGTCCAATAGCTCACCCAGTCCAACATTTTTTCTTACTTCGACCAGTCTGCCAGAAGCGATATGTCCTAGTTGTGTATCATAAAGGAGTGATCGTTACTCCTCCCAGGGGTTATTCGAGATATCTTAATCGAAATCCTAGTAACGAGGCATTGGCAACCTTAAGAGCGTCATAGTTACTCGTCCCAATTGCTCACCCAGTCCAACATTTTTTCTTACTGTGGCCAGTCTGCCAGAACCGATATGTCACTAGTTGTGTATCATAAAAGAGTGATCGTTTCTCCTCCCAGGGGTTATTCGAGATATCTTCATCGAAACCATTAGTAACGAGACATTGGCTACCTTAAGAGAGTCATAGTTACTCGTCCCAATCGCTCACCCAGTCCAACATTTTTTCTTACTGCGACCAGTCTGCCAGAAGCGATATGTCACTAGTTGTGTATCATAAAGGAGTGATCGTTACTCCTCCCAGGGGTTATTCGAGATATCTTAATCGAAATCCTAGTAACGAGGCATTGGCAACCTTAAGAGCGTCTTAGTTACTCGTCCCAATTGCTCACCCAGTCCAACATTTTTTCTTACTGCGACCAGTCTGCCAGAAGCGATATGTCCTAGTTGTGTATCATAAAGGAGTGATCGTTACTCCTCCCAGGGGTTATTCGAGATATCTTAATCGAAATCCTAGTAACGAGGCATTGGCAACCTTAAGAGCGTCATAGTTACTCGTCCCAATTGCTCACCCAGTCCAACATTTTTTCTTACTGTGGCCAGTCTGCCAGAACCGATATGTCACTAGTTGTGTATCATAAAAGAGTGATCGTTTCTCCTCCCAGGGGTTATTCGAGATATCTTCATCGAAACCATTAGTAACGAGACATTGGCTACCTTAAGAGAGTCATAGTTACTCGTCCCAATCGCTCACCCAGTCCAACATTTTTTCTTACTGCGACCAGTCTGCCAGAAGCGATATGTCACTAGTTGTGTATCATAAAGGAGTGATCGTTACCCCTCCCAGGGGTTATTCGAGATATCTTAATCGAAATCCTAGTAACGAGGCATTGGCAACCTTAAGAGCGTCTTAGTTACTCGTCCCAATTGCTCACCCAGTCCAACATTTTTTCTTACTGTGGCCAGTATGCCAGAACCGATATGTCACTAGTTGTGTATCATAAAAGAGTTATCGTTTCTCCTCCCAGGGGTTATTCGAGATATCTTAATCGAAACCCTAGTAACGAGACATTGGCTACCTTAAGAGAGTCATAGTTACTCGTCCCAATTTCTCACCCAGTTAAACATTTTATCTTACTGCGACCCGTCTGCCAGAAGCGATATGTCACTAGTTGCGTATCATAAAGGAGTGATCGTTACTCCTCCCAGGGGTTATTCGAGATATCTTAATCGAAACCCTAGTAACGAGGCATTGGCTACCTTAAGAGCGTCATAGTTACTCGTCCCAATAGCTCACCCAGTCCAACATTTTTTCTTACTGCAGCCAGTCTGCCAGAAGCCACATGTCACTAGTTGTGTATCATAAAAGAGTCATCGT
This sequence comes from Schistocerca gregaria, assembly GCF_023897955.1. Lineage (NCBI taxonomy): Eukaryota > Metazoa > Arthropoda > Insecta > Orthoptera > Acrididae > Schistocerca > Schistocerca gregaria. The sequence continues at coordinate 16,132,048 of NC_064931.1, forward strand.
TTCTCCTCCCAGGGGTTATTCGAGATATCTTCATCGAAACCATTAGTAACGAGACATTGGCTACCTTAAGAGAGTCATAGTTACTCGTTCCAATTTCTCACTCAGTTAAACATTTTTTCTTACTGCGACCAGTCTGCCAGAAGCGATATGTCACTAGTTGCGTATCATAAAGGAGTGATCGTTACTCCTCCCAGGGGTTATTCGAGATATCTTAATCGAAACCCTAGTAACGAGGCATTGGCTGCCTTAGGAGAGTCATAGTTACTGGTCCCAATTGCTCACCCAACTGCCATTTTTTCTTACTGTGGCCAGTCTGCCAGAAGCAATATGTCACTAGTTGTGTATCATAAAAGAGGCATCGTTACTCCTCCCAGGGGTTATTCGAGTTATCTTAATGGAAACCCTAGTAACGAGGCATTGGCTACCTTAAGAGAGTCATAGTTACTCGTCCCAATTGCTCACCCAGTCCAACATTTTTTCCTACTGCGTCGTCTGCCAGAAGCGATATGTCACTAGTTGTGTATCATAAGAGAGTGGTTGCTACTCCACCCAGGGGTTATTCGAGATATCTTAATGGAAACCCTAGAAACGAGGCATTGGCTACCTTAAGAGAGTCATAGTTACTCGTCAAAATTGCTCACCCAGACTGCCATTTTTTCTTACTGTGGCCAGTCTGCCCGAAGCGATATGTCACTAGTTGTGTATCATAAAAGAGTCATCGTTACTCCTCCCAGGGGTTATTCGAGATATCTTAATCGAAACCCTAGTAACATGGCATTGGCTACCCTAAGAGAGTCATAGTTACTCGTCACAACTGCTCCCAAAGTCTGCCATTTTTCATTACTGCGGCCAGTCTGCCAGAAGCGACATGTCACTAGTTGTGTATCATAAAAGAGTGATCGTTTCTCCTCCCAGGGGTTATTCGAGATATCTTAATCGAAACCCTAGTAACGAGGCATTGGCTGCCTTAGGAGAGTCATAGTTACTCGTCACAATTGCTCACCCAGTCTGCCAATTTTTCTTACTGTGGCCAGTCTGCCAGAAGCGATATGTCACTATTTGTGTATCATAAAAGAGTCATCGTTACTCCTCCCAGGGGTTATTCGAGATATCTTAATGGAAATCCTAGTAACGAGGCATTGGCTACCTTAAGAGAGTCATAGTTACTCGTCCCAATTGCTCACCCAGTCCAACATTTTTTCTTACTGTGGCCAGTCTGCCAGAACCGATATGTCACTAGTTGTGTATCATAAAAGAGTGATCGTTGCTCCTCCCAGGGGTTATTCGGGATATCTTAATCGAACCCCTAGTAACGAGACATTGGCTACCTTAAGAGAGTCATAGTTACTCGTCCCAATTGCGCACCCAGTCCAACATTTTTTCTTACTGCGACCAGTCTGCCAGAAGTGATATGTCACTAGTTGTGTATCATAAAGGAGTGATCGTTACTCCTCCCCGGGGTTATTGGAGATATCTTATTCGAAACCCTAGTAACGAGGCATTGGCTACCTTAAGAGAGTCATAGTTACTCGTCCCAATAGCTCACCCAGTCCAACATTTTTTCTTACTGCAGCAAGTCTGCCAGAAGCGATATGTCACTAGTTGTGTATCATAAAAGAGTGATCGTTTCTCCTCCCAGGGGTTATTCGAGATATCTTCATCGAAACCATTAGTAACGAGACATTGGCTACCTTAAGAGAGTCATAGTTACTCGTCCAATAGCTCACCCAGTCCAACATTTTTTCTTACTTCGACCAGTCTGCCAGAAGCGATATGTCCTAGTTGTGTATCATAAAGGAGTGATCGTTACTCCTCCCAGGGGTTATTCGAGATATCTTAATCGAAATCCTAGTAACGAGGCATTGGCAACCTTAAGAGCGTCATAGTTACTCGTCCCAATTGCTCACCCAGTCCAACATTTTTTCTTACTGTGGCCAGTCTGCCAGAACCGATATGTCACTAGTTGTGTATCATAAAAGAGTGATCGTTTCTCCTCCCAGGGGTTATTCGAGATATCTTCATCGAAACCATTAGTAACGAGACATTGGCTACCTTAAGAGAGTCATAGTTACTCGTCCCAATCGCTCACCCAGTCCAACATTTTTTCTTACTGCGACCAGTCTGCCAGAAGCGATATGTCACTAGTTGTGTATCATAAAGGAGTGATCGTTACTCCTCCCAGGGGTTATTCGAGATATCTTAATCGAAATCCTAGTAACGAGGCATTGGCAACCTTAAGAGCGTCTTAGTTACTCGTCCCAATTGCTCACCCAGTCCAACATTTTTTCTTACTGCGACCAGTCTGCCAGAAGCGATATGTCCTAGTTGTGTATCATAAAGGAGTGATCGTTACTCCTCCCAGGGGTTATTCGAGATATCTTAATCATAATCCTAGTAACGAGGCATTGGCAACCTTAAGAGCGTCATAGTTACTCGTCCCAATTGCTCACCCAGTCCAACATTTTTTCTTACTGTGGCCAGTCTGCCAGAACCGATATGTCACTAGTTGTGTATCATAAAAGAGTGATCGTTTCTCCTCCCAGGGGTTATTCGAGATATCTTCATCGAAACCATTAGTAACGAGACATTGGCTACCTTAAGAGAGTCATAGTTACTCGTCCCAATCGCTCACTAAGTCCAACATTTTTTCTTACTGCGACCAGTCTGCCAGAAGCGATATGTCACTAGTTGTGTATCATAAAGGAGTGATTGTTACCCCTCCCAGGGGTTATTCGAGATATCTTAATCGAAATCCTAGTAACGAGGCATTGGCAACCTTAAGAGCGTCTTAGTTACTCGTCCCAATTGCTCACCCAGTCCAACATTTTTTCTTACTGTGGCCAGTATGCCAGAACCGATATGTCACTAGTTGTGTATCATAAAAGAGTTATCGTTTCTCCTCCCAGGGGTTATTCGAGATATCTTAATCGAAACCCTAGTAACGAGACATTGGCTACCTTAAGAGAGTCATAGTTACTCGTCCCAATTTCTCACCCAGTTAAACATTTTATCTTACTGCGACCCGTCTGCCAGAAGCGATATGTCACTAGTTGCGTATCATAAAGGAGTGATCGTTACTCCTCCCAGGGGTTATTCGAGATATCTTAATCGAAACCCTAGTAACGAGGCATTGGCTACCTTAAGAGCGTCATAGTTACTCGTCCCAATAGCTCACCCAGTCCAACATTTTTTCTTACTGCAGCCAGTCTGCCAGAAGCCACATGTCACTAGTTGTGTATCATAAAAGAGTCATCGTTTCTCCTCCCAGGGGTTATTCGAGATATCTTCATCGAAACCATTAGTAACGAGACATTGGCTACCTTAAGAGAGTCATAGTTACTCGTTCCAATTTCTCACTCAGTTAAACATTTTTTCTTACTGCGACCATTCTGCCAGAAGCGATATGTCACTAGTTGCGTATCATAAAGGAGTGATCGTTACTCCTCCCAGGGGTTATTCGAGATATCTTAATCGAAACCCTAGTAATGAGGCATTGGCTGCCTTAGGAGAGTCATAGTTACTGGTCACAATTGCTCACCCAACTGCCATTTTTTCTTACTGTGGCCAGTCTGCCAGAAGCAATATGTCACTAGTTGTGTATCATAAAAGAGGCATCGTTACTCCTCCCAGGGGTTATTCGAGTTATCTTAATGGAAACCCTAGTAACGAGGCATTGGCTACCTTAAGAGAGTCATAGTTACTCGTCCCAATTGCTCACCCAGTCCAACATTTTTTCTTACTGCGTCGTCTGCCAGAAGCGATATGTCACTAGTTGTGTATCATAAGAGAGTGGTCGCTACTCCACCCAGGGGTTATTCGAGATATCTTAATGGAAACCCTAGAAACGAGGCATTGGCTACCTTAAGAGAGTCATAGTTACTCGTCCCAATTGCTCACCCAGTCCAACATTTTTTCTTACTGCGTCGTCTGCCAGAAGCGATATGTCACTAGTTGTGTATCATAAGAGAGTGGTCGCTACTCCACCCAGGGGTTATTCGAGATATCTTAATGGAAACCCTAGTAACGAGGCATTGGCTACCTTAAGAGAGTCATAGTTACTCGTCCCAATTGCGCACCCAGTCCAACATTTTTTCTTACTGCGACCAGTCTGCCAGAAGTGATATGTCACTAGTTGTGTATCATAAAGGAGTGATCGTTACTCCTCCCCGGGGTTATTGGAGATATCTTATTCGATATCCTAGTAACGAGGCATTGGCTACCTTAAGAGAGTCATAGTTACTCGTCCCAATAGCTCACCCAGTCCAACATTTTTTCTTACTGCAGCAAGTCTGCCAGAAGCGATATGTCACTAGTTGTGTATCATAAAAGAGTGATCGTTGCTCCTCCCAGGGGTTATTCGGGATATCTTAATCGAACCCCTAGTAACGAGACATTGGCTACCTTAAGAGAGTCATAGTTACTCGTCCCAATTGCGCACCCAGTCCAACATTTTTTCTTACTGCGACCAGTCTGCCAGAAGTGATATGTCACTAGTTGTGTATCATAAAGGAGTGATCGTTACTCCTCCCCGGGGTTATTGGAGATATCTTATTCGAAACCCTAGTAACGAGGCATTGGCTACCTTAAGAGAGTCATAGTTACTCGTCCCAATAGCTCACCCAGTCCAACATTTTTTCTTACTGCAGCAAGTCTGCCAGAAGCGATATGTCCTAGTTGTGTATCATAAAGGAGTGATCGTTACTCCTCCCAGGGGTTATTCGAGATATCTTAATCGAAATCCTAGTAACGAGGCATTGGCAACCTTAAGAGCGTCATAGTTACTCGTCCCAATTGCTCACCCAGTCCAACATTTTTTCTTACTGTGGCCAGTCTGCCAGAACCGATATGTCACTAGTTGTGTATCATAAAAGAGTGATCGTTTCTCCTCCCAGGGGTTATTCGAGATATCTTCATCGAAACCATTAGTAACGAGACATTGGCTACCTTAAGAGAGTCATAGTTACTCGTCCCAATCGCTCACCCAGTCCAACATTTTTTCTTACTGCGACCAGTCTGCCAGAAGCGATATGTCACTAGTTGTGTATCATAAAGGAGTGATCGTTACTCCTCCCAGGGGTTATTCGAGATATCTTAATCGAAATCCTAGTAACGAGGCATTGGCAACCTTAAGAGCGTCTTAGTTACTCGTCCCAATTGCTCACCCAGTCCAACATTTTTTCTTACTGCGACCAGTCTGCCAGAAGCGATATGTCCTAGTTGTGTGTCATAAAGGAGTGATCGTTACTCCTCCCAGGGGTTATTCGAGATATCTTAATCGAAATCCTAGTAACGAGGCATTGGCAACCTTAAGAGCGTCATAGTTACTCGTCCCAATTGCTCACCCAGTCCAACATTTTTTCTTACTGTGGCCAGTCTGCCAGAACCGATATGTCACTAGTTGTGTATCATAAAAGAGTGATCGTTTCTCCTCCCAGGGGTTATTCGAGATATCTTCATCGAAACCATTAGTAACGAGACATTGGCTACCTTAAGAGAGTCATAGTTACTCGTCCCAATCGCTCACTAAGTCCAACATTTTTTCTTACTGCGACCAGTCTGCCAGAAGCGATATGTCACTAGTTGTGTATCATAAAGGAGTGATTGTTACCCCTCCCAGGGGTTATTCGAGATATCTTAATCGAAATCCTAGTAACGAGGCATTGGCAACCTTAAGAGCGTCTTAGTTACTCGTCCCAATTGCTCACCCAGTCCAACATTTTTTCTTACTGTGGCCAGTATGCCAGAACCGATATGTCACTAGTTGTGTATCATAAAAGAGTTATCGTTTCTCCTCCCAGGGGTTATTCGAGATATCTTAATCGAAACCCTAGTAACGAGACATTGGCTACCTTAAGAGAGTCATAGTTACTCGTCCCAATTTCTCACCCAGTTAAACATTTTATCTTACTGCGACCCGTCTGCCAGAAGCGATATGTCACTAGTTGCGTATCATAAAGGAGTGATCGTTACTCCTCCCAGGGGTTATTCGAGATATCTTAATCGAAACCCTAGTAACGAGGCATTGGCTACCTTAAGAGCGTCATAGTTACTCGTCCCAATAGCTCACCCAGTCCAACATTTTTTCTTACTGCAGCCAGTCTGCCAGAAGCCACATGTCACTAGTTGTGTATCATAAAAGAGTCATCGTTTCTCCTCCCAGGGGTTATTCGAGATATCTTCATCGAAACCATTAGTAACGAGACATTGGCTACCTTAAGAGAGTCATAGTTACTCGTTCCAATTTCTCACTCAGTTAAACATTTTTTCTTACTGCGACCATTCTGCCAGAAGCGATATGTCACTAGTTGCGTATCATAAAGGAGTGATCGTTACTCCTCCCAGGGGTTATTCGAGATATCTTAATCGAAACCCTAGTAATGAGGCATTGGCTGCCTTAGGAGAGTCATAGTTACTGGTCACAATTGCTCACCCAACTGCCATTTTTTCTTACTGTGGCCAGTCTGCCAGAAGCAATATGTCACTAGTTGTGTATCATAAAAGAGGCATCGTTACTCCTCCCAGGGGTTATTCGAGTTATCTTAATGGAAACCCTAGTAACGAGGCATTGGCTACCTTAAGAGAGTCATAGTTACTCGTCCCAATTGCTCACCCAGTCCAACATTTTTTCTTACTGCGTCGTCTGCCAGAAGCGATATGTCACTAGTTGTGTATCATAAGAGAGTGGTCGCTACTCCACCCAGGGGTTATTCGAGATATCTTAATGGAAACCCTAGAAACGAGGCATTGGCTACCTTAAGAGAGTCATAGTTACTCGTCCCAATTGCTCACCCAGTCCAACATTTTTTCTTACTGCGTCGTCTGCCAGAAGCGATATGTCACTAGTTGTGTATCATAAGAGAGTGGTCGCTACTCCACCCAGGGGTTATTCGAGATATCTTAATGGAAACCCTAGTAACGAGGCATTGGCTACCTTAAGAGAGTCATAGTTACTCGTCCCAATTGCGCACCCAGTCCAACATTTTTTCTTACTGCGACCAGTCTGCCAGAAGTGATATGTCACTAGTTGTGTATCATAAAGGAGTGATCGTTACTCCTCCCCGGGGTTATTGGAGATATCTTATTCGAAATCCTAGTAACGAGGCATTGGCTACCTTAAGAGAGTCATAGTTACTCGTCCCAATAGCTCACCCAGTCCAACATTTTTTCTTACTGCAGCAAGTCTGCCAGAAGCGATATGTCACTAGTTGTGTATCATAAAAGAGTGATCGTTTCTCCTCCCAGGGGTTATTCGAGATATCTTCATCGAAACCATTAGTAACGAGACATTGGCTACCTTAAGAGAGTCATAGTTACTCGTCCAATAGCTCACCCAGTCCAACATTTTTTCTTACTGCGTCCAGTCTGCCAGAAGCGATATGTCCTAGTTGTGTATCATAAAGGAGTGATCGTTACTCCTCCCAGGGGTTATTCGAGATATCTTAATCGAAATCCTAGTAACGAGGCATTGGCAACCTTAAGAGCGTCATAGTTACTCGTCCCAATTGCTCACCCAGTCCAACATTTTTTCTTACTGTGGCCAGTCTGCCAGAACCGATATGTCACTAGTTGTGTATCATAAAAGAGTGATCGTTTCTCCTCCCAGGGGTTATTCGAGATATCTTCATCGAAACCATTAGTAACGAGACATTGGCTACCTTAAGGGAGTCATAGTTACTCGTCCCAATCGCTCACCCAGTCCAACATTTTTTCTTACTGCGACCAGTCTGCCAGAAGCGATATGTCACTAGTTGTGTATCATAAAGGAGGGATCGTTACTCCTCCCAGGGGTTATTCGAGATATCTTAATCGAAATCCTAGTAACGAGGCATTGGCAACCTTAAGAGCGTCTTAGTTACTCGTCCCAATTGCTCACCCAGTCCAACATTTTTTCTTACTGTGGCCAGTCTGCCAGAACCGATATGTCACTAGTTGTGTATCATAAAAGAGTTATCGTTTCTCCTCCCAGGGGTTATTCGAGATAACTTAATCGAAACCCTAGTAACGAGACATTGGCTACCTTAAGAGAGTCATAGTTACTCGTCCCAATTTCTCACCCAGTTAAACATTTTTTCTTACTGCGACCAGTATGCCAGAAGCGACATGACACGAGTTGTGTATCATCAAAGAGTCATCGTTTCTCCTCCCAGGGGTTATTCGAGATATCTTCATCGAAACCATTAGTAACGAGACATTGGCTACCTTAAGAGAATCATAGTTACTCGTCCCATCTGCTCACCCAATAAAACGTTTTTTCTTACTGCGGCCAGTCTGCCAGAAGCGATATGTCACTAGTTGTGTATCATAAAAGAGTGATCGTTTCTCCTCCCAGGGGTTATTCGAGATATCTTCATCGAAACCATTAGTAACGAGACATTGGCTACCTTAAGAGAGTCATAGTTACTCGTCCCAATTGCTCACCCAGTCCAGCATTTTTTCTTACTGCGACCAGTCTGCCAGAAGCGATATGTCACTAGTTGTGTATCATAAAGGAGTGATCGTTACTCCTCACAGGGGTTATTCGAGATATCTTAATCGAAACATTAGTAACGAGGCATTGGCTACGTTAAGAGAGTCATAGTTACTCGTCCCAATTGCTCACCCAGTCCAACATTTTTTCTTACTGCGTCGTCTGCCAGAAGCGATATGTCACTAGTTGTGTATCATAAGAGAGTGGTCGCTACTCCACCCAGGGGTTATTCGAGATATCTTAATGGAAGCCCTAGTAACGAGGCATTGGCTACCTTAAGAGAGTCATAGTTACTCGTCCCAATTGCTCACCCAGTCTGCCATTTTTTCTTACTGTGGCCAGACTGCCAGAAGCGATATGTCACAAGTTGTGTATCATAAAAGAGTCATCGTTTCTTCTCCCAGGGGTTATTCGAGATATCTTAATCAAAACCCTAGTAACGAGGCATTGGCTACCTTAGGAGTGTCATAGTTACTCGTCCCAATTGCTCACCCAGACTGCCATTTTTTCTTACTGTGGCCAGTCTGCCAGAAGCGATATGTCAATAGTTGTGTATCATAAAAGAGTCATCGTTACTCCTCCCAGGGGTTATTCGAGATATCTTCATCGAAACCCTAGTAACGAGGCATTGGCTACCCTAAGAGAGTCATAGTTACTCGTCACAATTGCTCCCAAAGTCTGCCATTTTTTCTTACTGCGGCCAGTCTGCCAGGAGCGACATGTCACTAGTTGTGTATCAAAAAAGAGTCATCGTTTCTCCTCCCAGGGGTTATTCGAGATATCTTAATCGAAACCCTAGTAAAGAGGCATTGGCTGCCTTAGGAGAGTCATAATTACTCGTCACAATTGCTCACCCAGTCTGCCATTTCTTCTTACTGTGGCCAGTCTGCCAGAAGCGATATGTCACTATTTGTGTATCATAAAAGAGTCATCGTTACTCCTCCCAAGGGTTATTCGAGATATCTTAATTTAAATCCTAGTAACGAGGCATTGGCTACCTTCAGAGAGTCATAGTTACTCGTCCCAATTGCTCACCAAGTCCAACATTTTTTCTTACTGTGGCCAGTCTGCCAGAAGCGATATGTCACTAGTTGTGTATCATAAAAGCGTGATCGTTGCTCCTCCCAGGGGTTATTTGAGATATCTTAATCGAAACCCTAGTAACGAGACATTGGCTGCCTTAAGAGAGTCATAGTTACTCGTCCCAATTGCGCACCCAGTCCAACACTTTTTTTTACTGCGACCAGTCTGCCAGAAGTGATATGTCACTAGTTGTGTATCATAAAGGAGTGATCGTTACTCCTCCCCGGGGTTATTCGAGATATCTTAATCGAAACCCTAGTAACGAGGCATTGGCTACCTTAAGAGAGTAATAGTTACTCGTCCCAATAGCTCACCCAGTCCAACATTTTTTCTTACTGCAGCCAGTCTGCCAGAAGCGATATGTCACTAGTTGTGTATCATAAAAGAGTGATCGTTTCTCCTCCCAGGGGTTATTCGAGATATCTTCATCGAAACCATTAGTAACGAGACATTGGCTACCTTAAGAGAGTCACAGTTACTCGTCCCAATTGCTCACCCAGTCCAACATTTTTTCTTACTGCGACCAGTCTGCCAGAAGCGATATGTCACTAGTTGTGTATCATAAAGGAGTGATCGTTACTCCTCCCAGGGGTTATTCGAGATATCTTAATCGAAACCCTAGTAACGAGACATTGGCTACCTTAAGAGAGTCATAGTTACTCGTCCCAATTTCTAACCCAGTTAAACATTTTTTCTTACGGCGACCCGTCTGCCAGAAGCGATATGTCACTAGTTGCGTATCATAAAGGAGTGATCGTTACTCCTCCCAGGGGTTATTCGAAATATCTTAATCGAAATCCTAGTAACGAGGCATTGGCAACCTTAAGAGCGTCTTAGTTACTCGTCCCAATTGCTCACCCAGTCCAACATTTTTTCTTACTGCGACCAGTCTGCCAGAAGCGATATGTCCTAGTTGTGTATCATAAAGGAGTGATCGTTACTCCTCCCAGGGGTTATTCGAGATATCTTAATCGAAATCCTAGTAACGAGGCATTGGCAACCTTAAGAGCGTCATAGTTACTCGTCCCAATTGCTCACCCAGTCCAACATTTTTTCTTACTGTGGCCAGTCTGCCAGAACCGATATGTCACTAGTTGTGTATCAAAAAAGAGTGATCGTTTCTCCTCCCAGGGGTTATTCGAGATATCTTCATCGAAACCATTAGTAACGAGACATTGGCTACCTTAAGAGAGTCATAGTTACTCGTCCCAATCGCTCACTAAGTCCAACATTTTTTCTTACTGCGACCAGTCTGCCAGAAGCGATATGTCACTAGTTGTGTATCATAAAGGAGTGATTGTTACCCCTCCCAGGGGTTATTCGAGATATCTTAATCGAAATCCTAGTAACGAGGCATTGGCAACCTTAAGAGCGTCTTAGTTACTCGTCCCAATTGCTCACCCAGTCCAACATTTTTTCTTACTGTGGCCAGTATGCCAGAACCGATATGTCACTAGTTGTGTATCATAAAAGAGTTATCGTTTCTCCTCCCAGGGGTTATTCGAGATATCTTAATCGAAACCCTAGTAACGAGACATTGGCTACCTTAAGAGAGTCATAGTTACTCGTCCCAATTTCTCACCCAGTTAAACATTTTATCTTACTGCGACCCGTCTGCCAGAAGCGATATGTCACTAGTTGCGTATCATAAAGGAGTGATCGTTACTCCTCCCAGGGGTTATTCGAGATATCTTAATCGAAACCCTAGTAACGAGGCATTGGCTACCTTAAGAGCGTCATAGTTACTCGTCCCAATAGCTCACCCAGTCCAACATTTTTTCTTACTGCAGCCAGTCTGCCAGAAGCCACATGTCACTAGTTGTGTATCATAAAAGAGTCATCGTTTCTCCTCCCAGGGGTTATTCGAGATATCTTCATCGAAACCATTAGTAACGAGACATTGGCTACCTTAAGAGAGTCATAGTTACTCGTTCCAATTTCTCACTCAGTTAAACATTTTTTCTTACTGCGACCATTCTGCCAGAAGCGATATGTCACTAGTTGCGTATCATAAAGGAGTGATCGTTACTCCTCCCAGGGGTTATTCGAGATATCTTAATCGAAACCCTAGTAATGAGGCATTGGCTGCCTTAGGAGAGTCATAGTTACTGGTCACAATTGCTCACCCAACTGCCATTTTTTCTTACTGTGGCCAGTCTGCCAGAAGCAATATGTCACTAGTTGTGTATCATAAAAGAGGCATCGTTACTCCTCCCAGGGGTTATTCGAGTTATCTTAATGGAAACCCTAGTAACGAGGCATTGGCTACCTTAAGAGAGTCATAGTTACTCGTCCCAATTGCTCACCCAGTCCAACATTTTTTCTTACTGCGTCGTCTGCCAGAAGCGATATGTCACTAGTTGTGTATCATAAGAGAGTGGTCGCTACTCCACCCAGGGGTTATTCGAGATATCTTAATGGAAACCCTAGAAACGAGGCATTGGCTACCTTAAGAGAGTCATAGTTACTCGTCCCAATTGCTCACCCAGTCCAACATTTTTTCTTACTGCGTCGTCTGCCAGAAGCGATATGTCACTAGTTGTGTATCATAAGAGAGTGGTCGCTACTCCACCCAGGGGTTATTCGAGATATCTTAATGGAAACCCTAGTAACGAGGCATTGGCTACCTTAAGAGAGTCATAGTTACTCGTCCCAATTGCGCACCCAGTCCAACATTTTTTCTTACTGCGACCAGTCTGCCAGAAGTGATATGTCACTAGTTGTGTATCATAAAGGAGTGATCGTTACTCCTCCCCGGGGTTATTGGAGATATCTTATTCGAAATCCTAGTAACGAGGCATTGGCTACCTTAAGAGAGTCATAGTTACTCGTCCCAATAGCTCACCCAGTCCAACATTTTTTCTTACTGCAGCAAGTCTGCCAGAAGCGATATGTCACTAGTTGTGTATCATAAAAGAATGATCGTTTCTCCTCCCAGGGGTTATTCGAGATATCTTCATCGAAACCATTAGTAACGAGACATTGGCTACCTTAAGAGAGTCATAGTTACTCGTCCAATAGCTCACCCAGTCCAACATTTTTTCTTACTGCGTCCAGTCTGCCAGAAGCGATATGTCCTAGTTGTGTATCATAAAGGAGTGATCGTTACTCCTCCCAGGGGTTATTCGAGATATCTTAATCGAAATCCTAGTAACGAGGCATTGGCAACCTTAAGAGCGTCATAGTTACTCGTCCCAATTGCTCACCCAGTCCAACATTTTTTCTTACTGTGGCCAGTCTGCCAGAACCGATATGTCACTAGTTGTGTATCATAAAAGAGTGATCGTTTCTCCTCCCAGGGGTTATTCGAGATATCTTCATCGAAACCATTAGTAACGAGACATTGGCTACCTTAAGGGAGTCATAGTTACTCGTCCCAATCGCTCACCCAGTCCAACATTTTTTCTTACTGCGACCAGTCTGCCAGAAGCGATATGTCACTAGTTGTGTATCATAAAGGAGGGATCGTTACTCCTCCCAGGGGTTATTCGAGATATCTTAATCGAAATCCTAGTAACGAGGCATTGGCAACCTTAAGAGCGTCTTAGTTACTCGTCCCAATTGCTCACCCAGTCCAACATTTTTTCTTACTGTGGCCAGTCTGCCAGAACCGATATGTCACTAGTTGTGTATCATAAAAGAGTTATCGTTTCTCCTCCCAGGGGTTATTCGAGATAACTTAATCGAAACCCTAGTAACGAGACATTGGCTACCTTAAGAGAGTCATAGTTACTCGTCCCAATTTCTCACCCAGTTAAACATTTTTTCTTACTGCGACCAGTATGCCAGAAGCGACATGACACGAGTTGTGTATCATAAAGGAGTGATCGTTACTCCTCCCAGGGGTTATTCGAGATATCTTAATCGAAACATTAGTAACGAGGCATTGGCTACGTTAAGAGAGTCATAGTTACTCGTCCTAATTGCTCACCCAGTCCAACATTTTTTCTTACTGCGTCGTCTGCCAGAAGCGATATGTCACTAGTTGTGTATCATAAGAGAGTGGTCGCTACTCCACCCAGGGGTTATTCGAGATATCTTAATGGAAGCCCTAGTAACGAGGCATTGGCTACCTTAAGAGAGTCATAGTTACTCGTCCCAATTGCTCATTCAGTCTGCCATTTTTTCTTACTGTGGCCAGACTGCCAGAAGCGATATGTCACAAGTTGTGTATCATAAAAGAGTCATCGTTTCTTCTCCCAGGGGTTATTCGAGATATCTTAATCAAAACCCTAGTAACGAGGCATTGGCTACCTTAGGAGTGTCATAGTTACTCGTCCCAATTGCTCACCCAGACTGCCATTTTTTCTTACTGTGGCCAGTCTGCCAGAAGCGATATGTCAATAGTTGTGTATCATAAAAGAGTCATCGTTACTCCTCCCAGGGGTTATTCGAGATATCTTCATCGAAACCCTAGTAACGAGGCATTGGCTACCCTAAGAGAGTCATAGTTACTCGTCACAATTGCTCCCAAAGTCTGCCATTTTTTCTTACTGCGGCCAGTCTGCCAGGAGCGATATGTCACTAGTTGTGTATCAAAAAAGAGTCATCGTTTCTCCTCCCAGGGGTTATTCGAGATATCTTAATCGAAACCCTAGTAAAGAGGCATTGGCTGCCTTAGGAGAGTCATAATTACTCGTCACAATTGCTCACCCAGTCTGCCATTTCTTCTTACTGTGGCCAGTCTGCCAGAAGCGATATGTCACTATTTGTGTATCATAAAAGAGTCATCGTTACTCCTCCCAAGGGTTATTCGAGATATCTTAATTTAAATCCTAGTAACGAGGCATTGGCTACCTTCAGAGAGTCATAGTTACTCGTCCCAATTGCTCACCAAGTCCAACATTTTTTCTTACTGTGGCCAGTCTGCCAGAAGCGATATGTCACTAGTTGTGTATCATAAAAGCGTGATCGTTGCTCCTCCCAGGGGTTATTTGAAATATCTTAATCGAAACCCTAGTAACGAGACATTGGCTGCCTTAAGAGAGTCATAGTTACTCGTCCCAATTGCGCACCCAGTCCAACACTTTTTTTTACTGCGACCAGTCTGCCAGAAGTGATATGTCACTAGTTGTGTATCATAAAGGAGTGATCGTTACTCCTCCCCGGGGTTATTCGAGATATCTTAATCGAAACCCTAGTAACGAGGCATTGGCTACCTTAAGAGAGTAATAGTTACTCGTCCCAATAGCTCACCCAGTCCAACATTTTTTCTTACTGCAGCCAGTCTGCCAGAAGCGATATGTCACTAGTTGTGTATCATAAAAGAGTGATCGTTTCTCCTCCCAGGGGTTATTCGAGATATCTTCATCGAAACCATTAGTAACGAGACATTGGCTACCTTAAGAGAGTCACAGTTACTCGTCCCAATTGCTCACCCAGTCCAACATTTTTTCTTACTGCGACCAGTCTGCCAGAAGCGATATGTCACTAGTTGTGTATCATAAAGGAGTGATCGTTACTCCTCCCAGGGGTTATTCGAGATATCTTAATCGAAACCCTAGTAACGAGACATTGGCTACCTTAAGAGAGTCATAGTTACTCGTCCCAATTTCTAACCCAGTTAAACATTTTTTCTTACTGCGACCCGTCTGCCAGAAGCGATATGTCACTAGTTGCGTATCATAAAGGAGTGATCGTTACTCCTCCCAGGGGTTATTCGAGATATCTTAATCGAAACCCTAGTAACGAGGCATTGGCTACCTTAAGAGAGTCATAGTTACTCGTCCCAATAGCTCACCCAGTCCAACATTTTTTCTTACTGCAGCCAGTCTGCCAGAAGCCACATGTCACTAGTTGTGTATCATAAAAGAGTCATCGTTTCTCCTCCCAGGGGTTATTCGAGATATCTTCATCGAAACCATTAGTAACGAGACATTGGCTACCTTAAGAGAGTCATAGTTACTCGTCCCAATTTCTCACCCAGTTAAACATTTTTTCTTACTGCGACCAGTCTGCCAGAAGCGATATGTCACTAGTTGCGTATCATAAAGGAGTGATCGTTACTCCTCCGAGGGGTTATTCGAGATATCTTAATCGAAAACCTAGTAACGAGGCATTGGCTGCCTTAGGAGAGTCATAGTTACTGGTCCCAATTGCTCACCCAACTGCCATTTTTTCTTACTGTGGCCAGTCTGCCAGAAGCAATATGTCACTAGTTGTGTATCATAAAAGAGGCATCGTTACTCCTCCCAGGGGTTATTCGAGATATCTTAATGGAAACCCTAGTAACGAGGCATTGGCTACCTTAAGAGGGTCATAGTTACTCGTCCCAATTGCGCACCCAGTCCAACATTTTTTTTTACTGCGACCAGTCTGCCAGAAGTGATATGTCACTAGTTGTGTATCATAAGAGAGTGGTCGCTACTCCACCCAGGGGTTATTCGAGATATCTTAATGGAAACCCTAGAAACGAGGCATTGGCTACCTTAAGACAGTCATATTTACTTGTCCCAATTGCTCACCCAGACTGCCATTTTTTCTTACTGTGGCCAGTCTGCCCGAAGCGATATGTCACTAGTTGTGTATCATAAAAGAGTCATCGTTACTCCTCCCAGGGGTTATTCGAGATATCTTCATCGAAACCCTAGTAACGAGGCATTGGCTACCCTAAGAGAGTCATAGTTACTCGTCACAATTGCTCCCAAAGTCTGCCATTTTTTATTACTGCGGCCAGTCTGCCAGAAGCGACATGTCACTAGTTGTGTATCATAAAAGAGTGATCGTTTCTCCTCCCAGGGGTTATTCGAGATATCTTAATCGAAACCCTAGTAAAGAGGCATTGGCTGCCTTAGGAGAGTCATAGTTACTCGTCACAATTGCTCACCCAGTCTGCCATTTTTTCTTACTGTGGCCAGTCTGCCAGAAGCGATATGTCACTATTTGTGTATCATAAAAGAGTCATCGGTACTCCTCCCAAGGGTTATTCGAGATATCTTAATTTAAATCCTAGTAACGAGGCATTGGCTACCTTAAGAGAGTCATAGTTACTCGTCCCAATTGCTCACCAAGTCCAACATTTTTTCTTACTGTGGCCAGTCTGCCAGAAGCAATATGTCACTAGTTGTGTATCATAAAAGAGGCATCGTTACTCCTCCCAGGGGTTATTCGAGATATCTTAATGGAAACCCTAGTAACGAGACATTGGCTACCTTAAGAGAGTCATAGTTACTCGTCCCAATTGCGCACCCAGTCCAACATTTTTTTTTACTGCGACCAGTCTGCCAGAAGTGATATGTCACTAGTTGTGTATCATAAGAGAGTGGTCGCTACTCCACCCAGGGGTTATTCGAGATATCTTAATGGAAACCCTAGAAACGAGGCATTGGCTACCTTAAGAGAGTCATATTTACTTGTCCCAATTCCTCACCCAGACTGCCATTTTTTCTTACTGTGGCCACTCTGCCCGAAGCGATATGTCACTAGTTGTGTATCATAAAAGAGTCATCGTTAGTCCTCCCAGGGGTTATTCGAGATATCTTAATCGAAACCCTAGTAACGAGGCATTGGCTACCCTAAGAGAGTCATAGTTACTTGTCACAATTGCTCCCAAAGTCTGCCATTTTTTATTACTGCGGCCAGTCTGCCAGAAGCGACATGTCACTAGTTGTGTATCATAAAAGAGTGATCGTTTCTCCTCCCAGGGGTTATTCGAGATATCTTAATCGAAACCCTAGTAACGAGGCATTGGCTGCCTTAGGAGAGTCATAGTTACTCGTCACAATTGCTCACCCAGTCTGCCAATTTTTCTTACTGTGGCCAGTCTGCCAGGAGCGACATGTCACTAGTTGTGTATCAAAAAAGAGTCATCGTTTCTCCTCCCAGGGGTTATTCGAGATATCTTAATCGAAACCCTAGTAAAGAGGCATTGGCTGCCTTAGGAGAGTCATAGTTACTCGTCACAATTGCTCACCCAGTCTGCCATTTTTTCTTACTGTGGCCAGTCTGCCAGAAGCGATATGTCACTATTTGTGTATCATAAAAGAGTCATCGTTACTCCTCCCAAGGGTTATTCGAGATATCTTAATTTAAATCCTAGTAACGAGGCATTGGGTACCTTAAGAGAGTCATAGTTACTCGTCCCAATTGCTCACCAAGTCCAACATTTTTTCTTACTGTGGCCAGTCTGCCAGAAGCGATATGTCACTAGTTGTGTATCATAAAAGCGTGATCGTTGCTCCTCCCAGGGGTTATTCGAGATATCTTAATCGAAACCCTAGTAACGAGACATTGGCTAACTTAAGAGAGTCATAGTTACTCGTCCCAATTGCGCACCCAGTCCAACATTTTTTTTTTACTGCGACCAGTCTGCCAGAAGTGATATGTCACTAGTTGTGTATCATAAAGGAGTGATCGTTACTCCTCCCCGGGGTTATTCGAGATATCTTAATCGAAACCCTAGTAACGGGGCATTGGCTACCTTAATAGAGTAATAGTTACTCGTCCCAATAGCTCACCCAGTCCAACATTTTTTCTTACTGCAGCCAGTCTGCCAGAAGCGATATGTCACTAGTTGTGTATCATAAAAGAGTGATCGTTTCTCCTCCCAGGGGTTATTCGAGATATCTTCATCGAAACCATTAGTAGCGAGACATTGGCTACCTTAAGAGAGTCATAGTTACTCGTCCCAATTGCTCACCCAGTCCAACATTTTTTCTTACTGCGACCAGTCTGCCAGAAGCGATATGTCACTAGTTGTGTATCATAAAGAAGTGATCGTTACTCCTCCCAGGGGTTATTCGAGATATCTTAATCGAAATCCTAGTAACGAGGCATTGGCAACCTTAAGAGCGTCTTATTTACTCGTCCCAATTGCTCACCCAGTCCAACATTTTTTCTTACTGTGGCCAGTCTGCCAGAACCGATATGTCACTAGTTGTGTATCATAAAAGAGTTATCGTTTCTCCTCCCCGGGGTTATTCGAGATATCTTAATCGAAACCCTAGTAACGAGACATTGGCTACCTTAAGAGAGTCATAGTTACTCGTCCCAATTTCTCACCCAGTTAAACATTTTTTCTTACTGCGACCCGTCTGCCAGAAGCGATATGTCACTAGTTGCGTATCATAAAGGAGTGATCGTTACTCCTCCCAGGGGTTATTCGAGATATCTTAATCGAAACCCTAGTAACGAGGCATTGGCTACCTTAAGAGAGTCATAGTTACTCGTCCCAATAGCTCACCCAGTCCAACATTTTTTCTTACTGCAGCCAGTCTGCCAGAAGCCACATGTCACTAGTTGTGTATCATAAAAGAGTCATCGTTTCTCCTCCCAGGGGTTATTCGAGATATCTTCATCGAAACCATTAGTAACGAGACATTGGCTACCTTAAGAGAGTCATAGTTACTCGTCCCAATTTCTCACCCAGTTAAACATTTTTTCTTACTGCGACCAGTCTGCCAGAAGCGATATGTCACTAGTTGCGTATCATAAAGGAATGATCGTTACTCCTCCCAGGGGTTATTTGAGATATCTTAATCGAAACCCTAGTAACGAGGCATTGGCTGCCTTAGGAGAGTCATAGTTACTGGTCCCAATTGCTCACCCAACTGCCATTTTTTCTTACTGTGGCCAGTCTGCCAGAAGCAATATGTCACTAGTTGTGTATCATAAAAGAGGCATCGTTACTCCTCCCAGGGGTTATTCGAGATATCTTAATGGAGACACTAGTAACGAGGCATTGGCTACCCTAAGAGAGTCATAGTTACTCGTCCCAATTGCGCACCCAGTCCAACATTTTTTTTTACTGCGACCAGTCTGCCAGAAGTGATATGTCCCTAGTTGTGTATCATAAGAGAGTGGTCGCTACTCCACCCAGGGGTTATTCGAGATATCTTAATGGAAACCCTAGAAACGAGGCATTGGCTACCTTAAGAGAGTCATATTTACTTGTCCCAATTGCTCACCCAGACTGCCATTTTTTCTTACTGTGGCCAGTCTGCCAGAAGCTATATGTCACAAGTTGTGTATCATAAAAGAGTCATCGTTTCTTCTCCCAGGGGTTATTCGAGATATCTTAATCAAAACCCTAGTAACGAGGCATTGGCTACCTTAGGAGTGTCATAGTTACTCGTTCCAATTGCTCACCCAGACTGCCATTTTTTCTTACTGCGACCAGTCTGCCAGAAGCGATATGTCACTAGTTGTGTATCATAAAGGAGTGATCGTTACTCCTCCCAGGGGTTATTCGAGATATCTTAATCGAAACCCTAGTAACGAGGCATTGGCTACCCTAAGAGAGTCATAGTTACTCGTCACAATTGCTCCCAAAGTCTGCCATTTTTTCTTACTGCGGCCAGTCTGCCAGGAGCGACATGTCACTAGTTGTGTATCATAAAGGAGTGATCGTTACTCCTCCCCAGGGTTATTCGAGATATCTTAATCGAAACCCTAGTAACGAGGCATTGGCTACCTTAAGAGAGTAATAGTTACTCGTCCCAATAGCTCACCCAGTCCAACATTTTTTCTTACTGCAGCCAGTCTGCCAGAAGCGATATGTCACTAGTTGTGTATCATAAAAGAGTGATCGTTTCTCCTCCCAGGGGTTATTCGAGATATCTTCATCGAAACCATTAGTAACGAGACATTGGCTACCTTAAGAGAGTCATAGTTACTCATCCCAATTGCTCACCCAGTCCAACATTTTTTCTTACTGCGACCAGTCTGCCAGAAGCGATATGTCACTAGTTGTGTATCATAAAGGAGTGATCGTTACTCCTCCCAGGGGTTATTCGAGATATCTTAATCGAAATCCTTGTAACGAGGCATTGGCAACCTTAAGAGCGTCTTATTTACTCGTCCCAATTGCTCACCCAGTCCAACATTTTTTCTTTCTGTGGCCAGTCTGCCAGAACCGATATGTCACTAGTTGTGTATCATAAAAGAGTTATCGTTTCTCCTCCCAGGGGTTATTCGAGATATCTTCATCGAAACCATTAGTAACGATACATTGGCTACCTTAAGAGAGTCATAGTAACTCGTCCCAATTTCTCACCCAGTTAAACATTTTTTCTTACTGCGACCCGTCTGCCAGAAGCGATATGTCACTAGTTGCGTATCATAAAGGAGTGATCGTTACTCCTCCCAGGGGTTATTCGAGATATCTTAATCAAAACCCTAGTAACGAGGCATTGGCTACCTTAGGAGTGTCATAGTTACTCGTTCCAATTGCTCACCCTGACTGCCATTTTTTCTTACTGTGGCCAGTCTGCCAGAAGCGATATGTCACTAGTTGTGTATCATAAAAGAGTCATCGTTACTCCTCCCAGGGGTTATTCGAGATATCTTCATCGAAACCCTAGTAACGAGGCATTGGCTACCCTAAGAGAGTCATAGTTACTCGTCACAATTGCTCCCAAAGTCTGCCATTTTTTCTTACTGCGGCCAGTCTGCCAGGAGCGACATGTCACTAGTTGTGTATCATAAAGGAGTGATCGTTACTCCTCCCCAGGGTTATTCGAGATATCTTAATCGAAACCCTAGTAACGAGGCATTGGCTACCTTAAGAGAGTAATAGTTACTCGTCCCAATAGCTCACCCAGTCCAACATTTTTTCTTACTGCAGCCAGTCTGCCAGAAGCGATATGTCACTAGTTGTGTATCATAAAAGAGTGATCGTTTCTCCTCCCAGGGGTTATTCGAGATATCTTCATCGAAACCATTAGTAACGAGACATTGGCTACCTTAAGAGAGTCATAGTTACTCGTCACAATTGCTCCCAAAGTCTGCCATTTTTTATTACTGCGGCCAGTCTGCCAGAAGCGACATGTCACTAGTTGTGTATCATAAAAGAGTGATCGTTTCTCCTCCCAGGGGTTATTCGAGATATCTTAATCGAAACCCTAGTAACGAGGCATTGGCTGCCTTAGGAGAGTCATAGTTACTCGTCACAATTGCTCACCCAGTCTGCCAATTTTTCTTACTGTGGCCAGTCTGCCAGGAGCGACATGTCACTAGTTGTGTATCAAAAAAGAGTCATCGTTTCTCCTCCCAGGGGTTATTCGAGATATCTTAATCGAAACCCTAGTAAAGAGGCATTGGCTGCCTTAGGAGAGTCATAGTTACTCGTCACAATTGCTCACCCAGTCTGCCATTTTTTCTTACTGTGGCCAGTCTGCCAGAAACGATATGTCACTATTTGTGTATCATAAAAGAGTCATCGTTACTCCTCCCAAGGGTTATTCGAGATATCTTAATTTAAATCCTAGTAACGAGGCATTGGCTACCTTAAGAGAGTCATAGTTACTCGTCCCAATTGCTCACCAAGTCCAACATTTTTTCTTACTGTGGCCAGTCTGCCAGAAGCGATATGTCACTAGTTGTGTATCATAAAAGCGTGATCGTTGCTCCTCCCAGGGGTTATTCGAGATATCTTAATTGAAACCCTAGTAACGAGACATTGGCTACCTTAAGAGAGTCATAGTTACTCGTCCCAATTGCGCACCCAGTCCAACATTTTTTTTTACTGCGACCAGTCTGCCAGAAGTGATATGTCACTAGTTGTGTATCATAAAGGAGTGATCGTTACTCCTCCCCGGGGTTATTCGAGATATCTTAATCGAAACCCTAGTAACGAGGCATTGGCTACCTTAAGAGCGTCTTATTTACTCGTCCCAATTGCTCACCCAGTCCAACATTTTTTCTTACTGTGGCCAGTCTGCCAGAACCGATATGTCACTAGTTGTGTATCATAAAAGAGTTATCGTTTCTCCTCCCAGGGGTTATTCGAGATATCTTAATCGAAACCCTAGTAACGAGACATTGGCTACCTTAAGAGAGTCATAGTTACTCGTCCCAATTTCTCACCCAGTTAAACATTTTTTCTTACTGCGACCTGTCTGCCAGAAGCGATATGTCACTAGTTGCGTATCATAAAGGAGTGATCGTTACTCCTCCCAGGGGTTATTCGAGAT
The DNA here is from genome assembly GCF_023897955.1 of Schistocerca gregaria. Classification (NCBI taxonomy): domain Eukaryota; kingdom Metazoa; phylum Arthropoda; class Insecta; order Orthoptera; family Acrididae; genus Schistocerca; species Schistocerca gregaria. The sequence goes on from NC_064931.1 coordinate 16,154,509, forward strand.
ATCTTAATCGAAACCCTAGTAACGAGGCATTGGCTACCTTAAGAGAGTCATAGTTACTCGTCCCAATAGATCACCCAGTCCAACATTTTTTCTTACTGCAGCCAGTCTGCCAGAAGCCACATGTCACTAGTTGTGTATCATAAAAGAGTCATCGTTTCTCCTCCCAGGGGTTATTCGAGATATCTTCATCGAAACCATTAGTAACGAGACATTTCCTACCTTAAGAGAGTCATAGTTACTCGTCCCAATTTCTCACCCAGTTAAACATTTTTTCTTACTGCGACCAGTCTGCCAGAAGCGATATGTCACTAGTTGCGTATCATAAAGGAATGATCGTTACTCCTCCCAGGGGTTATTTGAGATATCTTAATCGAAACCCTAGTAACGAGGCATTGGCTGCCTTAGGAGAGTCATAGTTACTGGTCCCAATTGCTCACCCAACTGCCATTTTTTCTTACTGTGGCCAGTCTGCCAGAAGCAATATGTCACTAGTTGTGTATCATAAAAGAGGCATCGTTACTCCTCCCAGGGGTTATTCGAGATATCTTAATGGAGACACTAGTAACGAGGCATTGGCTACCCTAAGAGAGTCATAGTTACTCGTCCCAATTGCGCACCCAGTCCAACATTTTTTTTTACTGCGACCAGTCTGCCAGAAGTGATATGTCCCTAGTTGTGTATCATAAGAGAGTGGTCGCTACTCCACCCAGGGGTTATTCGAGATATCTTAATGGAAACCCTAGAAACGAGGCATTGGCTACCTTAAGAGAGTCATATTTACTTGTCCCAATTGCTCACCCAGACTGCCATTTTTTCTTACTGTGGCCAGTCTGCCAGAAGCTATATGTCACAAGTTGTGTATCATAAAAGAGTCATCGTTTCTTCTCCCAGGGGTTATTCGAGATATCTTAATCAAAACCCTAGTAACGAGGCATTGGCTACCTTAGGAGTGTCATAGTTACTCGTTCCAATTGCTCACCCAGACTGCCATTTTTTCTTACTGCGACCAGTCTGCCAGAAGCGATATGTCACTAGTTGTGTATCATAAAGGAGTGATCGTTACTCCTCCCAGGGGTTATTCGAGATATCTTAATCGAAACCCTAGTAACGAGGCATTGGCTACCCTAAGAGAGTCATAGTTACTCGTCACAATTGCTCCCAAAGTCTGCCATTTTTTCTTACTGCGGCCAGTCTGCCAGGAGCGACATGTCACTAGTTGTGTATCATAAAGGAGTGATCGTTACTCCTCCCCAGGGTTATTCGAGATATCTTAATCGAAACCCTAGTAACGAGGCATTGGCTACCTTAAGAGAGTAATAGTTACTCGTCCCAATAGCTCACCCAGTCCAACATTTTTTCTTACTGCAGCCAGTCTGCCAGAAGCGATATGTCACTAGTTGTGTATCATAAAAGAGTGATCGTTTCTCCTCCCAGGGGTTATTCGAGATATCTTCATCGAAACCATTAGTAACGAGACATTGGCTACCTTAAGAGAGTCATAGTTACTCATCCCAATTGCTCACCCAGTCCAACATTTTTTCTTACTGCGACCAGTCTGCCAGAAGCGATATGTCACTAGTTGTGTATCATAAAGGAGTGATCGTTACTCCTCCCAGGGGTTATTCGAGATATCTTAATCGAAATCCTTGTAACGAGGCATTGGCAACCTTAAGAGCGTCTTATTTACTCGTCCCAATTGCTCACCCAGTCCAACATTTTTTCTTTCTGTGGCCAGTCTGCCAGAACCGATATGTCACTAGTTGTGTATCATAAAAGAGTTATCGTTTCTCCTCCCAGGGGTTATTCGAGATATCTTCATCGAAACCATTAGTAACGATACATTGGCTACCTTAAGAGAGTCATAGTAACTCGTCCCAATTTCTCACCCAGTTAAACATTTTTTCTTACTGCGACCCGTCTGCCAGAAGCGATATGTCACTAGTTGCGTATCATAAAGGAGTGATCGTTACTCCTCCCAGGGGTTATTCGAGATATCTTAATCAAAACCCTAGTAACGAGGCATTGGCTACCTTAGGAGTGTCATAGTTACTCGTTCCAATTGCTCACCCTGACTGCCATTTTTTCTTACTGTGGCCAGTCTGCCAGAAGCGATATGTCACTAGTTGTGTATCATAAAAGAGTCATCGTTACTCCTCCCAGGGGTTATTCGAGATATCTTCATCGAAACCCTAGTAACGAGGCATTGGCTACCCTAAGAGAGTCATAGTTACTCGTCACAATTGCTCCCAAAGTCTGCCATTTTTTCTTACTGCGGCCAGTCTGCCAGGAGCGACATGTCACTAGTTGTGTATCATAAAGGAGTGATCGTTACTCCTCCCCAGGGTTATTCGAGATATCTTAATCGAAACCCTAGTAACGAGGCATTGGCTACCTTAAGAGAGTAATAGTTACTCGTCCCAATAGCTCACCCAGTCCAACATTTTTTCTTACTGCAGCCAGTCTGCCAGAAGCGATATGTCACTAGTTGTGTATCATAAAAGAGTGATCGTTTCTCCTCCCAGGGGTTATTCGAGATATCTTCATCGAAACCATTAGTAACGAGACATTGGCTACCTTAAGAGAGTCATAGTTACTCGTCACAATTGCTCCCAAAGTCTGCCATTTTTTATTACTGCGGCCAGTCTGCCAGAAGCGACATGTCACTAGTTGTGTATCATAAAAGAGTGATCGTTTCTCCTCCCAGGGGTTATTCGAGATATCTTAATCGAAACCCTAGTAACGAGGCATTGGCTGCCTTAGGAGAGTCATAGTTACTCGTCACAATTGCTCACCCAGTCTGCCAATTTTTCTTACTGTGGCCAGTCTGCCAGGAGCGACATGTCACTAGTTGTGTATCAAAAAAGAGTCATCGTTTCTCCTCCCAGGGGTTATTCGAGATATCTTAATCGAAACCCTAGTAAAGAGGCATTGGCTGCCTTAGGAGAGTCATAGTTACTCGTCACAATTGCTCACCCAGTCTGCCATTTTTTCTTACTGTGGCCAGTCTGCCAGAAACGATATGTCACTATTTGTGTATCATAAAAGAGTCATCGTTACTCCTCCCAAGGGTTATTCGAGATATCTTAATTTAAATCCTAGTAACGAGGCATTGGCTACCTTAAGAGAGTCATAGTTACTCGTCCCAATTGCTCACCAAGTCCAACATTTTTTCTTACTGTGGCCAGTCTGCCAGAAGCGATATGTCACTAGTTGTGTATCATAAAAGCGTGATCGTTGCTCCTCCCAGGGGTTATTCGAGATATCTTAATTGAAACCCTAGTAACGAGACATTGGCTACCTTAAGAGAGTCATAGTTACTCGTCCCAATTGCGCACCCAGTCCAACATTTTTTTTTACTGCGACCAGTCTGCCAGAAGTGATATGTCACTAGTTGTGTATCATAAAGGAGTGATCGTTACTCCTCCCCGGGGTTATTCGAGATATCTTAATCGAAACCCTAGTAACGAGGCATTGGCTACCTTAAGAGCGTCTTATTTACTCGTCCCAATTGCTCACCCAGTCCAACATTTTTTCTTACTGTGGCCAGTCTGCCAGAACCGATATGTCACTAGTTGTGTATCATAAAAGAGTTATCGTTTCTCCTCCCAGGGGTTATTCGAGATATCTTAATCGAAACCCTAGTAACGAGACATTGGCTACCTTAAGAGAGTCATAGTTACTCGTCCCAATTTCTCACCCAGTTAAACATTTTTTCTTACTGCGACCTGTCTGCCAGAAGCGATATGTCACTAGTTGCGTATCATAAAGGAGTGATCGTTACTCCTCCCAGGGGTTATTCGAGATATCTTAATCGAAACCCTAGTAACGAGGCATTGGCTACCTTAAGAGAGTCATAGTTACTCGTCCCAATAGATCACCCAGTCCAACATTTTTTCTTACTGCAGCCAGTCTGCCAGAAGCCACATGTCACTAGTTGTGTATCATAAAAGAGTCATCGTTTCTCCTCCCAGGGGTTATTCGAGATATCTTCATCGAAACCATTAGTAACGAGACATTTCCTACCTTAAGAGAGTCATAGTTACTCGTCCCAATTTCTCACCCAGTTAAACATTTTTTCTTACTGCGACCAGTCTGCCAGAAGCGATATGTCACTAGTTGCGTATCATAAAGGAGTGATCGTTACTCCTCCCAGGGGTTATTCGAGATATCTTAATCGAAACCCTAGTAACGAGGCATTGGCTGCCTTAGGAGAGTCATAGTTACTGGTCCCAATTGCTCACCCAACTGCCATTTTTTCTTACTGTGGCCAGTCTGCCAGAAGCAATATGTCACTAGTTGTGTATCATAAAAGAGGCATCGTTACTCCTCCCAGGGGTTATTCGACATATCTTAATGGAAACGCTAGTAACGAGGCATTGGCTACCTTAAGAGAGTCATAGTTACTCGTCCCAATTGCGCACCCAGTCCAACATTTTTTTTTACTGCGACCAGTTTGCCAGAAGTGATATGTCACTAGTTGTGTATCATAAGAGAGTGGTCGCTACTCCACCCAGGGGTTATTCGAGATATCTTAATGAAAACCCTAGAAACGAGGCATTGGCTACCTTAAGAGAGTCATATTTACTTGTCCCAATTGCTCACCCAGACTGCCATTTTTTCTTACTGTGGCCAGTCTGCCCGAAGCGATATGTCACTAGTTGTGTATCATAAAAGAGTCATCGTTACTCCTCCCAGGGGTTATTCGAGATATCTTCATCGAAACCCTAGTAACGAGGCATTGGCTACCCTAAGAGAGTCATAGTTACTCGTCACAATTGCTCCCAAAGTCTGCCATTTTTTATTACTGCGGCCAGTCTGCCAGAAGCGACATGTCACTAGTTGTGTATCATAAAAGAGTGATCGTTTCTCCTCCCAGGGGTTATTCGAGATATCTTAATCGAAACCCTAGTAACGAGGCATTGGCTGCCTTAGGAGAGTCATAGTTACTCGTCACAATTGCTCACCCAGTCTGCCAATTTTTCTTTCTGTGGCCAGTCTGCCAGAACCGATATGTCACTAGTTGTGTATCATAAAAGAGTGATCGTTGCTCCTCCCAGGGGTTATTCGAGATATCTTAATCGAAACCCTAGTAACGAGACATTGGCTACCTTAAGAGAGTCATAGTTACTCGTCCCAATTGCGCACACAGTCCAACATTTTTTCTTACTGCGACCAGTCTGCCAGAAGTGATATGTCACTAGTTGTGTATCATAAAGGAGTGATCGTTACTCCTCCCCGGGGTTATTCGAGATATCTTAATCGAAACCCTAGTAACGAGGCATTGGCTACCTTAAGAGAGTCATAGTTACTCGTCCCAATAGCTCACCCAGTCCAACATTTTTTCTTACTGCAGCAAGTCTGCCAGAAGCGATATGTCACTAGTTGTGTATCATAAAAGAGTGATCGTTTCTCCTCCCAGGGGTTATTCGAGATATCTTCATCGAAACCATAAGTAACGAGACATTGGCTACCTTAAGAGAGTCATAGTTACTCGTCCCAATAGCTCAATCAGTCCAACACTTTTTCTTACTGCGACCAGTCTGCCAGAAGCGATATGTCACTAGTTGCGTATCATAAAGGAGTGATCGTTACTCCTCCCAGGGGTTATTCGAGATATCTTAATCGAAATCCTAGTAACGAGGCATTGGCAACCTTAAGAGCGTCATAGTTACTCGTCCCAATTGCTCACCCAGTCCAACATTTTTTCTTACTGTGGCCAGTCTGCCAGAACCGATATGTCACTAGTTGTGTATCATAAAAGAGTTATCGTTTCTCCTCCCAGGGGTTATTCGAGATATCTTCATCGAAACCATTAGTAACGAGACATTGGCTACCTTAAGAGAGTCATAGTTACTCGTCCCAATTTCTCACCCAGTTAAACATTTTTTCTTACTGCGAACAGTCTGCTGAAGCGATATGTCACTAGTTGCGTATCATAAAGGAGTGATCGTTACTCCTCCCAGGGGTTATTCGAGATATCTTAATCGAAACCCTAGTAACGAGGCATTGGCTGCCTTAGGAGAGTCATAGTTACTCGTCCCAATTGCTCACCCAACTGCCATTTTCTCATACTGTGGCCAGTCTGCCAGAAGCAATATTTCCCTAGTTGTGTATCATAAAAGAGGCATCGTTACTCCTCCCAGGGGTTATTCGAGATATCTTAATGGAAACCCTAGTAACGAGGCATTGGCTACCTTAAGAGAGTCATAGTTACTCGTCCCAATTGCTCACCCAGTCCAACATTTTTTCTTACTGCGTCGTCTGCCAGAAGCGATATGTCACTAGTTGTGTATCATAAGAGAGTGGTCGCTACTCCACCCAGGGGTTATTCCAGATATCTTAATGGAAACCCTAGAAACGAGGCATTGGCTACCTTAAGAGAGACATAGTTACACGTCCCAATTGCTCACCCAGACTGCCATTTTTTCTTACTGTGGCCAGTCTGCCAGAAGCGATATGTCACTAGTTGTGTATCATAAAGGAGTGATCGTTACTCCTCCCAGGGGTTATTCGAGATATCTTCATCGAAACCCTAGTAACGATGCATTGGCTACCCTAAGAGAGTCATAGTTACTCGTCACAATTGCTCCCAAAGTCTGCCATTTTTTCTTACAGCGGCCAGTCTGCCTGAAGCGACATGTCACTAGTTGTGTATCATAAAAGAGTCATCGTTACTCCTCCCAGGGGTTAGTCGAGATATCTTAATGGAAATCCTAGTAACGAGGCATTGGCTACCTTAAGAGAGTCATAGTTACTCGTCCCAATTGCTCACCCAGTCCAACATTTTTTCTTACTGTGGCCAGTCTGCCAGAACCGATATGTCACTAGTTGTGTATCATAAAAGAGTGATCGTTGCTCCTCCCAGGGGTTATTCGAGATATCTTAATCGAAACCCTAGTAACGAGACATTGGCTACCTTAAGAGAGTCATAGTTACTCGTCCCAATTGCGCACCCAGTCCAACATTTTTTCTTACTGCGACCAGTCTGCCAGAAGTGATATGTCACTAGTTGTGTATCATAAAGGAGTAATCGTTACTCCTCCCCGGGGTTATTCGAGATATCTTAATCGAAACCCTAGTAACGAGGCATTGGCTGCCTTAGGAGAGTCATAGTTACTCGTCACAATTGCTCACCCAGTCTGCCATTTTTTCTTACTGTGGCCAGTCTGCCAGAAGCGATATGTCACTATTTGTGTATCATAAAAGAGTCATCGTTACTCCTCCCAGGGGTTAGTCGAGATATCTTAATGGAAATCCTAGTAACGAGGCATTGGCTACCTTAAGAGAGTCATAGTTACTCGTCCCAATTGCTCACCCAGTCCAACATTTTTTCTTACTGTGGCCAGTCTGCCAGAACCGATATGTCACTAGTTGTGTATCATAAAAGAGTGATCGTTGCTCCTCCCAGGGGTTATTCGAGATATCTTAATCGAAACCCTAGTAACGAGACATTGGCTACCTTAAGAGAGTCATAGTTACTCGTCCCAATTGCGCACCCAGTCCAACATTTTTTCTTACTGCGACCAGTCTGCCAGAAGTGATATGTCACTAGTTGTGTATCATAAAGGAGTAATCGTTACTCCTCCCCGGGGTTATTCGAGATATCTTAATCGAAATCCTAGTAACGAGGCATTATCAACCTTAAGAGAGTCATAGTTACTCGTCCCAATTGCTCACCCAATCCAACATTTTTTCTTACTGTGGCCAGTCTGCCAGAACCGATATGTCACTAGTTGTGTATCATAGAAGAGTTATCGTTTCTCCTCCCAGGGGTTATTCGAGATATCTTAATCGAAACCCTAGTAACGAGGCATTGGCTGCCTTAGGAGACTCATAGGCATTGGCTACCTTAAGAGAGTCATAGTTACTCGTCCCAATTGCTCACCAGGTCCAACATTTTTTTTTACTGCGTCGTCTGCCAGAAGCGATATGTCACTAGTTGTGTATCATAAAAGAGTGGTCGCTACTCCACCCAGGGGTTATTCGAGATATCTTAATGGAAAACCTAGAAACGAGGCATTGGCTACCTTAAGAGAGTCATAGTTACTCGTCCCAATTGCTCACCCAGTCTGCCATTTTTTCTTACTGTGGCCAGTCTGCCAGAAGCGATATGTCACAAGTTGTGTATCATAAAAGAGTCATCGTTTCTCCTCCCAGGGGTTATTCGAGATATCTTAATCAAAACCGTAGTAACGAGGAATTGGCTACCTTAGGAGAGTCATAGTTACTCGTCCCAATTGCTCACGCAGTCTGCCATTTTTTCTTACTGTGGCCAGTCTGCCAGAAGCGATATGTCACTTGTTGTGTATCATAAAAGAGTCATCGTTACTCCTCCCAGGGGTTATTCGAGATATCTTCATCGAAACCCTTGTAACGAGGCATTGGCTACCCTAAGAGAGTCATAGTTACTCGTCACAATTGCTCACAAAGTCTGCCATTTTTTCTTACTGCGGTCAGTCTGCCAGAAGCGACATGTCACTAGTTGTGTATCATAAAAGAGTCATCGTTTCTCCTCCCAGGGGTTATTCGAGATATCTTAATCGAAACACTAGTAACGAGGCATTGGCTGCCTTAGGAGACTCATAGTTACTCGTCCCAATTGCTCAATCAGTCTGCCGTTTTTTCTTACTGTGGCCAGTCTGCCAGAAGCGATATGTCACTAGTTGTGTATCCTAAAAGAGTCATCGTTACTCCTCCCAGGGGTTATTCGAGATATCTTAATCGAAACCCTAGTAACGAGACATTGGCTACCTTAAGAGAGTCATAGTTACTCGTCCCAATTGCTCACCGAGTCCAACATTTTTTCTTACTGTGGACAGTCTGCCAGAACCGATATGTCACTAGTTGTGTATCATAAAAGAGTGATCGTTGCTCCTCCCAGGGGTTATTCGAGATATCTTAATCGAAACCCAAGTAACGAGACATTGGCTACCTTAAGAGAGTCATAGTTACTCGTCCCAATTGCGCACCCAGTCCAACATTTTTTCTTACAGCGACCAGTCTGCCAGAAGTGATATGTCACTAGTTGTGTATCATAAAGGAGTGATCGTTACTCCTCACCGGTGTTATTCGAGATATCTTAATCGAAACCCTAGTAACGAGGCATTGACTACCTTAAGAGAGTCATAGTTACTCGTCCCAATAGCTCACCCAGTCCAACATTATTCTTACTGCAGCCAGTCTGCCAGAAGCGATATGTCACTAGTTGTGTGTCATAAAAGAGTCATCGTTACTCCTCCCAGGGGCTATTCGAGATAACTTAATCGAAACCCTAGTAACGAGGCATTGGCTACCTTAAGAGAGTCATAGTTACTCGTCCCAATTGCTCACCCAGTCCAACATTTTTTCTTACTGTGGCCAGTCTGCCAGAACCGATATGTCACTAGTTGTGTATCATAGAAGAGTTATCGTTCCTCCTCCCAGGGGTTATTCGAGATATCTTAATCCAAACCCTAGTAACGAGACATTGGCTACCTTAAGAGAGTCATAGTTACTCGTCCCAATTGCTCACCCAGTCCAACATTTTTTCTTACTACGACCAGTCTGCCAGAAGCGATATGTCACTAGTTGCGTATCATAAAGGAGTGATCGTTACTCCTCCCAGGGGTTATTCGAGATATCTTAATCGAAACCCTAGTAACGAGGCATTGGCTACCTTAAGAGAGTCATAGTTACTCGTCCCAATTGCTCACCCAGTCCAACATTTTTTCTTACTGCGTCGTCTGCCAGAAGCGATATGTCACTAGTTGTGTATCATAAGAGAGTGGTCGCTACTCCACCCAGGGGTTATTCGAGATATCTTAATCGAAACCCTAGTAACGAGGCATTGACTACCTTAAGATAGTCATAGTTACTCGTCCCAATTGCTCACCAGGTCCAACATTTTTTTTTACTGCGTCGTCTGCCAGAAGCGATATGTCACAAGTTGTGTATCATAAAAGAGTCATCGTTTCTCCTCCCAGGGGTTATTCGAGATATCTTAATCAAAACCGTAGTAACGAGGAATTGGCTACCTTAGGAGAGTCATAGTTACTCGTCCCAATTGCTCACCCAGTCTGCCATTTTTTCTTACTGTGGCCAGTCTGCCAGAAGCGATATGTCACTTGTTGTGTATCATAAAAGAGTCATCGTTACTCCTCCCAGGGGTTATTCGAGATATCTTCATCGAAACCCTAGTAACGAGGCATTGGCTGCCTTAGGAGAGTCATAGTTACTCGTCCCAATTGCACACCCAACTGCCATTTTCTCTTACTGTGGCCAGTCTGCCAGAAGCAATATGTCACTAGATGTGTATCATAAAAGAGGCATCGTTACTCCTCCCAGGGGTTATTCGAGATATGTTAATGGAAACCCTAGTAACGAGGCATTGGCTACCTTAAGAGAGTCATAGTTACTCGTCCCAATTGCTCACCCAGTCCAACATTTTTTCTTACTGCGACCAGACTGCCAGAAGCGATATGTCACTAGTTGCGTATCATAAAGGAGTGATCGTTACTCCTCCCAGGGGTTATTCGAGATATCTTAATCGAAACCCTAGTAACGAGGCATTGGCTACCTTAAGAGAGTCATAGTTACTCGTCCCAATTGCTCACCCAGTCCAACATTTTTTCTTACTGCGTCGTCTGCCAGAAGCGATATGTCACTAGTTGTGTATCATAAGAGAGTGGTCGCTACTCCACCCAGGGGTTATTCGAGATATCTTAATGGAAACCCTAGAAACGAGGCATTGGCTACCTTAAGAGAGACATAGTTACACGTCCCAATTGCTCACCCAGACTGCCATTTTTTCTTACTGTGGCCAGTCTGCCAGAAGCGATATGTCACTAGTTGTGTATCATAAAGGAGTGATCGTTACTCCTCCCAGGGGTTATTCGAGATATCTTCATCGAAACCCTAGTAACGAGGCATTGGCTACCCTAAGAGAGTCATAGTTACTCGTCACAATTGCTCCCAAAGTCTGCCATTTTTTCTTACTGCGGCCAGTCTGCCTGAAGCGACATGTCACTAGTTGTGTATCATAAAAGAGTGATCGTTTCTCCTCCCAGGGGTTATTCGAGATATCTTAATCGAAACCCTAGTAACGAGGCATTGGCTGCCTTAGGAGAGTCATAGTTACTCGTCACAATTGCTCACCCAGTCTGCCATTTTTTCTTACTGTGGCCAGTCTGCCAGAAGCGATATGTCACTATTTGTGTATCATAAAAGAGTCATCGTTACTCCTCCCAGGGGTTAGTCGAGATATCTTAATGGAAATCCTAGTAACGAGGCATTGGCTACCTTAAGAGAGTCATAGTTACTCGTCCCAATTGCTCACCCAGTCCAACATTTTTTCTTACTGTGGCCAGTCTGCCAGAACCGATATGTCACTAGTTGTGTATCATAAAAGAGTGATCGTTGCTCCTCCCAGGGGTTATTCGAGATATCTTAATCGAAACCCTAGTAACGAGACATTGGCTACCTTAAGAGAGTCATAGTTACTCGTCCCAATTGCGCACCCAGTCCAACATTTTTTCTTACTGCGACCAGTCTGCCAGAAGTGATATGTCACTAGTTGTGTATCATAAAGGAGTAATCGTTACTCCTCCCCGGGGTTATTCGAGATATCTTAATCGAAATCCTAGTAACGAGGCATTGGCAACCTTAGGAGAGTCATAGTTACTCGTCCCAATTGCTCACCCAATCCAACATTTTTTCTTACTGTGGCCAGTCTGCCAGAACCGATATGTCACTAGTTGTGTATCATAGAAGAGTTATCGTTTCTCCTCCCAGGGGTTATTCGAGATATCTTAATCGAAACCCTAGTAACGAGGCATTGGCTGCCTTAGGAGACTCATAGGCATTGGCTACCTTAAGAGAGTCATAGTTACTCGTCCCAATTGCTCACCAGGTCCAACATTTTTTTTTACTGCGTCGTCTGCCAGAAGCGATATGTCACTAGTTGTGTATCATAAAAGAGTGGTCGCTACTCCACCCAGGGGTTATTCGAGATATCTTAATGGAAAACCTAGAAACGAGGCATTGGCTACCTTAAGAGAGTCATAGTTACTCGTCCCAATTGCTCACCCAGTCTGCCATTTTTTCTTACTGTGGCCAGTCTGCCAGAAGCGATATGTCACAAGTTGTGTATCATAAAAGAGTCATCGTTTCTCCTCCCAGGGGTTATTCGAGATATCTTAATCAAAACCGTAGTAACGAGGAATTGGCTACCTTAGGAGAGTCATAGTTACTCGTCCCAATTGCTCACCCAGTCTGCCATTTTTTCTTACTGTGGCCAGTCTGCCAGAAGCGATATGTCACTTGTTGTGTATCATAAAAGAGTCATCGTTACTCCTCCCAGGGGTTATTCGAGATATCTTCATCGAAACCCTTGTAACGAGGCATTGGCTACCCTAAGAGAGTCATAGTTACTCGTCACAATTGCTCACAAAGTCTGCCATTTTTTCTTACTGCGGTCAGTCTGCCAGAAGCGACATGTCACTAGTTGTGTATCATAAAAGAGTCATCGTTTCTCCTCCCAGGGGTTATTCGAGATATCTTAATCGAAACCCTAGTAACGAGGCATTGGCTGCCTTAGGAGACTCATAGTTACTCGTCCCAATTGCTCAATCAGTCTGCCATTTTTTCTTACTGTGGCCAGTCTGCCAGAAGCGATATGTCACTAGTTGTGTATCCTAAAAGAGTCATCGTTACTCCTCCCAGGGGTTATTCGAGATATCTTAATGGAAACCCTAGTAACGAGACATTGGCTACCTTAAGAGAGTCATAGTTACTCGTCCCAATTGCTCATCCAGTCCAACATTTTTTCTTACTGTGGACAGTCTGCCAGAACCGATATGTCACTAGTTGTGTATCATAAAAGAGTGATCGTTGCTCCTCCCAGGGGTTATTCGAGATATCTTAATCGAAACCCAAGTAACGAGACATTGGCTACCTTAAGAGAGTCATAGTTACTCGTCCCAATTGCGCACCCAGTCCAACATTTTTTCTTACAGCGACCAGTCTGCCAGAAGTGATATGTCACTAGTTGCGTATCATAAAGGAGTGATCGTTACTCCTCACCGGGGTTATTCGAGATATCTTAATCGAAACCCTAGTAACGAGGCATTGACTACCTTAAGAGAGTCATAGTTACTCGTCCCAATAGCTCACCCAGTCCAACATTTTTTCTTACTGCAGCCAGTCTGCCAGAAGCGATATGTCACTAGTTGTGTATCATAAAAGAGTGATCGTTTCTCCTCCCAGGGGTTATTCGAGATATCTTAATCGAAACCCTAGTAACGAGGCATTGGCTGCCTTAGGAGAGTCATAGTTACTCGTCACAATTGCTCACCCAGTCTGCCATTTTTTCTTACTGTGGCCCGTCTGCCAGAAGCGATATGTCACTATTTGTGTATCATAAAAGAGTCATCGTTACTCCTCCCAGGGGTTAGTCGAGATATCTTAATGGAAATCCTAGTAACGAGGCATTGGCTACCTTAAGAGAGTCATAGTTACTCGTCCCAATTGCTCACCCAGTCCAACATTTTTTCTCACTGTGGCCAGTCTGCCAGAACCGATATGTCACTAGTTGTGTATCATAAAAGAGTGATCGTTGCTCCTCCCAGGGGTTATTCGAGATATCTTAATCGAAACCCTAGTAACGAGACATTGGCTACCTTAAGAGAGTCATAGTTACTCGTCCCAATTGCGCACCCAGTCCAACTTTTTTTCTTACTGCGACCAGTCTGCCAGAAGTGATATGTCACTAGTTGTGTATCATAAAGGAGTAATCGCTACTCCTCCCCGGGGTTATTCGAGATATCTTAATCGAAATCCTAGTAACGAGGCATTGGCAACCTTAAGAGAGTCATAGTTACTCGTCCCAATTGCTCACCCAATCCAACATTTTTTCTTACTGTGGCCAGTCTGCCAGAACCGATATGTCACTAGTTGTGTATCATAGAAGAGTTATCGTTTCTCCTCCCAGGGGTTATTCGAGATATCTTAATCGAAACCCTAGTAACGAGGCATTGGCTGCCTTAGGAGACTCATAGGCATTGGCTACCTTAAGAGAGTCATAGTTACTCGTCCCAATTGCTCACCAGGTCCAAAATTTTTTTTTACTGCGTCGTCTGCCAGAAGCGATATGTCACTAGTTGTGTATCATAAAAGAGTGGTCGCTACTCCACCCAGGGGTTATTCGAGATATCTTAATGGAAAACCTAGAAACGAGGCATTGGCTACCTTAAGAGAGTCATAGTTACTCGTCCCAATTGCTCACCCAGTCTGCCATTTTTTCTTACTATGGCCAGTCTGCCAGAAGCGATATGTCACAAGTTGTGTATCATAAAAGAGTCATCGTTTCTCCTCCCAGGGGTTATTCGAGAAATCTTAATCAAAACCGTAGTAACGAGGAATTGGCTACCTTAGGAGAGTCATAGTTACTCGTCCCAATTGCTCACCCAGTCTGCCATTTTTTCTTACTGTGGCCAGTCTGCCAGAAGCGATATGTCACTTGTTGTGTATCATAAAAGAGTCATCGTTACTCCTCCCAGGGGTTATTCGAGATATCTTCATCGAAACCCTAGTACCGAGGCATTGGCTACCCTAAGAGAGTCATAGTTACTCGTCACAATTGCTCACAAAGTCTGCCATTTTTTCTTACTGCGGTCAGTCTGCCAGAAGCGACATGTCACTAGTTGTGTATCATAAAAGAGTCATCGTTTCTCCTCCCAGGGGTTATTCGAGATATCTTAATCGAAACCCTAGTAACGAGGCATTGGCTGCCTTAGGAGACTCATAGTTACTCGTCACAATTGCTCACCCAGTCTGCCATTTTTTCTTACTGTGGCCAGTCTGCCAGAAGCGATATGTCACTATTTGTGTATCATAAAAGAGTCATCGTTACTCCTTCCAGGGGTTAGTCGAGATATCTTAATGGAAATCCTAGTAACGAGGCATTGGCTACCTTAAGAGAGTCATAGTTACTCGTCCCAATTGCTCACCCAGTCCAACATTTTTTCTTACTGTGGCCAGTCTGCCAGAACCGATATGTCACTAGTTGTGTATCATAAAAGAGTGATCGTTGCTCCTCCCAGGGGTTATTCGAGATATCTTAATCGAAACCCTAGTAACGAGACATTGGCTACCTTAAGAGAGTCATAGTTACTCGTCCCAATTGCGCACCCAGTCCAACATTTTTTCTTACTGCGACCAGTCTGCCAGAAGTAATATGTCACTATTTGTGTATCATAAAGGAGTAATCGTTACTCCTCCCCGGGGTTATTCGAGATATCTTAATCGAAATCCTAGTAACGAGGCATTATCAACCTTAAGAGAGTCATAGTTACTCGTCCCAATTGCTCACCCAATCCAACATTTTTTCTTACTGTGGCCAGTCTGCCAGAACCGATATGTCACTAGTTGTGTATCATAGAAGAGTTATCGTTTCTCCTCCCAGGGGTTATTCGAGATATCTTAATCGAAACCCTAGTAACGAGGCATTGGCTGCCTTAGGAGACTCATAGGCATTGGCTACCTTAAGAGAGTCATAGTTACTCGTCCCAATTGCTCACCAGGTCCAACATTTTTTTTTACTGCGTCGTCTGCCAGAAGCGATATGTCACTAGTTGTGTATCATAAAAGAGTGGTCGCTACTCCACCCAGGGGTTATTCGAGATATCTTAATGGAAAACCTAGAAACGAGGCATTGGCTACCTTAAGAGAGTCATAGTTACTCGTCCCAATTGCTCACCCAGTCTGCCATTTTTTCTTACTGTGGCCAGTCTGCCAGAAGCGATATGTCACAAGCTGTGTATCATAAAAGAGTCATCGTTTCTCCTCCCAGGGGTTATTCGAGATATCTTAATCAAAACCGTAGTAACGAGGAATTGGCTACCTTAGGAGAGTCATAGTTACTCGTCCCAATTGCTCACCCAGTCTGCCATTTTTTCTTACTGTGGCCAGTCTGCCAGAAGCGATATGTCACTTGTTGTGTATCATAAAAGAGTCATCGTTACTCCTCCCAGGGGTTATTCGAGATATCTTCATCGAAACCCTTGTAACGAGGCATTGGCTACCCTAAGAGAGCCATAGTTACTCGTCACAATTGCTCACAAAGTCTGCCATTTTTTCTTACTGCGGTCAGTCTGCCAGAAGCGACATGTCACTAGTTGTGTATCATAAAAGAGTCATCGTTACTCCTCCCAGGGGTTATTCGAGATATCTTAATGGAAACCCTAGTAACGAGACATTGGCTACCTTAAGAGAGTCATAGTTACTCGTCCCAATTGCTCACCCAGTCCAACATTTTTTCTTACTGTGGACAGTCTGCCAGAACCGATATGTCACTAGTTGTGTATCATAAAAGAGTGATCGTTGCTCCTCCCAGGGGTTATTCGAGATATCTTAATCGAAACCCAAGTAACGAGACATTGGCTACCTTAAGAGAGTCATAGTTACTCGTCCCAATTGCGCACCCAGTCCAACATTTTTTCTTACAGCGACCAGTCTGCCAGAAGTGATATGTCACTAGTTGTGTATCATAAAGAAGTGATCGTTACTCCTCACCGGGGTTATTCGAGATATCTTAATCGAAACCCTAGTAACGAGGCATTGACTACCTTAAGAGAGTCATAGTTACTCGTCCCAATAGCTCACCCAGTCCAACATTTTTTCTTACTGCAGCCAGTCTGCCAGAAGCGATATGTCACTAGTTGTGTGTCATAAAAGAGTCATCGTTACTCCTCCCAGGGGCTATTCGAGATATCTTAATCGAAACCCTAGTAACGAGGCATTGGCTACCTTAAGAGAGTCATAGTTACTCGTCCCAATTGCTCACCCAGTCCAACATTTTTTCTTACTGTGGCCATTCTGCCAGAACCGATATGTCACTAGTTGTGTGTCATAGAAGAGTTATCGTTTCTCCTCCCAGGGGTTATTCGAGATATCTTAATCGAAACCCTAGTAACGAGACATTGGCTACCTTAAGAGAGTCATAGTTACTCGTCCCAATTGCTCACCCAGTCCAACATTTTTTCTTACTGCGACCAGTCTGCCAGAAGCGATATGTCACTAGTTGCGTATCATAAAGGAGTGATCGTTACTCCTCCCAGGGGTTATTCGAGATATCTTAATCGAAACCCTAGTAACGAGGCATTGGCTGCCTTAGGAGAGTCATAGTTACTCGTCCCAATTGCACACCCAACTGCCATTTTCTCTTACTGTGGCCAGTCTGCCAGAAGCAATATGTCACTAGTTGTGTATCATAAAAGAGGCATCGTTATTCCTCCCAGGGGTTATTCGAGATATGTTAATGGAAACCCTAGTAACGAGGCATTGGCTACCTTAAGAGAGTCATAGTTACTCGTCCCAATTGCTCACCCAGTCCAACATTTTTTCTTACTGCGACCAGACTGCCAGAAGCGATATGTCACTAGTTGCGTATCATAAAGGAGTGATCGTTACTCCTCACAGGGGTTATTCGAGATATCTTAATCGAAACCCTAGTAACGAGGCATTGGCTACCTTAAGAGAGTCATAGTTACTCGTCCCAATTGCTCACCCAGTCCAACATTTTTTCTTACTGCGTCGTCTGCCAGAAGCGATATGTCACTAGTTGTGTATCATAAGAGAGTGGTCGCTACTCCACCCAGGGGTTATTCGAGATATCTTAATGGAAACCCTAGAAACGAGGCATTGGCTACCTTAAGAGAGACATAGTTACACGTCCCAATTGCTCACCCAGACTGCCATTTTTTCTTACTGTGGCCAGTCTGCCAGAAGCGATATGTCACTAGTTGTGTATCATAAAGGAGTGATCGTTACTCCTCCCAGGGGTTATTCGAGATATCTTCATCGAAACCCTAGTAACGAGGCATTGGCTACCCTAAGAGAGTCATAGTTACTCGTCACAATTGCTCCCAAAGTCTGCCATTTTTTCTTACTGCGGCCAGTCTGCCTGAAGCGACATGTCACTAGTTGTGTATCATAAAAGAGTGATCGTTTCTCCTCCCAGGGGTTATTCGAGATATCTTAATCGAAACCCTAGTAACGAGGCATTGGCTGCCTTAGGAGACTCATAGGCATTGGCTACCTTAAGAGAGTCATAGTTACTCGTCCCAATTGCTCACCAGGTCCAACATTTTTTTTTACTGCGTCGTCTGCCAGAAGCGATATGTCACTAGTTGTGTATCATAAAAGAGTGGTCGCTACTCCACCCAGGGGTTATTCGAGATATCTTAATGGAAAACCTAGAAACGAGGCATTGGCTACCTTAAGAGAGTCATAGTTACTCGTCCCAATTGCTCACCCAGTCTGCCATTTTTTCTTACTATGGCCAGTCTGCCAGAAGCGATATGTCACAAGTTGTGTATCATAAAAGAGTCATCGTTTCTCCTCCCAGGGGTTATTCGAGATATCTTAATCAAAACCGTAGTAACGAGGAATTGGCTACCTTAGGAGAGTCATAGTTACTCGTCCCAATTGCTCACCCAGTCTGCCATTTTTTCTTACTGTGGCGAGTCTGCCAGAAGCGATATGTCACTTGTTGTGTATCATAAAAGAGTCATCGTTACTCCTCCCAGGGGTTATTCGAGATATCTTCATCGAAACCCTTGTACCGAGCCATTGGCTACCCTAAGAGAGTCATAGTTAGTCGTCACAATTGCTCACAAAGTCTGCCATTTTTTCTTACTGCGGTCAGTCTGCCAGAAGCGACATGTCACTAGTTGTGTATCATAAAAGAGTCATCGTTTCTCCTCCCAGGGGTTATTCGAGATATCTTAATCGAAACCCTAGTAACGAGGCATTGGCTGCCTTAGGAGACTCATAGTTACTCGTCCCAATTGCTCAATCAGTCTGCCATTTTTTCTTACTGTGGCCAGTCTGCCAGAAGCGATATGTCACTAGTTGTGTATCCTAAAAGAGTCATCGTTACTCCTCCCAGGGGTTATTCGAGATATCTTAATGGAAACCCTAGTAACGAGACATTGGCTACCTTAAGAGAGTCATAGTTACTCGTCCCAATTGCTCACCCAGTCCAACATTTTTTCTTACTGTGGACAGTCTGCCAGAACCGATATGTCACTAGTTGTGTATCATAAAAGAGTGATCGTTACTCCTCCCAGGGGTTATTCGAGATATCTTAATCGAAACCCTAGTAACGAGGCATTGGCTGCCTTAGGAGAGTCATAGTTACTCGTCCCAATTGCATACCCAACTGCCATTTTCTCTTACTGTGGCCAGTCTGCCAGAAGCAATATGTCACTATTTGTGTATCATAAAAGAGGCATCGTTACTCCTCCCAGGGGTTATTCGAGATATGTTAATGGAAACCCTAGTAACGAGGCATTGGCTACCTTAAGAGAGTCATAGTTACTCGTCCCAATTGCTCACCCAGTCCAACATTTTTTCTTACTGCGTCGTCTGCCAGAAGCGATATGTCACTAGTTGTGTATCATAAGAGAGTGGTCGCTACTCCACCCAGGGGTTATTCGAGATATCTTAATGGAAACCGTAGAAACGAGGCATTGGCTACCTTAAGAGAGACATAGTTACACGTCCCAATTGCTCACCCAGATTGCCACTTTTTCTTACTGTGGCCAGTCTGCCAGAAGCGATATGTCACTAGTTGTGTATCATAAAGGAGTGATCGTTACTCCTCCCAGGGGTTATTCGAGATATCTTAATCGAAACCCTAGTAACAAGGCATTGGCTGCCTTAGGAGAGTCATAGTTACTCGTCACAATTGCTCACACAGTCTGCCATTTTTTCTTACTGTGGCCAGTCTGCCAGAAGCGACATGTCACTAGTTGTGTATCATAAAAGAGTCATCGTTACTCCTCCCAGGGGTTATTCGAGATATCTTAATGGAAACCCTAGTAACGAGACATTGGCTACCTTAAGAGAGTCATAGTTACTCGTCGCAATTGCTCACCCAGTCCAACATTTTTTCTTACTGTGGCCAGTCTGCCAGAACCGATATGTCACTAGTTGTGTATCATAAAAGAGTGATCGTTGCTCCTCCCAGGGCTTATTCGAGATATCTTAATCGAAACCCAAGTAACGAGACATTGGCTACCTTAAGAGAGTCATAGTTACTCGTCCCAATTGCGCACCCAGTCCAACATTTTTTCTTACAGCGACCAGTCTGCCAGAAGTGATATGTCACTAGTTGTGTATCATAAAGGAGTGATCGTTACTCCTCACCGGGGTTATTCGAGATATCTTAATCGAAACCCTAGTAACGAGGCATTGACTGCCTTAAGAGAGTCATAGTTACTCGTCCCAATAGCTCACCCAGTCCAACATTTTTTCTTACTGCAGCCAGTCTGCCAGAAGCGATATGTCACTAGTTGTGTGTAATAAAAGAGTCGTCGTTACTCCTCCCAGGGGCTATTCGAGATATCTTAATCGAAACCCTAGTAACGAGGCATTGGCTACCTTAAGAGAGTCATAGTTACTCGTCCCAATTGCTCACCCAGTCCAACATTTTTTCTTACTGTGGCCAGTCTGCCAGAACCGATATGTCACTAGTTGTGTATCATAGAAGAGTTATCGTTTCTCCTCCCAGGGGTTATTCGAGATATCTTAATCGAAACCCTAGTAACGAGACATTGGCTACCTTAAGAGAGTCATAGTTACTCGTCCCAATTGCTCACCCAGTCCAACATTTTTTCTTACTGCGACCAGTCTGCCAGAAGCGATATGTCACTAGTTGCGTATCATAAAGGAGTGATCGTTACTCCTCCCAGGGGTTATTCGAGATATCTTAATCGAAACCCTAGTAACGAGGCATTGGCTGCCTTAGGAGAGTCATAGTTACTCGTCCCAATTGCATACCCAACTGCCATTTTCTCTTACTGTGGCCAGTCTGCCAGAAGCAATATGTCACTATTTGTGTATCATAAAAGAGGCATCGTTACTCCTCCCAGGGGTTATTCGAGATATGTTAATGGAAACCCTAGTAACGAGGCATTGGCTACCTTAAGAGAGTCATAGTTACTCGTCCCAATTGCTCACCCAGTCCAACATTTTTTCTTACTGCGTCGTCTGCCAGAAGCGATATGTCACTAGTTGTGTATCATAAGAGAGTGGTCGCTACTCCACCCAGGGGTTATTCGAGATATCTTAATGGAAACCGTAGAAACGAGGCATTGGCTACCTTAAGAGAGACATAGTTACACGTCCCAATTGCTCACCCAGATTGCCACTTTTTCTTACTGTGGCCAGTCTGCCAGAAGCGATATGTCACTAGTTGTGTATCATAAAGGAGTGATCGTTACTCCTCCCAGGGGTTATTCGAGATATCTTCATCGAAACCCTAGTAACGAGGCATTGGCTACCCTAAGAGAGTCATAGTTACTCGTCACAATTGCTCCCAAAGTCTGCCATTTTTTCTTACTGCGGCCAGTCTGCCTGAAGCGACATGTCACTAGTTGTGTATCATAAAAGAGTGATCGTTTCTCCTCCCAGGGGTTATTCGAGATATCTTAATCGAAACCCTAGTAACAAGGCATTGGCTGCCTTAGGAGAGTCATAGTTACTCGTCACAATTGCTCACACAGTCTGCCATTTTTTCTTACTGTGGCCAGTCTGCCAGAAGCGATATGTCACTATTTGTGTATCATAAAAGAGTCATCGTTACTCCTCCCAGGGGTTATTCGAGATATCTTAATGGAAATCCTAGTAACGAGGCATTGGCTACCTTAAGAGAGTCATAGTTACTCGTCCCAATTGCTCACCTAGTCCAACATTTTTTCTTACTGTGGCGAGTCTGCCAGAACCGATATGTCACTAGTTGTGTATGATAAAAGAGTGATCGTTGCTCCTCCCAGGGGTTATTCGAGATATCTTAATCGAAACCCTAGTAACGAGACATTGGCTACCTTAAGAGAGTCATAGTTACTCGTCCCAATTGCGCACCCAGTCGAACATTTTTTCTTACTGCGACCAGTCTGCCAGAAGTGATATGTCACTAGTTGTGTATCATAAAGGAGTGATCGTTACTCCTCCCCGGGGTTATTCGAGATATCTTAATCGAAACCCTAGTAACGAGGCATTGGCTACCTTAAGAGAGTCATAGTTACTCGTCCCAATAGCTCACCCAGTACAACATTTTTTCTTACTGCAGCCAGTCTGCCAGAAGCGATATGTCACTAGTTCTGTATCATAAAAGAGTGATCGTTTCGACTCCCAGGGGTTATTCGAGATATCTTCATCGAAACCATTAGTAACGAGACATTGGCTACCTTAAGAGAGTCATAGTTACTCGTCCCAGTTGCTCACCTAGTCCAACATTTTTTCTTACTGCGACCAGTCTGCGAGAAGCGATATGTCACTAGTTGTGTATCATAAGAGAGTGGTCGCTACTCCACCCAGGGGTTATTCGAGATATCTTAATGGAAAACCTAGAAACGAGGCATTGGCTACCTTAAGAGAGTCATAGTTACTCGTCCCAATTGCTCACCCAGTCTGCCATTTTTTCTTACTGTGGCCAGTCTGCCAGAAGCGATATGTCACAAGTTGTGTATCATAAAAGAGTCATCGTTTCTCCTCCCAGGGGTTATTCGAGATATCTTAATCAAAACCGTAGTAACGAGGAATTGGCTACCTTAGGAGAGTCATAGTTACTCGTCCCAATTGCTCACCCAGTCTGCCATTTTTTCTTACTGTGGCCAGTCTGCCAGAAGCGATATGTCACTTGTTGTGTATCATAAAAGAGTCATCGTTACTCCTCCCAGGGGTTATTCGAGATATCTTCATCGAAACCCTTGTAACGAGGCATTGGCTACCCTAAGAGAGTCATAGTTACTCGTCACAATTGCTCACAAAGTCTGCCATTTTTTCTTACTGCGGTCAGTCTGCCAGAAGCGACATGTCACTAGTTGTGTATCATAAAAGAGTCATCGTTACTCCTCCCAGGGGTTATTCGAGATATCTTAATGGAAACCCTAGTAACGAGACATTGGCTACCTTAAGAGAGTCATAGTTACTCGTCGCAATTGCTCACCCAGTCCAACATTTTTTCTTACTGTGGCCAGTCTGCCAGAACCGATATGTCACTAGTTGTGTATCATAAAAGAGTGATCGTTGCTCCTCCCAGGGGTTATTCGAGATATCTTAATCGAAACCCAAGTAACGAGACATTGGCTACCTTAAGAGAGTCATAGTTACTCGTCCCAATTGCGCACATAGTCCAACATTTTTTCTTACTGCGACCAGTCTGCTAGAAGTGATATGTGACTAGTTGTGTATCATAAAGGAGTGATCGTTACTCCTCCCCGGGGTTATTCGAGATATCTTAATCGAAACCCTAGTAACGAGGCATTGACTACCTTAAGAGAGTCATAGATACTCGTCCCAATTGTTCACCCAGTCCAACACTTTTTCTTACTGTGGCCAGTCTGCCAGAACCGATATGTCACTAGTTGTGTATCATAGAAGAGTTATCGTTTCTCCTCCCAGGGGTTATTCGAGATATCTTAATCGAAACCCTAGTAACGAGACATTGGCTACCTTAAGAGAGTCATAGTTACTCGTCCCAATTTCTCACCCAGTTAAACATTTTTTCTTACTGCGACCAGTCTGCCAGAAGCGATATGTCACTAGTTGCGTATCATAAAGGAGTGATCGTTACTCCTCCCAGGGGTTATTCGAGATATCTTAATCGAAACCCTAGTAACGAGCCATTGGCTGCCTTAGGAGAGTCATAGTTACTCGTCCCAATTGCTCACCCAACTGCCATTTTCTCTTACTGTGGCCAGTCTGCCAGAAGCAATATGTCACTAGTTGTGTATCATAAAAGAGGCATCGTTACTCCTCCCAGGGGTTATTCGAGATATCTTAATGGAAACCCTAGTAACGAGGCATTGGCTACCTTAAGAGAGTCATAGTTACTCGTCCCAATTGCTCACCCAGTCCAACATTTTTTCTTACT
Source organism: Schistocerca gregaria (assembly GCF_023897955.1). NCBI lineage: Eukaryota > Metazoa > Arthropoda > Insecta > Orthoptera > Acrididae > Schistocerca > Schistocerca gregaria. The sequence goes on from NC_064931.1 coordinate 16,178,426, forward strand.
GCGTCGTCTGCCAGAAGCGATATGTCACTAGTTGTGTATCATAAAAGAGTCATCGTTTCTCCTCCCAGGGGTTATTCGAGATATCTTAATCAAAACCGTAGTAACGAGGAATTGGCTACCTTAGGAGAGTCATAGTTACTCGTCCCAATTGCTCACCCAGTCTGCCATTTTTTCTTACTGTGGCCAGTCTGCCAGAAGCGTTATGTCACTTGTTGTGTATCATAAAAGAGTCATCGTTACTCCTCCCAGGGGTTATTCGAGATATCTTCATCGAAACCCTTGTAACGAGGCATTGGCTACCTTAAGAGACTCATAGTTACTCGTCACAATTGCTCACAAAGTCTGCCATTTTTTCTTACTGCGGTCAGTCTGCCAGAAGCGACATGTCACTAGTTGTGTATCATAAAAGAGTCATCGTTTCTCCTCCCAGGGGTTATTCGAGATGTCTTAATCGAAACCCTAGTAACGAGGCATTGGCTGCCTTAGGAGACTCATAGTTACTCGTCCCAATTGCTCAATCAGTCTGCCATTTTTTCTTACTGTGGCCAGTCTGCCAGAAGCGATATGTCACTAGTTGTGTATCATAAAAGAGTGATCGTTTCTCCTCCCAGGGGTTATTCGAAATATCTTCATTGAAACCATTAGTAACGAGACATTGGCTACCTTAAGAGAGTCATAGTTACTCGTCCCAATTGCTCACCTAGTCCAACATTTTTTCTTACTGCGACCAGTCTGCCAGAAGCGATATGTCACTAGTTGTGTATCATAAGAGAGTGGTCGCTACTCCACCCAGGGGTTATTCGAGATATCTTAATGGAAAACCTAGAAACGAGGCATTGGCTACCTTAAGGGAGTCATAGTTACTCGTCCCAATTGCTCACCCAGTCTGCCATTTTTTCTTACTGTGGCCAGTCTGCCAGAAGCGGTATGTCACAAGTTGTGTATCATAAAAGAGTCATCGTTTCTCCTCCCAGGGGTTATTCGAGATATCTTAATCAAAACCGTAGTAACGAGGAATTGGCTACCTTAGGAGAGTCATAGTTACTCGTCCCAATTGCTCACCCAGTCTGCCATTTTTTCTTACTGTGGCCAGTCTGCCAGAAGCGATATGTCACTTGTTGTGTATCATAAAAGATTCATCGTTACTCCTCCCAGGGGTTATTCGAGATATCTTCATCGAAACCCTTGTAACGAGGCATTGGCTACCCTAAGAGAGTCATAGTTACTCGTCACAATTGCTCACAAAGTCTGCCATTTTTTCTTACTGCGGTCAGTCTGCCAGAAGCGACATGTCACTAGTTGTGTATCATAAAAGAGTGATCGTTTCTCCTCCCAGGGGTTATTCGAGATATCTTAATCGAAACCCAAGTAACGAGACATTGGCTACCTTAAGAGAGTCATAGTTACTCGTCCCAATTGCGCACCCAGTCCAACATTTTTTCTTACTGCGACCAGTCTGCTAGAAGTGATATGTGACTAGTTGTGTATCATAAAGGAGTGATCGTTACTCCTCCCCGGGGTTATTCGAGATATCTTAATCGAAACCCTAGTAACGAGGCATTGACTACCTTAAGAGAGTCATAGATACTCGTCCCAATTGCTCACCCAGTCCAACACTTTTTCTTACTGTGGCCAGTCTGCCAGAACCGATATGTCACTAGTTGTGTATCATAGAAGAGTTATCGTTTCTCCTCCCAGGGGTTATTCGAGATATCTTAATCGAAACCCTAGTAACGAGACATTGGCTACCTTAAGAGAGTCATAGTTACTCGTCCCAATTTCTCACCCAGTTAAACATTTTTTCTTACTGCGACCAGTCTGCCAGAAGCGATATGTCACTAGTTGCGTATCATAAAGGAGTGATCGTTACTCCTCCCAGGGGTTATTCGAGATATCTTAATCGAAACCCTAGTAACGAGCCATTGGCTGCCTTAGGAGAGTCATAGTTACTCGTCCCAATTGCTCACCCAACTGCCATTTTCTCTTACTGTGGCCAGTCTGCCAGAAGCAATATGTCACTAGTTGTGTATCATAAAAGAGGCATCGTTACTCCTCCCAGGGGTATTTCGAGATATCTTAATGGAAACCCTAGTAACGAGGCATTGGCTACCTTAAGAGAGTCATAGTTACTCGTCCCAATTGCTCACCCAGTCCAACATTTTTTCTTACTGCGTCGTCTGCCAGAAGCGATATGTCACTAGTTGTGTATCATAAAAGAGTCATCGTTTCTCCTCCCAGGGGTTATTCGAGATATCTTAATCAAAACCGTAGTAACGAGGAATTGGCTACCTTAGGAGAGTCATAGTTACTCGTCCCAATTGCTCACCCAGTCTGCCATTTTTTCTTACTGTGGCCAGTCTGCCAGAAGCGATATGTCACTTGTTGTGTATCATAAAAGAGTCATCGTTACTCCTCCCAGGGGTTATTCGAGATATCTTCATCGAAACCCTTGTAACGAGGCATTGGCTACCTTAAGAGAGTCATAGTTACTCGTCACAATTGCTCACAAAGTCTGCCATTTTTTCTTACTGCGGTCAGTCTGCCAGAAGCGACATGTCACTAGTTGTGTATCATAAAAGAGTCATCGTTTCTCCTCCCAGGGGTTATTCGAGATGTCTTAATCGAAACCCTAGTAACGAGGCATTGGCTGCCTTAGGAGACTCATAGTTACTCGTCCCAATTGCTCAATCAGTCTGCCATTTTTTCTTACTGTGGCCAGTCTGCCAGAAGCGATATGTCACTAGTTGTGTATCATAAAAGAGTGATCGTTTCTCCTCCCAGGGGTTATTCGAAATATCTTCATCGAAACCATTAGTAACGAGACATTGGCTACCTTAAGAGAGTCATAGTTACTCGTCCCAATTGCTCACCTAGTCCAACATTTTTTCTTACTGCGACCAGTCTGCCAGAAGCGATATGTCACTAGTTGTGTATCATAAGAGAGTGGTCGCTACTCCACCCAGGGGTTATTCGAGATATCTTAATGGAAAACCTAGAAACGAGGCATTGGCTACCTTAAGGGAGTCATAGTTACTCGTCCCAATTGCTCACCCAGTCTGCCATTTTTTCTTACTGTGGCCAGTCTGCCAGAAGCGGTATGTCACAAGTTGTGTATCATAAAAGAGTCATCGTTTCTCCTCCCAGGGGTTATTCGAGATATCTTAATCAAAACCGTAGTAACGAGGAATTGGCTACCTTAGGAGAGTCATAGTTACTCGTCCCAATTGCTCACCCAGTCTGCCATTTTTTCTTACTGTGGCCAGTCTGCCAGAAGCGATATGTCACTTGTTGTGTATCATAAAAGAGTCATCGTTACTCCTCCCAGGGGTTATTCGAGATATCTTCATCGAAACCCTTGTAACGAGGCATTGGCTACCCTAAGAGAGTCATAGTTACTCGTCACAATAGCTCACAAAGTCTGCCATTTTTTCTTACTGCGGTCAGTCTGCCAGAAGCGACATGTCACTAGTTGTGTATCATAAAAGAGTGATCGTTTCTCCTCCCAGGGGTTATTCGAGATATCTTAATCGAAACCCTAGTAACGAGGCATTGGCTGCCTTAGGAGACTCATAGTTACTCGTCCCAATTGCTCAATCAGTCTGCCATTTTTTCTTACTGTGGCCAGTCTGCCAGAAGCGATATGTCACTAGTTGTGTATCATAAAAGAGTCATCGTTACTCCTCCCAGGGGTTATTCGAGATATCTTAATGGAAACCCTAGTAACGAGACATTGGCTACCTTAAGAGAGTCATAGTTACTCGTCCCAATTGCTCACCCAGTCCAACATTTTTTCTTACTGTGGCCAGTCTGCCAGAACCGATATGTCACTAGTTGTGTATCATAAAAGAGTGATCGTTGCTCCTCCCAGGGGTTATTCGAGATATCTTAATCGAAACCCAAGTAACGAGACATTGGCTACCTTAAGAGAGTCATAGTTACTCGTCCCAATTGCGCACCCAGTCCAACATTTTTTCTTACTGCGACCAGTCTGCTAGAAGTGATATGTGACTAGTTGTGTATCATAAAGGAGTGATCGTTACTCCTCCCCGGGGTTATTCGAGATATCTTAATCGAAACCCTAGTAACGAGGCATTGACTACCTTAAGAGAGTCATAGATACTCGTCCCAATTGCTCACCCAGTCCAACACTTTGTCTTACTGTGGCCAGTCTGCCAGAACCGATATGTCACTAGTTGTGTATCATAGAAGAGTTATCGTTTCTCCTCCCAGGGGTTATTCGAGATATCTTAATCGAAACCCTAGTAACGAGACATTGGCTACCTTAAGAGAGTCATAGTTACTCGTCCCAATTTCTCACCCAGTTAAACATTTTTTCTTACAGCGACCAGTCTGCCAGAAGCGATATGTCACTAGTTGCGTATCAGAAAGGAGTGATCGTTACTCCTCCCAGGGGTTATTCGAGATATCTTAATCGAAACCCTAGTAACGAGCCATTGGCTGCCTTAGGAGAGTCATAGTTACTCGTCCCAATTGCTCACCCAACTGCCATTTTCTCTTACTGTGGCCAGTCTGCCAGAAGCAATATGTCACTAGTTGTGTATCATAAAAGAGGCATCGTTACTCCTCCCAGGGGTTATTCGAGATATCTTAATGGAAACCCTAGTAACGAGGCATTGGCTACCTTAAGAGAGTCATAGTTACTCGTCCCAATTGCTCACCCAGTCCAACATTTTTTCTTACTGCGTCGTCTGCCAGAAGCGATATGTCACTTGTTGTGTATCATAGAAGAGTTATCGTTTCTCCTCCCAGGGGTTATTCGAGATATCTTAATCGAAACCCTAGTAACGAGACATTGGCTACCTTAAGAGAGTCATAGTTACTCGTCCCAATTGCTCACCCAGTCCAACACTTTTTCTTACTGTGGCCAGTCTGCCAGAACCGATATGTCACTAGTTGTGTATCATAGAAGAGTTATCGTTTCTCCTCCCAGGGGTTATTCGAGATATCTTAATCGAAACCCTAGTAACGAGACATTGGCTACCTTAAGAGAGTCATAGTTACTCGTCCCAATTTCTCACCCAGTTAAACATTTTTTCTTACTGCGACCAGTCTGCCAGAAGCGATATGTCACTAGTTGCGTATCATAAAGGAGTGATCGTTACTCCTCCCAGGGGTTATTCGAGATATCTTAATCGAAACCCTAGTAACGAGCCATTGGCTGCCTTAGGAGAGTCATAGTTACTCGTCCCAATTGCTCACCCAACTGCCATTTTCTCTTACTGTGGCCAGTCTGCCAGAAGCAATATGTCACTAGTTGTGTATCATAAAAGAGGCATCGTTACTCCTCCCAGGGGTTATTCGAGATATCTTAATGGAAACCCTAGTAACGAGGCATTGGCTACCTTAAGAGAGTCATAGTTACTCGTCCCAATTGCTCACCCAGTCCAACATTTTTTCTTACTGCGTCGTCTGCCAGAAGCGATATGTCACTAGTTGTGTATCATAAAAGAGTCATCGTTTCTCCTCCCAGGGGTTATTCGAGATATCTTAATCAAAACCGTAGTAACGAGGAATTGGCTACCTTAGGAGAGTCATAGTTACTCGTCCCAATTGCTCACCCAGTCTGCCATTTTTTCTTACTGTGGCCAGTCTGCCAGAAGCGATATGTCACTTGTTGTGTATCATAAAAGAGTCATCGTTACTCCTCCCAGGGGTTATTCGAGATATCTTCATCGAAACCCTTGTAACGAGGCATTGGCTACCTTAAGAGAGTCATAGTTACTCGTCACAATTGCTCACAAAGTCTGCCATTTTTTCTTACTGCGGTCAGTCTGCCAGAAGCGACATGTCACTAGTTGTGTATCATAAAAGAGTCATCGTTTCTCCTCCCAGGGGTTATTCGAGATGTCTTAATCGAAACCCTAGTAACGAGGCATTGGCTGCCTTAGGAGACTCATAGTTACTCGTCCCAATTGCTCAATCAGTCTGCCATTTTTTCTTACTGTGGCCAGTCTGCCAGAAGCGATATGTCACTAGTTGTGTATCATAAAAGAGTGATCGTTTCTCCTCCCAGGGGTTATTCGAAATATCTTCATCGAAACCATTAGTAACGAGACATTGGCTACCTTAAGAGAGTCATAGTTACTCGTCCCAATTGCTCACCTAGTCCAACATTTTTTCTTACTGCGACCAGTCTGCCAGAAGCGATATGTCACTAGTTGTGTATCATAAGAGAGTGGTCGCTACTCCACCCAGGGGTTATTCGAGATATCTTAATGGAAAACCTAGAAACGAGGCATTGGCTACCTTAAGGGAGTCATAGTTACTCGTCCCAATTGCTCACCCAGTCTGCCATTTTTTCTTACTGTGGCCAGTCTGCCAGAAGCGGTATGTCACAAGTTGTGTATCATAAAAGAGTCATCGTTTCTCCTCCCAGGGGTTATTCGAGATATCTTAATCAAAACCGTAGTAACGAGGAATTGGCTACCTTAGGAGAGTCATAGTTACTCGTCCCAATTGCTCACCCAGTGTGCCATTTTTTCTTACTGTGGCCAGTCTGCCAGAAGCGATATGTCACTTGTTGTGTATCATAAAAGAGTCATCGTTACTCCTCCCAGGGGTTATTCGAGATATCTTAATGGAAACCCTAGTAACGAGACATTGGCTACCTTAAGAGAGTCATAGTTACTCGTCCCAATTGCTCACCCAGTCCAACATTTTTTCTTACTGTGGCCAGTCTGCCAGAACCGATATGTCACTAGTTGTGTATCATAAAAGAGTGATCGTTACTCCTCCCCGGGGTTATTCGAGATATCTTAATCGAAACCCTAGTAACGAGGCATTGACTACCTTAAGAGAGTCATAGATACTCGTCCCAATTGCTCACCCAGTCCAACACTTTTTCTTACTGTGGCCAGTCTGCCAGAACCGATATGTCACTAGTTGTGTATCATAGAAGAGTTATCGTTTCTCCTCCCAGGGGTTATTCGAGATATCTTAATCGAAACCCTAGTAACGAGACATTGGCTACCTTAAGAGAGTCATAGTTACTCGTCCCAATTTCTCACCCAGTTAAACATTTTTTCTTACTGCGACCAGTCTGCCAGAAGCGATATGTCACTAGTTGCGTATCATAAAGGAGTGATCGTTACTCCTCCCAGGGGTTATTCGAGATATCTTAATCGAAACCCTAGTAACGAGCCATTGGCTGCCTTAGGAGAGTCATAGTTACTCGTCCCAATTGCTCACCCAACTGCCATTTTCTCTTACTGTGGCCAGTCTGCCAGAAGCAATATGTCACTAGTTGTGTATCATAAAAGAGGCATCGTTACTCCTCCCAGGGGTTATTCGAGATATCTTAATGGAAACCCTAGTAACGAGGCATTGGCTACCTTAAGAGAGTCATAGTTACTCGTCCCAATTGCTCACCTAGTCCAACATTTTTTCTTACTGCGACCAGTCTGCCAGAAGCGATATGTCACTAGTTGTGTATCATAAGAGAGTGGTCGCTACTCCACCCAGGGGTTATTCGAGATATCTTAATGGAAAACCTAGAAACGAGGCATTGGCTACCTTAAGGGAGTCATAGTTACTCGTCCCAATTGCTCACCCAGTCTGCCATTTTTTCTTACTGTGGCCAGTCTGCCAGAAGCGGTATGTCACAAGTTGTGTATCATAAAAGAGTCATCGTTTCTCCTCCCAGGGGTTATTCGAGATATCTTAATCAAAACCGTAGTAACGAGGAATTGGCTACCTTAGGAGAGTCATAGTTACTCGTCCCAATTGCTCACCCAGTCTGCCATTTTTTCTTACTGTGGCCAGTCTGCCAGAAGCGATATGTCACTTGTTGTGTATCATAAAAGAGTCATCGTTACTCCTCCCAGGGGTTATTCGAGATATCTTCATCGAAACCCTTGTAACGAGGCATTGGCTACCCTAAGAGAGTCATAGTTACTCGTCACAATTGCTCACAAAGTCTGCCATTTTTTCTTACTGCGGTCAGTCTGCCAGAAGCGACATGTCACTAGTTGTGTATCATAAAAGAGTGATCGTTTCTCCTCCCAGGGGTTATTCGAGATATCTTAATCGAAACCCTAGTAACGAGGCATTGGCTGCCTTAGGAGACTCATAGTTACTCGTCCCAATTGCTCAATCAGTCTGCCATTTTTTCTTACTGTGGCCAGTCTGCCAGAAGCGATATGTCACTAGTTGTGTATCATAAAAGAGTCATCGTTACTCCTCCCAGGGGTTATTCGAGATATCTTAATGGAAACCCTAGTAACGAGACATTGGCTACCTTAAGAGAGTCATAGTTACTCGTCCCAATTGCTCACCCAGTCCAACATTTTTTCTTACTGTGGCCAGTCTGCCAGAACCGATATGTCACTAGTTGTGTATCATAAAAGAGTGATCGTTGCTCCTCCCAGGGGTTATTCGAGATATCTTAATCGAAACCCAAGTAACGAGACATTGGCTACCTTAAGAGAGTCATAGTTACTCGTCCCAATTGCGCACCCAGTCCAACATTTTTTCTTACTGCGACCAGTCTGCCAGAAGTGATATGTCACTAGTTGGGTATCATAAAGGAGTGATCGTTACTCCTCCCCAGGGTTATTCGAGATATCTTAATCGAAACCCTAGTAACGTGGCATTGACTACCTTAAGAGAGTCATAGTTACTCGTCCCAATAGCACACCCAGTCCAAAATTTTTTCTTACTGCAGCCAGTCTGCCAGAAGCGATATGTCACTAGTTGTGTGTCATAAAAGAGTCATCGTTACTCCTCCCAGGGGTTATTCGAGATATCGTAATCGAAACCCTAGTAACGAGGCATTGGCTACCTTAAGAGAGTCATAGTTAGTCGTCCCAATTGCTCACCCAGTCCAACATTTTTTCTTACTGTGGCCAGTCTGCCAGAACCGATATGTCACTAGTTGTGTATCATAGAAGAGTTATCGTTTCTCCTCCCAGGGGTTATTCGAGATATCTTAATCGAAACCCTAGTAACGAGACATTGGCTACCTTAAGAGAGTCATAGTTACTCGTCCCAATTTCTCACCCAGTTAAACATTTTTTCTTACTGCGACCAGTCTGCCAGAAGCGATATGTCACTAGTTGCGTATCATAAAGGAGTGATCGTTACTCCTCCCAGGGGTTATTCGAGATATCTTAATCGAAACCCTAGTAACGAGCCATTGGCTGCCTTAGGAGAGTCATAGTTACTCGTCCCAATTGCTCACCCAACTGCCATTTTCTCTTACTGTGGCCAGTCTGCCAGAAGCAATATGTCACTAGTTGTGTATCATAAAAGAGGCATCGTTACTCCTCCCAGGGGTTATTCGAGATATCTTAATGGAAACCCTAGTAACGAGGCATTGGCTACCTTAAGAGAGTCATAGTTACTCGTCCCAATTGCTCACCCAGTCCAACATTTTTTCTTACTGCGTCGTCTGCCAGAAGCGATATGTCACTAGTTGTGTATCATAAAAGAGTCATCGTTTCTCCTCCCAGGGGTTATTCGAGATATCTTAATCAAAACCGTAGTAACGAGGAATTGGCTACCTTAGGAGAGTCATAGTTACTCGTCCCAATTGCTCACCCAGTCTGCCATTTTTTCTTACTGTGGCCAGTCTGCCAGAAGCGATATGTCACTTGTTGTGTATCATAAAAGAGTCATCGTTACTCCTCCCAGGGGTTATTCGAGATATCTTCATCGAAACCCTTGTAACGAGGCATTGGCTACCCTAAGAGGGTCATAGTTACTCGTCACAATTGCTCACAAAGTCTGCCATTTTTTCTTACTGCGGTCATTCTGCCAGAAGCGACATGTCACTAGTTGTGTATCATAAAAGAGTCATCGTTTCTCCTCCCAGGGGTTATTCGAGATATCTTAATCGAAATCCTAGTAACGAGGCATTGGCTGCCTTAGGAGACTCATAGTTACTCGTCCCAATTGCTCAATCAGTCTGCCATTTTTTCTTACTGTGGCCAGTCTGCCAGAAGCGATATGTCACTAGTTGTGTATCATAAAAGAGTCATCGTTACTCCTCCCAGGGGTTATTCGAGATATCTTAATGGTAACCCTAGTAACGAGACATTGGCTACCTTAAGAGAGTCATAGTTACTCGTCCCAATTGCTCACCCAGTCCAACATTTTTTCTTACTGTGGCCAGTCTGCCAGAACCGATATGTCACTAGTTGTGGATCATAAAAGAGTGATCGTTGCTCCTCCCAGGGGTTATTCGAGATATCTTAATCGAAACCCAAGTAACGAGACATTGGCTACCTTAAGAGAGTCATAGTTACTCGTCCCAATTGCTCACCAAGTCCAACATTTTTTCTTACTGCGACCAGTCTGCCAGAAGTTATATGTCACTAGTTGTGTATCATAAAGGAGTGATCGTTACTCCTCCCCGGGGTTATTCGAGATATCTTAATCGAAACCCTAGTAACGAGGCATTGACTACCTTAAGAGAGTCATAGTTACTCGTCCTAATAGCTCAACAAGTCCAACATTTTTTCTTACTGCAGCCAGTCTGCCAGAAGCCACATGTCACTAGTTGTGTATCATAAAATAGTCATCGTTTCTCCTCCCAGGGGTTATTCGAGATATCTTCATCGAAACCATTAGTAACGAGACATTGGCTACCTTAAGAGAGTCATAGTTACTTGTCCCAATTTCTCACCCAGTTAAACATTTTTTCTTACTGCGACCAGTCTGCAGAAGCGATATGTCACTAGTTGCGTATCATAAAGGAGTGATCGTTACTCCTCCCAGGGGTTATTCGAGATATCTTAATCGAAACCCTAGTAACGAGGCATTGGCTGCCTTAGGAGAGTCATAGTTTCTCGTCCCAATTGCTCACCCAACTGCCATTTTTTCTTACTGTGGCCAGTCTGCCACAAGCAATATGTCACTAGTTGTGTATCATAAAAGAGGCATCGTTACTCCTCCCAGGGGTTATTCGAGATATCTTAATGGAAACCCAAGTAACGAGACATTGGCTACCTTAAGAGAGTCATAGTTACTCGTCCCAATTGCTCACCCAGTCCAATATTTTTTCTTACTGTGGCCAGTCTGCCAGAACCGATATGTCACTAGTTGTGTATCATAAAAGAGTGATCGTTGCTCCTCCCAGGGGTTATTCGAGATATCTTAATCGAAACCCAAGTAACGAGACATTGGCTACCTTAAGAGAGTCATAGTTACTCGTCCCAATTGCTCACCCAGTCCAACATTTTTTCTTACTGCGACCAGTCTGCCAGAAGCGATATGTCACTAGTTGCGTATCATAAAGGAGTGATCGTTACTCCTCCCAGGGGTTATTCGAGATATCTTAATCGAAACCCTAGTAACGAGGCATTGGCTGCCTTAGGAGAGTCATAGTTTCTCGTCCCAATTGCTCACCCAACTGCCATTTTTTCTTACTGTGGCCAGTCTGCCACAAGCAATATGTCACTAGTTGTGTATCATAAAAGAGGCATCGTTACTCCTCCCAGGGGTTATTCGAGATATCTTAATGGAAACCCAAGTAACGAGACATTGGCTACCTTAAGAGAGTCATAGTTACTCGTCCCAATTGCTCACCCAGTCCAACATTTTTTCTTACTGCGACCAGTCTGCCAGAAGTGATATGTCACTAGTTGTGTATCATAAAGGAGTGATCGTTACTCCTCCCCGGGGTTATTCGAGATATCTTAATCGAAACCCTAGTAACGAGGCATTGACTACCTTAAGAGAGTCATAGTTACTCGTCCCAATAGCTCACCCAGTCAACCATTTTTTCTTACTGCAGCCAGTCTGCCAGAAGCCACATGTCACTAGTTGTGTATCATAAAAGAGTCATCGTTTCTCCTCCCAGGGGTTATTCGAGATATCTTCATCGAAACCATTAGTAACGAGACATTGGCTACCTTAAGAGAGTCATAGTTACTCGTCCCCATTTCTCACCCAGTTAAACATTTTTTCTTACTGCGACCAGTCTGCCAGAAGCGATATGTCACTAGTTGCGTATCATAAAGGAGTGTTCGTTACTCCTCCCAGGGGTTGTTCGAGATATCTTAATCGAAACCCTAGCACGAGGCATTGGCTGCCTTAGGAGAGTCATAGTTTCTCGTCCCAATTGCTCACCCAACTGCCATTTTTTCTTACTGTGGCCAGTCTGCCACAAGCAATATGTCACTAGTTGTGTATCATAAAAGAGGCATCGTTACTCCTCCCAGGGGTTATTCGAGATATCTTAATGGAAACCCTAGTAACGAGGCATTGGCTACCTTAAGAGAGTCATAGTTACTCGTCCCAATTGCTCACCCAGTCTGCCATTTTTTCTTACTGTGGCCAGTCTGCCAGAAGCGATATGTCACAAGTTGTGTATATTAAAAGAGTCATCGTTTCTCCTCCCAGGTGTTATTCGAGATATCTTAATCAAAACCCTAGTAACGAGGCATTGGCTACCTTAGGAGAGTCATAGTTACTCGTCCCAATTGCTCACCCAGTCTGCCAATTTTTTCTTACTGTGGCCAGTCTGCCAGAAGCGATATGTCACTAGTTGTGTATGATAAAAGAGTCATCGTTACTCCTCCCAGGGGTTATTCGAGATATCTTCATCGAAACCCTAGTAACGAGGCATTGGCTACCCTAAGAGAGTCATAGTTACTCGTCACAATTGCTCACAAAGTCTGCCATTTTTTCTTACTGCGGTCAGTCTGCCAGAAGCGACATGTCACTAGTTGTGTATCATAAAAGAGTCATCGTTTCTCCTCCCAGGGGTTATTCGAGATATCTTAATCGAAACCCCAGTAACGAGGCATTGGCTGCCTTAGGAGACTCATAGTTACTCGTCCCAATTGCTCAATCAGTCTGCCATTTTTTCTTACTGTGGCCAGTCTGCCAGAAGCGATATGTCACTAGTTGTGTATCATAAAAGAGTCATCGTTACTCCTCCCAGGGGTTATTCGAGATATCTTAATGGAAACCCTAGTAACGAGGCATTGGCTGCCTTAAGAGAGTCATAGTTACTCATCCCAATAGCTCACCCAGTCCAACATTTTTTCTTACTGCAGCCAGTCTGCCAGAAGCCACATGTCACAAGTTGTGTATCATAAAAGAGTCATCGTTTCTCCTCCCAGGGGTTATTCGAGATATCTTAATCGAAACCCAAGTAACGAGACATTGGCTACCTTAAGAGAGTCATAGTTACTCGTCCCAATTGCTCACCCAGTCCAAAATTTTTTCTTACTGCGACCAGTCTGCCAGAAGTGATATGTCACTAGTTGTGTATCATAAAGGAGTGATCGTTACTCCTCCCCGGGGTTATTCGAGATATCTTAATCGAAACCCTAGTAACGATGCATTGACTACCTTAAGAGAGTCATAGTTACTCGTCCCAATAGCTCACCCAGTCCAACATATTTTCTTACTGCAGCCAGTCTGCCAGAAGCCACATGTCACTAGTTGTGTATCATAAAAGAGTCATCGTTTCTCCTCCCAGGGGTTATTCGAGATATCTTCATCGAAACCATTAGTAACGAGACATTGGCTACCTTAAGAGAGTCATAGTTACTCGTCCCAATTGCTCACCCAGTCCAACATTTTTTCTTACTGTGGCCACTGTGCCAGAACCGATATGTCACTAGTTGTGTATCATAAAAGAGTGATCGTTGCTCCTCCCAGGGGTTATTCGAGATATCTTAATCGAAACCCAAGTAACGAGACATTGGCTACCTTAAGAGAGTCATAGTTACTCGTCCCAATTGCTCACCCAGTCCAACATTTTTTCTTACTGCGACCAGTCTGCCAGAAGCGATATGTCACTAGTTGCGTATCATAAAGGAGTGATCGTTACTCCTCCCAGGGGTTATTCGAGATATCTTAATCGAAACCCTAGTAACGAGGCATTGGCTGCCTTAGGAGAGTCATAGTTTCTCGTCCCAATTGCTCACCCGACTGCCATTTTTTCTTACTGTGGCCAGTCTGCCACAAGCAATATGTCACTAGTTGTGTATCATAAAAGAGGCATCGTTACTCCTCCCAGGGGTTATTCGAGATATCTTAATGGAAACCCAAGTAACGAGACATTGGCTACCTTAAGAGAGTCATAGTTACTCGTCCCAATTGCTCACCCAGTCCAACATTTTTTCTTACTGCGACCAGTCTGCCAGAAGTGATATGTCACTAGTTGTGTATCATAAAAGAGTGATCGTTGCTCCTCCCAGGGGTTATTCGAGATATCTTAATCGAAACCCAAGTAACGAGACATTGGCTACCTTAAGAGAGTCATAGTTACTCGTCCCAATTGCTCACCCAGTCCAACATTTTTTCTTACTGCGACCAGTCTGCCAGAAGTGATATGTCACTAGTTGTGTATCATAAAGGAGTGATCGTTACTCCTCCCCGGGGTTATTCGAGATATCTTAATCGAAACCCTAGTAACGAGGCATTGACTACCTTAAGAGAGTCATAGTTACTCGTCCCAATAGCTCACCCAGTCCAACATTTTTTCTTACTGCAGCCAGTCTGCCAGAAGCCACATGTCACTAGTTGTGTATCATAAAAGAGTCATCGTTCCTCCTCCCAGGGGTTATTCGAGATATCTTCATCGAAACCATTAGTAACGAGACATTGGCTACCTTAAGAGAGTCATAGTTACTCGTCCCAATTTCTCACCCAGTTAAACATTTTTTCTTACTGCGACCAGTCTGCCAGAAGCGATATGTCACTAGTTGCGTATCATAAAGGAGTGATCGTTACTCCTCCCAGGGGTTATTCGAGATATCTTAATCGAAACCCTAGTAACGAGGCATTGGCTGCCTTAGGAGAGTCATAGATTCTCGTCCCAATTGCTCACCCAACTGCCATTTTTTCTTACTGTGGCCAGTCTGCCACAAGCAATATGTCACTAGTTGTGTATCATAAAAGAGGCATCGTTACTCCTCCCAGGGGTTATTCGAGATATCTTAATGGAAACCCAAGTAACGAGACATTGGCTACCTTAAAAGAGTCATAGTTACTCGTCCCAATTGCTCACCCAGTCCAACATTTTTTCTTACTGCGACCAGTCTGCCAGAAGTGATATGTCACTAGTTGTGTATCATAAAAGAGTGATCGTTGCTCCTCCCAGGGGTTATTCGAGATATCTTAATCGAAACCCAAGTAACGAGACATTGGCTACCTTAAGAGAGTCATAGTTACTCGTCCCAATTGCTCACCCAGTCCAACATATTTTCTTACTGCGACCAGTCTGCCAGAAGTGATATGTCACTAGTTGTGTATCATAAAGGAGTGATCGTTACTCCTCCCCGGGGTTATTCGAGATATCTTAATCGAAACCCTAGTAACGAGGCATTGACTACCTTAAGAGAGTCATAGTTACTCGTCCCAATAGCTCACCCAGTCCAACATTTTTTCTTACTGCAGCCAGTCTGCCAGAAGCCACATGTCACTAGTTGTGTATCATAAAAGAGTCATCGTTTCTCCTCCCAGGGGTTATTCGAGATATCTTCATCGAAACCATTAGTAACGAGTAATTGGCTACCTTAAGAGAGTCATAGTTACTAGTCCCAATTGCTCACCCAGTCCAACATTTTTTCTTACTGTGGCCAGTCTGCCAGAACCGATATGTCACTAGTTGTGTATCATAAAAGAGTGATCGTTGCTCCTCCCAGGGGTTATTCGAGATATCTTAATCGAAACCCTAGTAACGAGGCATTGGCTGCCTTAGGAGAGTCATAGTTTCTCGTCCCAATTGCTCACCCAACTGCCATTTTTTCTTACTGTGGCCAGTCTGCCACAAGCAATATGTCACTAGTTGTGTATCATAAAAGAGGCATCGTTACTCCTCCCAGGGGTTATTCGAGATATCTTAAATGAAACCCTAGTAACGAGGCATTGGCTACCTTAAGAGAGTCATAGTTACTCGTCCCAATTGCTCACCCAGTCTACCATTTTTTCTTACTGTGGCCAGTCTGCCAGAAGCGATATGTCACAAGTTGTGTATCATAAAAGAGTCATCGTTTCTCCTCCCAGGGGTTATTCGAGATATCTTAATCAAAACCCTAGTAACGAGGCATTGGCTACCTTAGGAGAGTCATAGTTACTCGTCCCAATTGCTCACCCAGTCTGCCAATTTTTTCTTACTGTGGCCAGTCTGCCAGAAGCGATATGTCACTAGTTGTGTATGATAAAAGAGTCATCGTTACTCCTCCCAGGGGTTATTCGAGATATCTTCATCGAAACCCTAGTAACGAGGCATTGGCTACCCTAAGAGAGTCATAGTTACTCGTCACAATTGCTCACAAAGTCTGCCATTTTTTCTTACTGCGGTCAGTCTGCCAGAAGCGACATGTCACTAGTTGTGTATCATAAAAGAGTCATCGTTTCTCGTCCCAGGGGTTATTCGAGATATCTTAATCGAAACCCCAGTAACGAGGCATTGGCTGCCTTAGGAGACTCATAGTTACTCGTCCCAATTGCTCAATCAGTCTGCCATTTTTTCTTACTGTGGCCAGTCTGCCAGAAGCGATATGTCACTAGTTGTGTATCATAAAAGAGTCATCGTTACTCCTCCCAGGGGTTATTCGAGATATCTTAATGGAAACCCTAGTAACGAGGCATTGGCTGCCTTAAGAGAGTCATAGTTACTCGTCCCAATAGCTCACCCAGTCCAACATTTTTTCTTACTGCAGCCAGCCTGCCAGAAGCCACATGTCACAAGTTGTGTATCATAAAAGAGTCATCGTTTCTCCTCCCAGGGGTTATTCGAGATATCTTCATCGAAACCATTAGTAACGAGACATTGGCTACCTTAAGAGAGTCATAGTTACTCGTCCCAATTTCTCGACCAGTTAAACATTTTTTCTTACTGCGACCAGTCTGCCAGAAGCGATATGTCACTAGTTGCGTATCATAAAGGAGTGATCGTTATTCCTCCCAGGGGTTATTCGAGATATCTTAATCGAAACCCTAGTAACGAGGCATTGGCTGAATTAGGAGAGTCATAGTTTCTCGTCCCAATTGCTCACACAACTGCCATTTTTTCATTCTGGTCAGTCTGCCAGAAGCAATAAGTCACTGGTTGTGTATCATAAAAGAGGCATCGTTACTCCTCCCAGGGGTTATTCGAGATATCTTAATGGAAACCCTAGTAACGAGGCATTGGCTACCTTAAGAGAGTCATAGTTACTCGTCCCAATTGCTCACCAGGTCCAACATTTTTTTTTACTGCGTCGTCTGGGAGAAGCGATATGTCACTAGTTGTGTATCATAAGAGAGTGGTCGCTACTCCACCCAGGGATTATTCGAGATATCTTAATGGAAAACCTAGAAACGAGGCATTGGCTACCTTAAGAGAGTCATAGTTACTCGTCCCAATTGCTCACCCAGTCTGCCATTTTTTCTTACTGTGGCCAGTCTGCCAGAAGCGATATGTCACAAGTTGTGTATCATAAAAGAGTCATCGTTTCTCCTCCCAGGGGTTATTCGAGATATCTTAATCAAAACCGTAGTAACGAGGAATTGGCTACCTTAGGAGAGTCATAGTTACTCGCCCCAATTGCTCACCCAGTCTGCCATTTTTTCTTACTGTGGCCAGTCTGCCAGAAGCGATATGTCACTTGTTGTGTATCATAAAAGAGTCATCGTTACTCCTCCCAGGGGTTATTCGAGATATCTTCATCGAAACCCTTGTAACGAGGCATTGGCTACCCTAAGAGAGTCATAGTTACTCGTCACAATTGCTCACCCAGTCCAACATTTTTTCTTACTGTGGCCAGTCTGCCAGAACCGATATGTCACTAGTTGTGTATCATAAAAGAGTGATCGTTGCTCCTCCCAGGGGTTATTCGAGATATCTTAATCGAAACCCAAGTAACGAGACATTGGCTACCTTAAGAGAGTCATAGTTACTCGTCCCAATTGCGCACCCAGTCCAACATTTTTTCTTACTGCGACCAGTCTGCCAGAAGTGATATGTCACTAGTTGTGTATCATAAAGGAGTGATCGTTACCCCTCCCCGGGGTTATTCGAGATATCGTAATCGAAACCCTAGTAACGAGGCTTTGACTACCTTAAGAGAGTCATAGTTACTCGTCCCAATAGCTCACCCAGTCCAACATTTTTTCTTACTGCAGCCAGTCTGCCAGAAGCGATATGTCACAAGTTGTGTGTCATAAAAGAGTCATCGTTACTCCTCCCAGGGGTTATTCGAGATATCTTAATCGAAACCCTAGTAACGAGGCATTGGCTACCTTAAGAGAGTCATAGTTACTCGTCCCAATTGCTCAACAGGTCCAACATTTTTTTTTACTGCGTCGTCTGCCAGAAGCGATATGTCACTAGTTGTGTATCATAAGAGAGTGGTCGCTACTCCACCCAGGGGTTATTCGAGATATCTTAATCAAAACCGTAGTAACGAGGAATTGGCTACCTTAGGAGAGTCATAGTTACTCGTCCCAATTGCTCACCCAGTCTGCCATTTTTTCTTACTGTGGCCAGTCTGCCAGAAGCGATATGTCACTTGTTGTGTATCATAAAAGAGTCATCGTTACTCCTCCCAGGGGTTATTCGAGATATCTTCATCGAAACCCTTGTAACGAGGCATTGGCTACCCTAAGAGAATCATAGTTACTCGTCACAATTGCTCACAAAGTCTGCCATTTTTTCTTACTGCGGTCAGTCTGCCAGAAGCGACATGTCACTAGTTGTGTATCATAAAAGAGTCATCGTTTCTCCTCCCAGGGGTTATTCGAGATATCGTAATCGAAACCCTAGTAACGAGGCATTGGCTGCCTTAGGAGACTCATAGTTACTCGTCCCAATTGCTCAATCAGTCTGCCATTTTTTCTTACTGTGGCCAGTCTGCCAGAAGCGATATGTCACTAGTTGTGTATCATAAAAGAGTCATCGTTACTCCTCCCAGGGGTTATTCGAGATATCTTAATGGAAACCCTAGTAACGAGACATTGGCTACCTTAAGAGAGTCATAGTTACTCGTCCCAATTGCTCACCCAGTCCAACATTTTTTCTTACTGTGGCCAGTCTGCCAGAACCGATATGTCACTAGTTGTGTATCATAAAAGAGTGATCGTTGCTCCTCCCAGGGGTTATTCGAGATATCTTAATCGAATCCCAAGTAACGAGACATTGGCTACCTTAAGAGAGTCATAGTTACTCGTCCCAATTGCACACCCAGTCCAACATTTTTTCTTACTGCGACCAGTCTGCCAGAAGTGATATGTCACTAGTTGTGTATCATAGAAGAGTTATCGTTTCTCCACCCAGGGGTTATTCGAGATATCTTAATCGAAACCCTAGTAACGAGGCATTGGCTACCTTAAGAGAGTCATAGTTACTCGTCCCAATAGCTCACCCAGTCCAACATTTTTTCTTACTGCAGGCTGTCTGCCAGAAGAGATATGTCACTAGTTGTGTATCATAAAAGAGTGGTTGCTACTCCTCCCTGGGGTTATTCGAGATATCTTAATCGAAACCCTAGTAACGAGGCATTGGCTACCTTAAGAGAGTCATAGTTACTCGTCACAATTGCTCACCCAGTCCAACATTTTTTCTTACTGCAGCCAGTCTGCCAGAAGCCACATGTCACTAGTTGTGTATCATAAAAGAGTCATCGTTTCTCCTCCCAGGGGTTATTCGAGATATCTTCATCGAAACCATTAGTAACGAGACATTGGCTACCTTAAGAGAGTCATAGTTACTCGTAACAATTTCTCACCCAGTTAAACATTTTTTCTTACTGCGACCAGTCTGCCAGAAGCGATATGTCACTAGTTGCGTATCATAAAGGAGTGATCGTTACTCCTCCCAGGGGTTATTCGAGATATCTTAATCGAAACCATAGTAACGAGGCATTGGCTGCCTTAGGAGAGTCGTAGTTTCTCGTCCCAATTGCTCACCCAACTGCCATTTTTTCTTACTGTGGCCAGTCTGCCAGAAGCAATATGTCACTAGTTGTGTATCATAAAAGAGGCATCGTTACTCCTCCCAGGGGTTATTCGAGATATCTTAATGGAAACCCTAGTAACGAGGCATTGGCTACCTTTAGAGAGTCATAGTTACTCGTCCCAATTGCTCACCCAGTCTGCCATTTTTTCTTACTGTGGCCAGTCTGCCAGAAGCGATATGTCACAAGTTGTGTATCATAAAAGAGTCATCGTTTCTCCTCCCAGGGGTTATTCGAGATATCTTAATCAAAACCCTAGTAACGAGGCATTGGCTACCTTAGGAGAGTCATAGTTACTCGTCCCAATTGCTCACCCAGTCTGCCAATTTTTTCTTACTGTGGCCAGTCTGCCAGAAGCGATATGTCACTAGTTGTGTATCATAAAAGAGTCATCGTTTCTCCTCCCAGGGGTTATTCGAGATATCTTAATCGAAACCCAAGTAACGAGACATTGGCTACCTTAAGAGAGTCATAGTTACTCGTCCCAATTGCGCACCCAGTCCAACATTTTTTCTTACTACGACCAGTCTGCCAGAAGTTGTGTATCATAAAGGAGTGATCGTTACTCCTCCCCGGGGTTATTCGAGATATCTTAATCGAAACCCTAGTAACGAGGCATTGACTACCTTAAGAGAGTCATAGTTACTCGTCCCAATAGCTCACCCAGTCCAACATTTTTTCTTACTGCAGCCAGTCTGCCAGAAGCGATATGTCACTAGTTGTGTGTCATAAAAGAGTCATCGTTACTCCTCCCAGGGGTTATTCGAGATATCTTAATCGAAACCCTAGTAACGAGACATTGGCTACCTTAAGAGAGTCATAGTTACTCGTCCCAATTGCTCACCCAGTCCGACATTTTTTCTTACTGTGGCCAGTCTGCCAGAACCGATATGTCACTAGTTGTGTATCATAGAAGAGTTATCGTTTCTCCTCCCAGGGGTTATTCGAGATATGTTAATCGAAACCCTAGTAACGAGACATTGGCTACCTTAAGAGAGTCATAGTTACTCGTCCCAATTTCTCTCCCAGTTAAACATTGTTTCTTACTGCGACCAGTCTGCCAGAAGCAATATGTCACTAGTTGCGTATCATAAAGGAGTGATCGTTACTCCTCCCCGGGGTTATTCGAGATATCTTAATGGAAACCCTAGTAACGAGGCATTGGCTACCTTAAGAGAGTCATAGTTACTCGTCCCAATTGCGCACCCAGTCCAACATTTTTTCTTACTGCGACCAGTCTGCCAGAAGTGATATGTCACTAGTTGTGTATCATAAAGGAGTGATCCTTACTCCTCCCCGGGGTTATTCGAGATATCTTAATCGAAACCCTAGTAACGAGGCATTGACTACCTTAAGAGAGTCATAGTTACTAGTCCCAATAGCTCACAGAGTCCAACATTTTTTCTTACTGCAGCCAGTCTGCCAGAAGCGATATGTCACTAGTTGTGTGTCATAAAAGAGTCATCGTTACTCCTCCCAGGGGTTATTCGAGATATCTTAATGGAAACCCTAGTAACGAGGCATTGGCTACCTTAAGAGAGTCATAGTTACTCGTCCCAATTGCTCACCCAGTCTGCCATTTTTTCTTACTGTGGCCAGTCAGCCAGAAGCGATATGTCACAAGTTGTGTATCATAAAAGGGTCATCGTTTCTCCTCCCAGGGGTTATTCGAGATATCTTAATCAAAACCCTAGTAACGCGGCATTGGCTACCTTAGGAGAGTCATAGTTACTCATCCCAATTGCTCACCCAGTCTGCCAATTTTTTCTTACTGTGGCCAGTCTGCCAGAAGCGATATGTCACTAGTTGTGTATCATAAAAGAGTCATCGTTACTCCTCCCAGGGGTTATTCGAGATATCTTCATCGAAACCCTAGTAACGAGGCATTGGCTACCCTAAGAGAGTCATAGTTACTCGTCACAATTGCTCACAAAGTCTGCCATTTTTTCTTACTGCATTCAGTCTGCCAGAAGCGACATGTCACTAGTTGTGTATCATAAAAGAGTCATCGTTTCTCCTCCCAGGGGTTATTCGAGATATCTTAATCGAAACCCTAGTAACGAGACATTGGCTACCTTAAGAGAGTCATAGTTACTCGTCCCAATTTCTCACCCAGTTAAACACTTTTTCTTACTGCGACCAGTCTGCCAGAAGCGATATGTCACTAGTTGCGTATCATAAGGGAGTGATCGTTACTCCTCCCAGGGGTTATTCGAGATATCTTAATGGAAACCCTAGTAACGAGGCATTGCCTACCTTAAGAGAGTCATAGTTACTCGTCCCAATAGCTCACCCAGTCCAACATTTTTTCTTACTGCAGCCAGTCTGCCAGAAGCCACATGTCACTAGTTGTGTATCATAAAAGAGGCATCGTTACTCCTCCCAGGGGTTATTCGAGATATCTTAATGGAAACCCTAGTAACGAGGCATTGGCTACCTTAAGAGAGTCATAGTTACTCGTCCCAATTGCTCACCCAGTCCAACATTTTTTTTTACTGTGTCGTCTGCCAGAAGCGATATGTCACTAGTTGTGTATCATAAGAGAGTGGTCGCTACTCCACCCAGGGGTTATTCGAGATATCTTAATGGAAATCCTAGAAACGAGGCATTGGCTACCTTAAGAGAGTCATAGTTACTCGTCCCAATTGCTCACCCAGTCTGCCATTTTTTCTTACTGTGGCCAGTCTGCCAGAAGCGATATGTCACAACTTGTGTATCATAAAAGAGTCATCGTTTCTCCTCCCAGGGGTTATTCGAGATATCTTAATCAATACCGTAGTAACGAGGCATTGGCTACCGTAGGAGAGTCATAGTTACTCGTCCCAATTGCTCACCCAGTCTGCCATTTTTTCTTACTGTGGCCAGTCTGCCAGAAGCGATATGTCACTTGTTGTGTATCATAAAAGAGTCATCGTTACTCCTCCCAGGGGTTATTCGAGATATCTTCATCGAAACCCTAGTAACGAGGCATTGGCTACCCTAAGAGAGTCATAGTTACTCGTCACAATTGCTCACAAAGTCTGCCATTTTTTCTTACTGCGGTCAGCCTGCCAGAAGCGACATGTCACTAGTTGTGTATCATAAAAGAGTCATCGTTTCTCCTCCCAGGGGTTATTCGAGATATCTTAATCGAAACCCTAGTAACGAGGCATTGGCTGCCTTAGGAGCTCATAGTTACTCGTCCCAATTGCTCAATCAGTCTACCATTTTTTCTTACTGTGGCCAGTCTGCCAGAAGCGATATGTCACTAGTTGTGTATCATAAAAGAGTCATCGTTACTCCTCCCAGGGGTTATTCGAGATATCTTAATGGAAACCCTAGTAACGAGGCATTGGCTACCTTAAGAGAGTCATAGTTACTCGTCCCAATTGCTCACCCAGTCCTACATTTTTTCTTACGGTGGCCAGTCTGCCAGAACCGATATGTCACTAGTTGTGTATCATAAAAGAGTGATCGTTGCTCCTCCCAGGGGTTATTTGAGATATCTTAATCGAAACCCGAGTAACGAGACATTGGTTACCTTAAGAGAGTCATAGTTACTCGTCCCAATTGCGCACCCAGTCCAACATTATTTCTTACTGCGACCAGTCTGCCAGAAGTGATATGTCACTAGTTGTGTATCATAAAGGAGTGATCGTTACTCCTCCCCGGGGTTATTCGAGATATCTTGATCGAAACCCTAGTAACGAGGCATTGACTACCTTAAGAGAGTCATAGTTACTCGTCGAAATAGCTCACCCAGTCCAACATTTTTTCTTACTGCAGCCAGTCTGCCAGAAGCGATATGTCACTAGTTGTGTGTTATAAAAGAGTCATCGTTACTCCTCCCAGGGGTTATTCGAGATATCTTAATCGAAACCCTAGTAACGAGGCATTGGCTACCTTAAGAGAGTCATAGTTACTCGTCCCAATTGCTCACCCAGTCCAACATTTTTTCTTACTGTGGCCAGTCTGCCAGAACCGATATGTCACTAGTTGTGTATCATAAAAGAGTTATCGTTTCTCCTCCCAGGGGTTATTCGAGATATCTTAATCGAAACCCTAGTAACGAGACATTGGCTACCTTAAGAGAGTCATAGTTACTCGTTCCAATTTCTCACCCAGTTAAACATTTTTTCTTACTGCGACCAGTCTGCCAGAAGCGATATGTCACTAGTTGTGTATCATAAAAGAGTCATCGTTACTCCTCCCAGGGGTTATTCGAGATATCTTCATGGAAACCCTAGTAACGAGGCATTGGCTACCCTAAGAGAGTCATAGTTACTCGTCACAATTGCTCACAAAGTCTGCCATTTTTTCTTACTGCGGTCAGTCTGCCAGAAGCGACATGTCACTAGTTGTGTGTCATAAAAGAGTCATCGTTTCTCCTCCCAGGGGTTATTCGAGATATCTTAATCGAAACCCTAGTAACGAGACATTGGCTACCTTAAGAGAGTCACAGTTACTCGTCCCAATTTCTCACCCAGTTAAACACTTTTTCTTACTGCGACCAGTCTGCCAGAAGCGATATGTCACTAGTTGCGTATCATAAAGGAGTGATCGTTACTCCTCCCAGGGGTTATTCGAGATATCTTAATGGAAACCCTAGTAACGAGGCATTGGCTACCTTAAGAGAGTCATAGTTACTCGTCCCAATAGCTCACCCAGTCCAACATTTTTTCTTACTGCAGCCAGTCTGCCAGAAGCCACATGTCACTAGTTGTGTATCATAAAAGAGTCATCGTTACTCCTCCCAGGGGTTATTCGAGATATCTTCATCGAAACCCTAGTAACGAGGCATTGGCTACCCTAAGAGAGTCATAGTTACTCGTCACAATTGCTCACAAAGTCTGCCATTTTTTCTTACTGCGGTCAGTCTGCCAGAAGCGACATGTCACTAGTTGTGTATCATAAAAGAGTCATCGTTTCTCCTCCCAGGGGTTATTCGAGATATCTTAATCGAAACCCTAGTAACGAGGCATTGGCTGCCTTAGGAGACTCATAGTTACTCGTCCCAATTGCTCAATCAGTCTGCCATTTTTTCTTACTGTGGCCAGTCTGCCAGAAGCGATATGTCACTAGATGTGTATCATAAAAGAGTCATCGTTACTCCTCCCAGGGGTTATTCGAGATATCTTAATCGAAACCCTAGTAACAAGGCATTGGCTGCCTTAGGAGAGTCATAGTTTCTCGTCCCAATTGCTCACCCAACTGCCATTTTTTCTTACTGTGGCCAGTCTGCCAGAAGCAATATGTCACTAGTTGTGTATCATAAAAGAGGCATCGTTACTCCTCCCAGGGGTTATTCGAGATATCTTAATGGAAACCCTAGTAACGAGGCATTGGCTACCTTAAGAGAGTCATAGTTACTCGTCCCAATTGCTCACCCAGTCCAACATTTTTTTTTACTGCGTCGTCTGCCAGAAGCGATATGTCACTAGTTGTGTATCATAAGAGAGTGGTCGCTACTCCACCCAGGGGTTATTCGAGATATCTTAATGGAAAACCTAGAAACGAGGCATTGGCTACCCTAAGAGAGTCATAGTTACTCGTCACAATTGCTCACAAAGTCTGCCATTTTTTCTTACTGCGGTCAGTCTGCCAGAAGGGACATGTCACTAGTTGTGTATCATAAAAGAGTCATCGTTTCTCCTCCCAGGGGTTATTCGAGATATCTTAATCGAAACCCTAGTAACGAGACATTGGCTGCCTTAGGAGACTCATAGTTACTCGTCCCAATTGCTCAATCAGTCTACCATTTTTTCTTACTGTGGCCAGTCTGCCAGAAGCGATATGTCACTAGTTGTGTATCATAAAAGAGTCATCGTTACTCCTCCCAGGGGTTATTCGAGATATCTTAATGGAAACCCTAGTAACGAGGCATTGGCTACCTTAAGAGAGTCATAGTTACTCGTCCCAACACTAGATCGCGTGTTACATTTTTTCTTACGGTGGCCAGTCTGCCAGAACCGATATGTCACTAGTTGTGTATCATAAAAGAGTGATCGTTGCTCCTCCCAGGGGTTATTTGAGATATCTTAATCGAAACCCGAGTAACGAGACATTGGTTACCTTAAGAGAGTCATAGTTACTCGTCCCAATTGCGCACCCAGTCTAACATTTTTTCTTACTGCGACCAGTCTGCCAGAAGTGATATGTCACTAGTTGTGTATCATAAAGGAGTGAACGTTACTCCTCCCCGGGGTTATTCGAGATATCTTAATCGAAACCCTAGTAACGAGGCATTGACTACCTTAAGAGAGTCATAGTTACTCGTCGAAATAGCTCACCCAGTCCAACATTTTTTCTTACTGCAGCCAGTCTGCCAGAAGCGATATGTCACTAGTTGTGTGTCATAAAAGAGTCATCGTTACTCCTCCCAGGGGTTATTCGAGATATCTTAATCGAAACCCTAGTAACGAGGCATTGGCTACCTTAAGAGAGTCATAGTTACTCGTCCCAATTGCTCACCCAGTCCAACATTTTTTCTTACTGTGTCCAGTCTGCCAGAACCGATATGTCACTAGTTGTGTATCATAAAAGAGTTATCGTTTCTCCTCCCAGGGGTTATTCGAGATATCTTAATCGAAACCCTAGTAACGAGACATTGGCTACCTTAAGAGAGTCATAGTTACACGTTCCAATTTCTCACCCAGTTAAACATTTTTTCTTACTGCGACCAGTCTGCCAGAAGCGATATGTCACTAGTTGCGTATCATAAAGGAGTGATCGTTACTCCTCCCAGGGGTTATTCGAGATATCTTAATCGAAACCCTAGTAACGAGGCATTGGCTACCTTAAGAGAGTCATAGTTACTCGTCCCAATAGCTCACCCAGTCCAACATTTTTTCTTACTGCAGCCAGTCTGCCAGAAGCCACATGTCACTAGTTGTGTATCATAAAAGAGTCATCGTTTCTCCTCCCAGGGGTTATTCGAGATATCTTCATCGAAACCATTAGTAACGAGACATTGGCTACCTTAAGAGAGTCATAGTTACTCGTCACAATTTCTCACCCAGTTACACATTTTTTCTTACTGCGAGCAGTCTGCCAGAAGCGATAAGTCACTAGTTGCGTATCATAAAGTAGTGATCGTTACTCCTCCCAGGGGTTATTCGAGATATCTTAATCGAAACCCTAGTAACGAGGCATTGGCTGCCTTAGGAGAGTCATAGTTACTCGTCCCAATTGCTCACCCAACTGCCATTTTTTCTTATTGTGGCCAGTCTGCCAGAAGCAATATGTCACTAGTTGTGTATCATAAAAGAGGCATCGTTACTCCTCCCAGGGGTTATTCGAGATATTTTAATGGAAACCCTAGTAACGAGACATTGGCTACCTTAAGAGAGTCATAGTTACTCGTCCCAATTGCTCACCCAGTCCAACATTTTTTCTTACTGCGTCGTCTGCCAGAAGCGATATGTCACTAGTTGTGTATCATAAGAGAGTGGTCGCTACTCCACCCAGGGGTTATTCGAGATATCTTAAAGGAAAACCTAGAAACGAGGCATTGGCTACCTTAAGAGAGTCATAGTTCCTCGTCCCAATTGCTCACCCAGTCTGCCATTTTTTCTTACTGTGGCCAGTCTGCCAGAACCGATATGTCACTAGTTGTGTATCATAAAAGAGTCATCGTTACTCCTCCCAGGGGTTATTCGAGATATCTTCATCGAAACCCTAGTAACGAGGCATTGGCTACCCTATGAGAGTCATAGTTACTCGTCACAATTGCTCACAAAGTCTGCCATTTTTTCTTACTGCGGCCAGTCTGCCAGAAGCGACATGTCACTAGTTGTGTATCATAAAAGAGTCATCGTTTCTCCTACCAGGGGTTATTCGATATATCTTAATCGAAACCCTAGTAACGAGGCATTGGCTGCCTTAGGAGACTCATAGTTACTCGTCCCAATTGCTCAATCAGTCTGCCATTTTTTCTTACTGTGGCCAGTCTGCCAGAAGCGATATGTCACTAGTTGTGTATCATAAAAGAGTCATCGTTACTCCTCCCAGGGATTATTCGAGATATCTTAATGGAAACCCTAGTAACGAGGCATTGGCTACCTTAAGAGAGTCATAGTTACTCGTCCCAATTGCTCACCCATTCCAACATTTTTTGTTACTGTGGCCAGTCTGCCAGAAACGATATGTCACTAGTTGTGTATCATAAAAGAGTGATCGTTGCTCCTCCCAGGGGTTATTCGAGATATCTTAATCGAAACCCTAGTAACGAGACATTGGCTACCTTAAGAGAGTCATAGTTATTCGTCCCAATTGCGCACCCAGTCCACTATTTTTTCTTACTGCGACCAGTCTGCCAGAAGTGATATGTCACTAGTTGTGTATCATAAAGGAGTGATCGTTACTCCTCCCAGGGGTTATTCGAGATATCTTAAATGAAACCCTAGTAACGAGGCATTGACTACCTTAAGAGAGTCATAGTTACTCGTCCCAATAGCTCACCCAGTCCAATATTTTTTCTTACTGCAGCCAGTCTGCCAGAAGCGATATGTCACTAGTTGTGTATCATAAAAGAGTGATCGTTTCTCCTCCCAGGGGTTATTCGAGATATCTTAATCGAAATCCTAGTAACGAGGAATCGGCTACCTTAAGAGCGTCATAGTTACTCGTCCCAATTGCTCACCCAGTCCAACATTTTTTCTTACTGCAGCCAGTCTGCCAGAAGCGATATGTCACTAGTTGTGTATCATAAAAGAGTGGTTGCTACTCCTCCCAGGAGTTATTCGAGATATCTTAATCGAAACACTAGTAACGAGGCATTGGCTACCTTAAGAGAGTCATAGTTACTCGTCACAATTGCTCACCCAGTCTGCCATTTTTTCTTACTGCGGCCGGTATGCCAGAAGCGACATGTCACTAGTTGTGTATCATAAAAGAGTCATCGTTTCTCCTCCCAGGGGTTATTCGAGATATCTTAATCGAAACCCTAGTAACGAGGCATTGGCTACTTTAAGAGAGTCATAGTTACTCGTCCCAATTGCTCACCCAGTCTGCCATTTTTTCTTACTGTGGCCAGTCTGCCAGAACCGATATGTCACTAGTTGTGTATCATAAAAGAGTGATCGTTGCTCCTCCCAGGGGTTATTTGAGATATCTTAATCGAAACCCGAGTAACGAGACATTGGTTACCTTAAGAGAGTCATAGTTACTCGTCCCAATTGCGCACCCAGTCTAACATTTTTTCTTACTGCGACCAGTCTGCCAGAAGTGATATGTCACTAGTTGTGTATCATAAAGGAGTGAACGTTACTCCTCCCCGGGGTTATTCGAGATATCTTAATGGAAACCCTAGTAACGAGGCATTGGCTACCTTAAGAGAGTCATAGTTACTCGTCCCAATTGCTCACCCAGTCCTACATTTTTTCTTACGGTGGCCAGTCTGCCAGAACCGATATGTCACTAGTTGTGTATCATAAAAGAGTGATCGTTGCTCCTCCCAGGGGTTATTTGAGATATCTTAATCGAAACCCGAGTAACGAGACATTGGTTACCTTAAGAGAGTCATAGTTACTCGTCCCAATTGCGCACCCAGTCCAACATTATTTCTTACTGCGACCAGTCTGCCAGAAGTGATATGTCACTAGTTGTGTATCATAAAGGAGTGATCGTTACTCCTCCCCGGGGTTATTCGAGATATCTTGATCGAAACCCTAGTAACGAGGCATTGACTACCTTAAGAGAGTCATAGTTACTCGTCGAAATAGCTCACCCAGTCCAACATTTTTTCTTACTGCAGCCAGTCTGCCAGAAGCGATATGTCACTAGTTGTGTGTTATAAAAGAGTCATCGTTACTCCTCCCAGGGGTTATTCGAGATATCTTAATCGAAACCCTAGTAACGAGGCATTGGCTACCTTAAGAGAGTCATAGTTACTCGTCCCAATTGCTCACCCAGTCCAACATTTTTTCTTACTGTGGCCAGTCTGCCAGAACCGATATGTCACTAGTTGTGTATCATAAAAGAGTTATCGTTTCTCCTCCCAGGGGTTATTCGAGATATCTTAATCGAAACCCTAGTAACGAGACATTGGCTACCTTAAGAGAGTCATAGTTACTCGTTCCAATTTCTCACCCAGTTAAACATTTTTTCTTACTGCGACCAGTCTGCCAGAAGCGATATGTCACTAGTTGTGTATCATAAAAGAGTCATCGTTACTCCTCCCAGGGGTTATTCGAGATATCTTCATCGAAACCCTAGTAACGAGGCATTGGCTACCCTAAGAGAGTCATAGTTACTCGTCACAATTGCTCACAAAGTCTGCCATTTTTTCTTACTGCGGTCAGTCTGCCAGAAGCGACATGTCACTAGTTGTGTGTCATAAAAGAGTCATCGTTTCTCCTCCCAGGGGTTATTCGAGATATCTTAATCGAAACCCTAGTAACGAGACATTGGCTACCTTAAGAGAGTCACAGTTACTCGTCCCAATTTCTCACCCAGTTAAACACTTTTTCTTACTGCGACCAGTCTGCCAGAAGCGATATGTCACTAGTTGCGTATCATAAAGGAGTGATCGTTACTCCTCCCAGGGGTTATTCGAGATATCTTAATGGAAACCCTAGTAACGAGGCATTGGCTACCTTAAGAGAGTCATAGTTACTCGTCCCAATAGCTCACCCAGTCCAACATTTTTTCTTACTGCAGCCAGTCTGCCAGAAGCCACATGTCACTAGTTGTGTATCATAAAAGAGTCATCGTTACTCCTCCCAGGGGTTATTCGAGATATCTTCATCGAAACCCTAGTAACGAGGCATTGGCTACCCTAAGAGAGTCATAGTTACTCGTCACAATTGCTCACAAAGTCTGCCATTTTTTCTTACTGCGGTCAGTCTGCCAGAAGCGACATGTCACTAGTTGTGTATCATAAAAGAGTCATCGTTTCTCCTCCCAGGGGTTATTCGAGATATCTTAATCGAAACCCTAGTAACGAGGCATTGGCTGCCTTAGGAGACTCATAGTTACTCGTCCCAATTGCTCAATCAGTCTGCCATTTTTTCTTACTGTGGCCAGTCTGCCAGAAGCGATATGTCACTAGATGTGTATCATAAAAGAGTCATCGTTACTCCTCCCAGGGGTTATTCGAGATATCTTAATCGAAACCCTAGTAACAAGGCATTGGCTGCCTTAGGAGAGTCATAGTTTCTCGTCCCAATTGCTCACCCAACTGCCATTTTTTCTTACTGTGGCCAGTCTGCCAGAAGCAATATGTCACTAGTTGTGTATCATAAAAGAGGCATCGTTACTCCTCCCAGGGGTTATTCGAGATATCTTAATGGAAACCCTAGTAACGAGGCATTGGCTACCTTAAGAGAGTCATAGTTACTCGTCCCAATTGCTCACCCAGTCCAACATTTTTTTTTACTGCGTCGTCTGCCAGAAGCGATATGTCACTAGTTGTGTATCATAAGAGAGTGGTCGCTACTCCACCCAGGGGTTATTCGAGATATCTTAATGGAAAACCTAGAAACGAGGCATTGGCTACCCTAAGAGAGTCATAGTTACTCGTCACAATTGCTCACAAAGTCTGCCATTTTTTCTTACTGCGGTCAGTCTGCCAGAAGGGACATGTCACTAGTTGTGTATCATAAAAGAGTCATCGTTTCTCCTCCCAGGGGTTATTCGAGATATCTTAATCGAAACCCTAGTAACGAGACATTGGCTGCCTTAGGAGACTCATAGTTACTCGTCCCAATTGCTCAATCAGTCTACCATTTTTTCTTACTGTGGCCAGTCTGCCAGAAGCGATATGTCACTAGTTGTGTATCATAAAAGAGTCATCGTTACTCCTCCCAGGGGTTATTCGAGATATCTTAATGGAAACCCTAGTAACGAGGCATTGGCTACCTTAAGAGAGTCATAGTTACTCGTCCCAATTGCTCACCCAGTCCAACATTTTTTCTTACGGTGGCCAGTCTGCCAGAACCGATATGTCACTAGTTGTGTATCATAAAAGAGTGATCGTTGCTCCTCCCAGGGGTTATTTGAGATATCTTAATCGAAACCCGAGTAACGAGACATTGGTTACCTTAAGAGAGTCATAGTTACTCGTCCCAATTGCGCACCCAGTCTAACATTTTTTCTTACTGCGACCAGTCTGCCAGAAGTGATATGTCACTAGTTGTGTATCATAAAGGAGTGAACGTTACTCCTCCCCGGGGTTATTCGAGATATCTTAATCGAAACCCTAGTAACGAGGCATTGACTACCTTAAGAGAGTCATAGTTACTCGTCGAAATAGCTCACCCAGTCCAACATTTTTTCTTACTGCAGCCAGTCTGCCAGAAGCGATATGTCACTAGTTGTGTGTCATAAAAGAGTCATCGTTACTCCTCCCAGGGGTTATTCGAGATATCTTAATCGAAACCCTAGTAACGAGGCATTGGCTACCTTAAGAGAGTCATAGTTACTCGTCCCAATTGCTCACCCAGTCCAACATTTTTTCTTACTGTGTCCAGTCTGCCAGAACCGATATGTCACTAGTTGTGTATCATAAAAGAGTTATCGTTTCTCCTCCCAGGGGTTATTCGAGATATCTTAATCGAAACCCTAGTAACGAGACATTGGCTACCTTAAGAGAGTCATAGTTACACGTTCCAATTTCTCACCCAGTTAAACATTTTTTCTTACTGCGACCAGTCTGCCAGAAGCGATATGTCACTAGTTGCGTATCATAAAGGAGTGATCGTTACTCCTCCCAGGGGTTATTCGAGATATCTTAATCGAAACCCTAGTAACGAGGCATTGGCTACCTTAAGAGAGTCATAGTTACTCGTCCCAATAGCTCACCCAGTCCAACATTTTTTCTTACTGCAGCCAGTCTGCCAGAAGCCACATGTCACTAGTTGTGTATCATAAAAGAGTCATCGTTTCTCCTCCCAGGGGTTATTCGAGATATCTTCATCGAAACCATTAGTAACGAGACATTGGCTACCTTAAGAGAGTCATAGTTACTCGTCACAATTTCTCACCCAGTTACACATTTTTTCTTACTGCGAGCAGTCTGCCAGAAGCGATAAGTCACTAGTTGCGTATCATAAAGTAGTGATCGTTACTCCTCCCAGGGGTTATTCGAGATATCTTAATCGAAACCCTAGTAACGAGGCATTGGCTGCCTTAGGAGAGTCATAGTTACTCGTCCCAATTGCTCACCCAACTGCCATTTTTTCTTATTGTGGCCAGTCTGCCAGAAGCAATATGTCACTAGTTGTGTATCATAAAAGAGGCATCGTTACTCCTCCCAGGGGTTATTCGAGATATTTTAATGGAAACCCTAGTAACGAGACATTGGCTACCTTAAGAGAGTCATAGTTACTCGTCCCAATTGCTCACCCAGTCCAACATTTTTTCTTACTGCGTCGTCTGCCAGAAGCGATATGTCACTAGTTGTGTATCATAAGAGAGTGGTCGCTACTCCACCCAGGGGTTATTCGAGATATCTTAAAGGAAAACCTAGAAACGAGGCATTGGCTACCTTAAGAGAGTCATAGTTCCTCGTCCCAATTGCTCACCCAGTCTGCCATTTTTTCTTACTGTGGCCAGTCTGCCAGAACCGATATGTCACTAGTTGTGTATCATAAAAGAGTCATCGTTACTCCTCCCAGGGGTTATTCGAGATATCTTCATCGAAACCCTAGTAACGAGGCATTGGCTACCCTATGAGAGTCATAGTTACTCGTCACAATTGCTCACAAAGTCTGCCATTTTTTCTTACTGCGGCCAGTCTGCCAGAAGCGACATGTCACTAGTTGTGTATCATAAAAGAGTCATCGTTTCTCCTACCAGGGGTTATTCGATATATCTTAATCGAAACCCTAGTAACGAGGCATTGGCTGCCTTAGGAGACTCATAGTTACTCGTCCCAATTGCTCAATCAGTCTGCCATTTTTTCTTACTGTGGCCAGTCTGCCAGAAGCGATATGTCACTAGTTGTGTATCATAAAAGAGTCATCGTTACTCCTCCCAGGGATTATTCGAGATATCTTAATGGAAACCCTAGTAACGAGGCATTGGCTACCTTAAGAGAGTCATAGTTACTCGTCCCAATTGCTCACCCATTCCAACATTTTTTGTTACTGTGGCCAGTCTGCCAGAAACGATATGTCACTAGTTGTGTATCATAAAAGAGTGATCGTTGCTCCTCCCAGGGGTTATTCGAGATATCTTAATCGAAACCCTAGTAACGAGACATTGGCTACCTTAAGAGAGTCATAGTTATTCGTCCCAATTGCGCACCCAGTCCACTATTTTTTCTTACTGCGACCAGTCTGCCAGAAGTGATATGTCACTAGTTGTGTATCATAAAGGAGTGATCGTTACTCCTCCCAGGGGTTATTCGAGATATCTTAAATGAAACCCTAGTAACGAGGCATTGACTACCTTAAGAGAGTCATAGTTACTCGTCCCAATAGCTCACCCAGTCCAATATTTTTTCTTACTGCAGCCAGTCTGCCAGAAGCGATATGTCACTAGTTGTGTATCATAAAAGAGTGATCGTTTCTCCTCCCAGGGGTTATTCGAGATATCTTAATCGAAATCCTAGTAACGAGGAATCGGCTACCTTAAGAGCGTCATAGTTACTCGTCCCAATTGCTCACCCAGTCCAACATTTTTTCTTACTGCAGCCAGTCTGCCAGAAGCGATATGTCACTAGTTGTGTATCATAAAAGAGTGGTTGCTACTCCTCCCAGGAGTTATTCGAGATATCTTAATCGAAACACTAGTAACGAGGCATTGGCTACCTTAAGAGAGTCATAGTTACTCGTCACAATTGCTCACCCAGTCTGCCATTTTTTCTTACTGCGGCCGGTATGCCAGAAGCGACATGTCACTAGTTGTGTATCATAAAAGAGTCATCGTTTCTCCTCCCAGGGGTTATTCGAGATATCTTAATCGAAACCCTAGTAACGAGGCATTGGCTACTTTAAGAGAGTCATAGTTACTCGTCCCAATTGCTCACCCAGTCTGCCATTTTTTCTTACTGTGGCCAGTCTGCCAGAACCGATATGTCACTAGTTGTGTATCATAAAAGAGTGATCGTTGCTCCTCCCAGGGGTTATTTGAGATATCTTAATCGAAACCCGAGTAACGAGACATTGGTTACCTTAAGAGAGTCATAGTTACTCGTCCCAATTGCGCACCCAGTCTAACATTTTTTCTTACTGCGACCAGTCTGCCAGAAGTGATATGTCACTAGTTGTGTATCATAAAGGAGTGAACGTTACTCCTCCCCGGGGTTATTCGAGATATCTTAATGGAAACCCTAGTAACGAGGCATTGGCTACCTTAAGAGAGTCATAGTTACTCGTCCCAATTGCTCACCCAGTCCTACATTTTTTCTTGCGGTGGCCAGTCTGCCAGAACCGATATGTCACTAGTTGTGTATCATAAAAGAGTGATCGTTGCTCCTCCCAGGGGTTATTTGAGATATCTTAATCGAAACCCGAGTAACGAGACATTGGTTACCTTAAGAGAGTCATAGTTACTCGTCCCAATTGCGCACCCAGTCCAACATTATTTCTTACTGCGACCAGTCTGCCAGAAGTGATATGTCACTAGTTGTGTATCATAAAGGAGTGATCGTTACTCCTCCCCGGGGTTATTCGAGATATCTTAATCGAAACCCTAGTAACGAGGCATTGACTACCTTAAGAGAGTCATAGTTACTCGTCGAAATAGCTCACCCAGTCCAACATTTTTTCTTACTGCAGCCAGTCTGCCAGAAGCGATATGTCACTAGTTGTGTGTTATAAAAGAGTCATCGTTACTCCTCCCAGGGGTTATTCGAGATATCTTAATCGAAACCCTAGTAACGAGGCATTGGCTACCTTAAGAGAGTCATAGTTACTCGTCCCAATTGCTCACCCAGTCCAACATTTTTTCTTACTGTGGCCAGTCTGCCAGAACCGATATGTCACTAGTTGTGTATCATAAAAGAGTTATCGTTTCTCCTCCCAGGGGTTATTCGAGATATCTTAATCGAAACCCTAGTAACGAGACATTGGCTACCTTAAGAGAGTCATAGTTACTCGTTCCAATTTCTCACCCAGTTAAACATTTTTTCTTACTGCGACCAGTCTGCCAGAAGCGATATGTCACTAGTTGTGTATCATAAAAGAGTCATCGTTACTCCTCCCAGGGGTTATTCGAGATATCTTCATCGAAACCCTAGTAACGAGGCATTGGCTACCCTAAGAGAGTCATAGTTACTCGTCACAATTGCTCACAAAGTCTGCCATTTTTTCTTACTGCGGTCAGTCTGCCAGAAGCGACATGTCACTAGTTGTGTGTCATAAAAGAGTCATCGTTTCTCCTCCCAGGGGTTATTCGAGATATCTTAATCGAAACCCTAGTAACGAGACATTGGCTACCTTAAGAGAGTCACAGTTACTCGTCCCAATTTCTCACCCAGTTAAACACTTTTTCTTACTGCGACCAGTCTGCCAGAAGCGATATGTCACTAGTTGCGTATCATAAAGGAGTGATCGTTACTCCTCCCAGGGGTTATTCGAGATATCTTAATGGAAACCCTAGTAACGAGGCATTGGCTACCTTAAGAGAGTCATAGTTACTCGTCCCAATAGCTCACCCAGTCCAACATTTTTTCTTACTGCAGCCAGTCTGCCAGAAGCCACATGTCACTAGTTGTGTATCATAAAAGAGTCATCGTTACTCCTCCCAGGGGTTATTCGAGATATCTTCATCGAAACCCTAGTAACGAGGCATTGGCTACCCTAAGAGAGTCATAGTTACTCGTCACAATTGCTCACAAAGTCTGCCATTTTTTCTTACTGCGGTCAGTCTGCCAGAAGCGACATGTCACTAGTTGTGTATCATAAAAGAGTCATCGTTTCTCCTCCCAGGGGTTATTCGAGATATCTTAATCGAAACCCTAGTAACGAGGCATTGGCTGCCTTAGGAGACTCATAGTTACTCGTCCCAATTGCTCAATCAGTCTGCCATTTTTTCTTACTGTGGCCAGTCTGCCAGAAGCGATATGTCACTAGATGTGTATCATAAAAGAGTCATCGTTACTCCTCCCAGGGGTTATTCGAGATATCTTAATCGAAACCCTAGTAACAAGGCATTGGCTGCCTTAGGAGAGTCATAGTTTCTCGTCCCAATTGCTCACCCAACTGCCATTTTTTCTTACTGTGGCCAGTCTGCCAGAAGCAATATGTCACTAGTTGTGTATCATAAAAGAGGCATCGTTACTCCTCCCAGGGGTTATTCGAGATATCTTAATGGAAACCCTAGTAACGAGGCATTGGCTACCTTAAGAGAGTCATAGTTACTCGTCCCAATTGCTCACCCAGTCCAACATTTTTTTTTACTGCGTCGTCTGCCAGAAGCGATATGTCACTAGTTGTGTATCATAAGAGAGTGGTCGCTACTCCACCCAGGGGTTATTCGAGATATCTTAATGGAAAACCTAGAAACGAGGCATTGGCTACCCTAAGAGAGTCATAGTTACTCGTCACAATTGCTCACAAAGTCTGCCATTTTTTCTTACTGCGGTCAGTCTGCCAGAAGGGACATGTCACTAGTTGTGTATCATAAAAGAGTCATCGTTTCTCCTCCCAGGGGTTATTCGAGATATCTTAATCGAAACCCTAGTAACGAGACATTGGCTGCCTTAGGAGACTCATAGTTACTCGTCCCAATTGCTCAATCAGTCTACCATTTTTTCTTACTGTGGCCAGTCTGCCAGAAGCGATATGTCACTAGTTGTGTATCATAAAAGAGTCATCGTTACTCCTCCCAGGGGTTATTCGAGATATCTTAATGGAAACCCTAGTAACGAGGCATTGGCTACCTTAAGAGAGTCATAGTTACTCGTCCCAATTGCTCACCCAGTCCAACATTTTTTCTTACGGTGGCCAGTCTGCCAGAACCGATATGTCACTAGTTGTGTATCATAAAAGAGTGATCGTTGCTCCTCCCAGGGGTTATTTGAGATATCTTAATCGAAACCCGAGTAACGAGACATTGGTTACCTTAAGAGAGTCATAGTTACTCGTCCCAATTGCGCACCCAGTCTAACATTTTTTCTTACTGCGACCAGTCTGCCAGAAGTGATATGTCACTAGTTGTGTATCATAAAGGAGTGAACGTTACTCCTCCCCGGGGTTATTCGAGATATCTTAATCGAAACCCTAGTAACGAGGCATTGACTACCTTAAGAGAGTCATAGTTACTCGTCGAAATAGCTCACCCAGTCCAACATTTTTTCTTACTGCAGCCAGTCTGCCAGAAGCGATATGTCACTAGTTGTGTGTCATAAAAGAGTCATCGTTACTCCTCCCAGGGGTTATTCGAGATATCTTAATCGAAACCCTAGTAACGAGGCATTGGCTACCTTAAGAGAGTCATAGTTACTCGTCCCAATTGCTCACCCAGTCCAACATTTTTTCTTACTGTGTCCAGTCTGCCAGAACCGATATGTCACTAGTTGTGTATCATAAAAGAGTTATCGTTTCTCCTCCCAGGGGTTATTCGAGATATCTTAATCGAAACCCTAGTAACGAGACATTGGCTACCTTAAGAGAGTCATAGTTACACGTTCCAATTTCTCACCCAGTTAAACATTTTTTCTTACTGCGACCAGTCTGCCAGAAGCGATATGTCACTAGTTGCGTATCATAAAGGAGTGATCGTTACTCCTCCCAGGGGTTATTCGAGATATCTTAATCGAAACCCTAGTAACGAGGCATTGGCTACCTTAAGAGAGTCATAGTTACTCGTCCCAATAGCTCACCCAGTCCAACATTTTTTCTTACTGCAGCCAGTCTGCCAGAAGCCACATGTCACTAGTTGTGTATCATAAAAGAGTCATCGTTTCTCCTCCCAGGGGTTATTCGAGATAATTTCATCGAAACCATTAGTAACGAGACATTGGCTACCTTAAGAGAGTCATAGTTACTCGTCACAATTTCTCACCCAGTTACACATTTTTTCTTACTGCGAGCAGTCTGCCAGAAGCGATAAGTCACTAGTTGCGTATCATAAAGTAGTGATCGTTACTCCTCCCAGGGGTTATTCGAGATATCTTAATCGAAACCCTAGTAACGAGGCATTGGCTGCCTTAGGAGAGTCATAGTTACTCGTCCCAATTGCTCACCCAACTGCCATTTTTTCTTATTGTGGCCAGTCTGCCAGAAGCAATATGTCACTAGTTGTGTATCATAAAAGAGGCATCGTTACTCCTCCCAGGGGTTATTCGAGATATTTTAATGGAAACCCTAGTAACGAGACATTGGCTACCTTAAGAGAGTCATAGTTACTCGTCCCAATTGCTCACCCAGTCCAACATTTTTTCTTACTGCGTCGTCTGCCAGAAGCGATATGTCACTAGTTGTGTATCATAAGAGAGTGGTCGCTACTCCACCCAGGGGTTATTCGAGATATCTTAAAGGAAAACCTAGAAACGAGGCATTGGCTACCTTAAGAGAGTCATAGTTCCTCGTCCCAATTGCTCACCCAGTCTGCCATTTTTTCTTACTGTGGCCAGTCTGCCAGAACCGATATGTCACTAGTTGTGTATCATAAAAGAGTCATCGTTACTCCTCCCAGGGGTTATTCGAGATATCTTCATCGAAACCCTAGTAACGAGGCATTGGCTACCCTATGAGAGTCATAGTTACTCGTCACAATTGCTCACAAAGTCTGCCATTTTTTCTTACTGCGGCCAGTCTGCCAGAAGCGACATGTCACTAGTTGTGTATCATAAAAGAGTCATCGTTTCTCCTACCAGGGGTTATTCGATATATCTTAATCGAAACCCTAGTAACGAGGCATTGGCTGCCTTAGGAGACTCATAGTTACTCGTCCCAATTGCTCAATCAGTCTGCCATTTTTTCTTACTGTGGCCAGTCTGCCAGAAGCGATATGTCACTAGTTGTGTATCATAAAAGAGTCATCGTTACTCCTCCCAGGGATTATTCGAGATATCTTAATGGAAACCCTAGTAACGAGGCATTGGCTACCTTAAGAGAGTCATAGTTACTCGTCCCAATTGCTCACCCATTCCAACATTTTTTGTTACTGTGGCCAGTCTGCCAGAAACGATATGTCACTAGTTGTGTATCATAAAAGAGTGATCGTTGCTCCTCCCAGGGGTTATTCGAGATATCTTAATCGAAACCCTAGTAACGAGACATTGGCTACCTTAAGAGAGTCATAGTTATTCGTCCCAATTGCGCACCCAGTCCACTATTTTTTCTTACTGCGACCAGTCTGCCAGAAGTGATATGTCACTAGTTGTGTATCATAAAGGAGTGATCGTTACTCCTCCCAGGGGTTATTCGAGATATCTTAAATGAAACCCTAGTAACGAGGCATTGACTACCTTAAGAGAGTCATAGTTACTCGTCCCAATAGCTCACCCAGTCCAATATTTTTTCTTACTGCAGCCAGTCTGCCAGAAGCGATATGTCACTAGTTGTGTATCATAAAAGAGTGATCGTTTCTCCTCCCAGGGGTTATTCGAGATATCTTAATCGAAATCCTAGTAACGAGGTATCGGCTACCTTAAGAGCGTCATAGTTACTCGTCCCAATTGCTCACCCAGTCCAACATTTTTTCTTACTGCAGCCAGTCTGCCAGAAGCGATATGTCACTAGTTGTGTATCATAAAAGAGTGGTTGCTACTCCTCCCAGGAGTTATTCGAGATATCTTAATCGAAACACTAGTAACGAGGCATTGGCTACCTTAAGAGAGTCATAGTTACTCGTCACAATTGCTCACCCAGTCTGCCATTTTTTCTTACTGCGGCCGGTATGCCAGAAGCGACATGTCACTAGTTGTGTATCATAAAAGAGTCATCGTTTCTCCTCCCAGGGGTTATTCGAGATATCTTAATCGAAACCCTAGTAACGAGGCATTGGCTACTTTAAGAGAGTCATAGTTACTCGTCCCAATTGCTCACCCAGTCTGCCATTTTTTCTTACTGTGGCCAGTCTGCCAGAACCGATATGTCACTAGTTGTGTATCATAAAAGAGTGATCGTTGCTCCTCCCAGGGGTTATTTGAGATATCTTAATCGAAACCCGAGTAACGAGACATTGGTTACCTTAAGAGAGTCATAGTTACTCGTCCCAATTGCGCACCCAGTCTAACATTTTTTCTTACTGCGACCAGTCTGCCAGAAGTGATATGTCACTAGTTGTGTATCATAAAGGAGTGAACGTTACTCCTCCCCGGGGTTATTCGAGATATCTTAATCGAAACCCTAGTAACGAGGCATTGACTACCTTAAGAGAGTCATAGTTACTCGTCGAAATAGCTCACCCAGTCCAACATTTTTTCTTACTGCAGCCAGTCTGCCAGAAGCGATATGTCACTAGTTGTGTGTCATAAAAGAGTCATCGTTACTCCTCCCAGGGGTTATTCGAGATATCTTAATCGAAACCCTAGTAACGAGGCATTGGCTACCTTAAGAGAGTCATAGTTACTCGTCCCAATTGCTCACCCAGTCCAACATTTTTTCTTACTGTGTCCAGTCTGCCAGAACCGATATGTCACTAGTTGTGTATCATAAAAGAGTTATCGTTTCTCCTCCCAGGGGTTATTCGAGATATCTTAATCGAAACCCTAGTAACGAGACATTGGCTACCTTAAGAGAGTCATAGTTACACGTTCCAATTTCTCACCCAGTTAAACATTTTTTCTTACTGCGACCAGTCTGCCAGAAGCGATATGTCACTAGTTGCGTATCATAAAGGAGTGATCGTTACTCCTCCCAGGGGTTATTCGAGATATCTTAATCGAAACCCTAGTAACGAGGCATTGGCTACCTTAAGAGAGTCATAGTTACTCGTCCCAATAGCTCACCCAGTCCAACATTTTTTCTTACTGCAGCCAGTCTGCCAGAAGCCACATGTCACTAGTTGTGTATCATAAAAGAGTCATCGTTTCTCCTCCCAGGGGTTATTCGAGATATCTTCATCGAAACCATTAGTAACGAGACATTGGCTACCTTAAGAGAGTCATAGATACTCGTCACAATTTCTCACCCAGTTACACATTTTTTCTTACTGCGAGCAGTCTGCCAGAAGCGATAAGTCACTAGTTGCGTATCATAAAGTAGTGATCGTTACTCCTCCCAGGGGTTATTCGAGATATCTTAATCGAAACCCTAGTAACGAGGCATTGGCTGCCTTAGGAGAGTCATAGTTACTCGTCCCAATTGCTCACCCAACTGCCATTTTTTCTTATTGTGGCCAGTCTGCCAAGAGCAATATGTCACTAGTTGTGTATCATAAAAGAGGCATCGTTACTCCTCCCAGGGGTTATTCGAGATATTTTAATGGAAACCCTAGTAACGAGACATTGGCTACCTTAAGAGAGTCATAGTTACTCGTCCCAATTGCTCACCCAGTCCAACATTTTTTCTTACTGCGTCGTCTGCCAGAAGCGATATGTCACTAGTTGTGTATCATAAGAGAGTGGTCGCTACTCCACCCAGGGGTTATTCGAGATATCTTAAAGGAAAACCTAGAAACGAGGCATTGGCTACCTTAAGAGAGTCATAGTTCCTCGTCCCAATTGCTCACCCAGTCTGCCATTTTTTCTTACTGTGGCCAGTCTGCCAGAACCGATATGTCACTAGTTGTGTATCATAAAAGAGTCATCGTTACTCCTCCCAGGGGTTATTCGAGATATCTTCATCGAAACCCTAGTAACGAGGCATTGGCTACCCTATGAGAGTCATAGTTACTCGTCACAATTGCTCACAAAGTCTGCCATTTTTTCTTACTGCGGCCAGTCTGCCAGAAGCGACATGTCACTAGTTGTGTATCATAAAAGAGTCATCGTTTCTCCTACCAGGGGTTATTCGATATATCTTAATCGAAACCCTAGTAACGAGGCATTGGCTGCCTTAGGAGACTCATAGTTACTCGTCCCAATTGCTCAATCAGTCTGCCATTTTTTCTTACTGTGGCCAGTCTGCCAGAAGCGATATGTCACTAGTTGTGTATCATAAAAGAGTCATCGTTACTCCTCCCAGGGATTATTCGAGATATCTTAATGGAAACCCTAGTAACGAGGCATTGGCTACCTTAAGAGAGTCATAGTTACTCGTCCCAATTGCTCACCCATTCCAACATTTTTTGTTACTGTGGCCAGTCTGCCAGAAACGATATGTCACTAGTTGTGTATCATAAAAGAGTGATCGTTGCTCCTCCCAGGGGTTATTCGAGATATCTTAATCGAAACCCTAGTAACGAGACATTGGCTACCTTAAGAGAGTCATAGTTATTCGTCCCAATTGCGCACCCAGTCCACTATTTTTTCTTACTGCGACCAGTCTGCCAGAAGTGATATGTCACTAGTTGTGTATCATAAAGGAGTGATCGTTACTCCTCCCAGGGGTTATTCGAGATATCTTAAATGAAACCCTAGTAACGAGGCATTGACTACCTTAAGAGAGTCATAGTTACTCGTCCCAATAGCTCACCCAGTCCAATATTTTTTCTTACTGCAGCCAGTCTGCCAGAAGCGATATGTCACTAGTTGTGTATCATAAAAGAGTGATCGTTTCTCCTCCCAGGGGTTATTCGAGATATCTTAATCGAAATCCTAGTAACGAGGTATCGGCTACCTTAAGAGCGTCATAGTTACTCGTCCCAATTGCTCACCCAGTCCAACATTTTTTCTTACTGCAGCCAGTCTGCCAGAAGCGATATGTCACTAGTTGTGTATCATAAAAGAGTGGTTGCTACTCCTCCCAGGAGTTATTCGAGATATCTTAATCGAAACACTAGTAACGAGGCATTGGCTACCTTAAGAGAGTCATAGTTACTCGTCACAATTGCTCACCCAGTCTGCCATTTTTTCTTACTGCGGCCGGTATGCCAGAAGCGACATGTCACTAGTTGTGTATCATAAAAGAGTCATCGTTTCTCCTCCCAGGGGTTATTCGAGATATCTTAATCGAAACCCTAGTAACGAGGCATTGGCTACTTTAAGAGAGTCATAGTTACTCGTCCCAATTGCTCACCCAGTCTGCCATTTTTTCTTACTGTGGCCAGTCTGCCAGAAGCGATATGTCACTAGTTGTGTATCATAAAAGAGTAATTGTTACTCCTCCCAGGAGTTATTCGATATATTTTAATCGACACCCTAGTAACTAGGCATTGGCTACCTTAAGAGAGTCATAGTTAGTCGTCCCAATTGCTCACCCAGTCCAACATTTTTTCTTACTGTGGCCAGTCTGCCAGAAGCGATATGTCACTAGTTGTGTATCATAAAAGAGTCATCTTTTCTCCTCCCAGGGGTTATTCGAGATATCTTAATCGAAACCCTAGTAACGAGGCATTGCCTACCTTAAGAGAGTAATAGTTACTCGTCCCAATTGCTCACCCAGTCCAACATTTTTTCTTACTGCAGCCAGTCTGCCAGAAGCCACATGTCACTAGTTGTGTATCATAAAAGAGTCATCGTTTCTCCTCCCAGGGGTTATTCGAGATATCTTCATCGAAACCATTAGTAACGAGACATTGGCTACCTTAAGAGAGTCATAGTTACTCGTCCCAATTTCTCACCCAGATAAACATTTTTTCTTACTGCGACCAGTCTGCCAGAAGCGATATGTCACTAGTTGCGTATCATAAAGGAGTGATCGTTACTCCTCCCAGGGGT
This sequence comes from Schistocerca gregaria, assembly GCF_023897955.1. Taxonomy (NCBI): domain Eukaryota; kingdom Metazoa; phylum Arthropoda; class Insecta; order Orthoptera; family Acrididae; genus Schistocerca; species Schistocerca gregaria. Next base: position 16,222,976 of record NC_064931.1, read on the forward strand.
TATTCGAGATATCTTAATCGAAACCCTAGTAACGAGGCATTGGCTGCCTTAGGAGAGTCATAGTTACTCGTCCCAATTGCTCACCCAACTGCCATTTTTTCTTACTGTGGCCAGTCTGCCAGAAGCAATATGTCACTAGTTGTGTATCATAAAAGAGGCATCGTTACTCCTCCCAGGGGTTATTCGAGATATCTTAATGGAAACCCTAGTAACGAGGCATTGGCTACTTTAAGAGAGTCATAGTTACTCGTCCCAATTGCTCACCCAGTCCAACATTTTTTCTTACTGCGTCGTCTGCCAGAAGCGATATGTCACTAGTTGTGTATCATAAGAGAGTGGTCGCTACTCCACCCAGGGGTTATTCGAGATATCATAATGGAAAACCTAGAAACGAGGCATTGGCTAACTTAAGAGAGTCATAGTTACTCGTCCCAATTGCTCACCCAGTCCAACATTTTTTCTTACTGTGGCCAGTCTGCCAGAAGCGATATGTCACAAGCTGTGTATCATAAAAGAGTCATCGTTTCTCCTCCCAGGGGTTATTCGAGATATCTTAATCAAAACCCTAGTAACGAGGCATTGGCTACCTTAGCAGAGTCATAGTTACTCGTCCCAATTGCTCACCCAGTCTGCCATTTTTTCTTACTGTGGCCAGTCTGCCAGAAGCGATATGTCACTAGTTGTGTATCATAAAAGAGTCATCGTTACTCCTCCCAGGGGTTATTCGAGATATCTTCATCGAAACCCTAGTAACGAGGCATTGGCTACCCTAAGAGAGTCATAGTTACTCGTCACAATTGCTCACAAAGTCTGCCGTTTTTTCTTACTGCGGCCAGTCTGCCAGAAGCGACATGTCACTAGTTGTGTATCATAAAAGAGTCATCGTTTCTCCTCCCAGGGGTTATTCGAGATATCATCATCGAAACCATTAGTAACGAGACATTGGCTACCTTAAGAGAGTCATAGTTACTCGTCCCAATTGCTCACCCAGTCCAACATTTTTTCTTACTGCGACCAGTCTGCCAGAAGCGATATGTCACTAGTTGTGTATCATAAAGGAGTGATCGTTACTCCTCCCAGGGGTTATTCGAGATATCTTAATCGAAACCCTAGTAACGAGGCATTGGCTACCTTAAGAGAGTCATAGTTACTCGTCCCAATAGCTCACCCAGTCCAACATTTTTTCTTACTGCAGGCAGTCTGCCAGAAGAGATATGTCACTAGTTGTGTATCATAAAAGAGTGGTTGCTACTCCTCCCTGGGGTTATTCGAGATATCTTAATCGAAACCCTAGTAACGAGGCATTGGCTACCTTAAGAGAGTCATAGTTACTCGTCACAATTGCTCACCCAGTCTGCCATTTTTTCTTACTGCGGCCAGTATGCAAGAAGCGACATGTCACTAGTTGTGTATCATAAAAGAGTCATCGTTTCTCCTCCCAGGGGTTATTCGAGATATCTTAATCGAAACCCTAGTAACGAGGCATTGGCTACTTTAAGAGAGTCATAGTTACTCATCCCAATTGCTCACCCAGTCTGCCATTTTTTCTTACTCTGGCCAGTCTGCCAGAAGCGATATGTCACTAGTTGTGTCTCATAAAAGAGTCATCGTTACACCTCCCAGGGGTTATTCGAGATATCTTAATGGAAACCCTAGTAACGAGGCATTGGCTACCTTAAGAGAGTCATAGATACTCGTCCCAATTGCTCACCCAGTCCAACATTTTTTCTTACTGCGACCAGTCTGCCAGAAGCGATATGTCACTAGTTGTGTATCATAAAAGAGTGGTTGCTACTCCTCCCAGGGGTTATTCGAGATATCTTAATCGAAACCCTAGTAACGAGGCATTGGCTACCTTAAGAGAGTCATAGATACTCGTCCCAATTGCTCACCCAGTCCAACATTTTTTCTTACTGCGACCAGTCTGCCAGAAGCGATTTGTCACTAGTTGTGTATCATAAAAGAGTGATCGTTACTCCTCCCAGGGCTTATTCGATATATCTTAATCGAAACCCTATTAACGAGACATTGGCTACCTTAAGAGAGTCATAGTTACTCGTCCCAATTGCTCACCCAGTCCAACATTTTTTCTTACTGCGACCAGTCTGCCAGAAGCGATATGTCACTAGTTGTGTATCATAAGAGAGTGGTCGCTACTCCTCCCAGGGGTTATTCGAGATATCTTAATGGAAACCCTAGTAAAGAGGCATTGTCTACCTTAAGAGAGTTATAGTTACTCGTCCCAATTGCGGTCCCAGTCCAACATTTTTTCTTACTGCAGCCAGTCTGCCAGAAGCCACATGTCACTAGTTGTGTATCATAAAAGAGTCATCGTTTCTCCTCCCAGGGGTTATTCGAGATATCTTCATCGAAACCATTAGTAACGAGACATTGGCTACCTTAAGAGAGTCATAGTTACTCGTCCCAATTTCTCACCCAGATAAACATTTTTTCTTACTGCGACCAGTCTGCCAGAAGCGATATGTCACTAGTTGCGTATCATAAAGGAGTGATCGTTACTCCTCCCAGGGGTTATTCGAGATATCTTAATCGAAACCCTAGTAACGAGGCATTGTCTGCCTTAGGAGAGTCATAGTTACTCGTCCCAATTGCTCAACCAACTGCCATTTTTTCTTACTGTGGCCAGTCTGCCAGAAGCAATATGTCACTAGTTGTGTATCATAAAAGAGGCATCGTTACTCCTCCCAGGGGTTATTCGAGATATCTTAATGGAAACCCTAGTAACGAGGCATTGGCTACTTTAAGAGAGTCATAGTTACTCGTCCCAATTGCTCACCCAATCCAACATTTTTTCTTACTGCGTCGTCTGCCAGAAGCGATATGTCACTAGTTGTGTATCATAAGAGAGTGGTCGCTACTCCACCCAGGGGTTATTCGAGATATCATAATGGAAAACCTAGAAACGAGGCATTGGCTAACTTAAGAGAGTCATAGTTACTCGTCCCAATTGCTCACCCAGTCTGCCATTTTTTCTTACTGTGGCCAGTCTGCCAGAAGCGATATGTCACAAGTTGTGTATCATAAAAGAGTCATCGTTTCTCCTCCCAGGGGTTATTCGAGATATCTTAATCAAAACCCTAGTAACGAGGCATTGGCTACCTTAGCAGAGTCATAGTTACTCGTCCCAATTGCTCACCCAGTCTGCCATTTTTTCCTACTGTGGCCAGTCTGCCAGAAGCGATATGTCACTAGTTGTGTATCATAAAAGAGTCATCGTTACTCCTCTCAGGGGTTATTCGAGATATCTTCATCGAAACCCTAGTAACGAGGCATTGGCTACCCTAAGTGAGTCATAGTTACTCGTCACAATTGCTCACAAAGTCTGCCGTTTTTTCTTACTGCGGCCAGTCTGCCAGAAGCGACATGTCACTAGTTGTGTATCATAAAAGAGTCATCGTTTCTCCTCCCAGGGGTTATTCGAGATATCATCATCGAAACCATTAGTAACGAGACATTGGCTACCTTAAGAGAGTCATAGTTACTCGTCCCAATTGCTCACCCAGTCCAACATTTTTTCTTACTGCGACCAGTCTGCCAGAAGCGATATGTCACTAGTTGTGTATCATAAAGGAGTGATCATTACTCCTCCCAGGGGTTATTCGAGATATCTTAATCGAAATCCTAGTAACGAGGCATTGGCTACCTTAAGAGCGTCATAGTTACTCGTCCCAATTGCTCACCCAGTCCAACATTTTTTCTTAATGTGGCCAGTCTGCCAGAACCGATATGTCACTAGTTGTGTATCATAAAAGAGTTATCGTTTCTCCTCCCAGGGGTTATTCGAGATATCTTAATCGAAACCCTAGTAACGAGACATTGGCTACCTTAAGAGAGTCATAGTTACTCGTCTCAATTTGTCACGTAGTCCAAAATTTTTTCTTACTGCGACCAGTCTGCCTGAACCAATATGTCACTAGTTGCGTATCATAAAGGAGTGATCGTTACTCCTCCCAGGGGTTATTCGAGATATCTTAATCGAAACCCTAGTAACGAGGCATTGGCTTCCTTAAGAGAGTCATAGTTACTCGTCCCAATAGCTCACCCAGTCCAACATTTTTTCTTACTGCAGGCTGTCTGCCAGAAGAGATATGTCACTAGTTGTGTATCATAAAAGAGTGGTTGCTACTCCTCCCTGGGGTTATTCGAGATATCTTAATCGAAACCCTAGTAACGAGGCATTGGCTACCTTAAGAGAGTCATAGTTACTCGTCACAATTGCTCACCCAGTCTGCCATTTTTTCTTACTGCGGCCAGTATGCAAGAAGCGACATGTCACTAGTTGTGTATCATAAAAGAGTCATCGTTTCTCCTCCCAGGGGTTATTCGAGATATCTTAATCGAAACCCTAGTAACGAGGCATTGGCTACCTTAAGAGAGTCATAGTTACTCATCCCAATTGCTCACCCAGTCTGCCATTTTTTCTTACTCTGGCCAGTCTGCCAGAAGCGATATGTCACTAGTTGTGTCTCATAAAAGAGTCATCGTTACACCTCCCAGGGGTTATTCGAGATATCTTAATGGAAACCCTAGTAACGAGGCATTGGATACCTTAAGAGAGTCATAGATACACGTCCCAATTGCTCACCCAGTCCAACATTTTTTCTTACTGCGACCAGTCTGCCAGAAGCGATATGTCACTAGTTGTGTATCATAAAAGAGTGGTTGCTACTCCTCCCAGGGGTTATTCGAGATATCTTAATCGAAACCCTAGTAACAAGGCATTGCCTACCTTAAGAGAGTCATAGATACTCGTCCCAATTGCTCACCCAGTCCAACATTTTTTCTTACTGCGACCAGTCTGCCAGAAGCGATTTGTCACTAGTTGTGTATCATAAAAGAGTGATCGTTACTCCTCCCAGGGCTTATTCGATATATTTTAATCGAAACACTAGTAACGAGGCATTGGCTACCTTAAGAGTGTCATAGTTAGTCGTCCCAATTGCTCACCCAGTCTGCCATTTTTTCTTACTGTGGCCAGTCTGCCAGAAGCGATATGTCACTAGTTGTGTATCATAAAAGAGTCATCGTTACTCCTCCCAGGGGTTATTCGAGATATCTTAATCGAAACCCTAGTAACGAGGCATTGGCTACCTTAAGAGAGTCATAGTTACTCGTCCCAATTGCTCACCCAGTCCAACATTTTTTCTTACTGCGTCGTCTGCCAGAAGCGATATGTCACTAGTTGTGTATCATAAGAGAGTGGTCGCTACTCCTCCCAGGGGTTATTCGAGATATCTTAATGGAAACCCTAGTAACGAGGCATTGGCTACCTTAAGAGAGTCATAGTTACTCGTCCCAATTGCGGACCCAGTCCAACATTTTTTCTTACTGCGACCAGTCTGCCAGAAGTGATATGTCACTAGTTGTGTATCATAAAGGAGTGATCGTTACTCCTCCTCGGGGTTATTCAAGATATCTTAATCGAAACCCTAGTAACGAGGCATTGGCTACCTTAAGAGAGTCATAGCTACTCGTCCCAATAGCTCACCCAGTCCAAAATTTTTTCTTACTGCAGCCAGTCTGCCAGAAGCGATATGTCACTAGTTGTGTATCATAAAAGAGTCATCGTTACTCCACCCAGGTGTTATTCGAGATATCTTAATGGAAACCCTAGTAACGAGGCATTGGCTACCTTAAGAGAGTCATAGTTACTCGTTCCAATTGCTCACCCAGTCTGCCATTTTTTCTTACTGTGGCCAGTCTGCCAGAAGCGATATGTCACTAGTTGTGTATCATAAAAGAGTCATCGTTACTCCTCTCAGGGGTTATTCGAGATATCTTCATCGAAACCCTAGTAACGAGGCATTGGCTACCCTAAGTGAGTCATAGTTACTCGTCACAATTGCTCACAAAGTCTGCCGTTTTTTCTTACTGCGGCCAGTCTGCCAGAAGCGACATGTCACTAGTTGTGTATCATAAAAGAGTCATCGTTTCTCCTCCCAGGGGTTATTCGTGATATCATCATCGAAACCATTAGTAACGAGACATTGGCTACCTTAAGAGAGTCATAGTTAGTCGTCCCAATTGCTCACCCAATAAAACGTTTTTTCTTACTGCGGCCAGTCTGCCAGAAGCGATATGTCACTAGTTGTGTATCATAAAAGAGTCATCGTTACTCCTCCCAGGGGTTATTCGAGATATCTTAATCAAAACCCTAGTAACGAGGCATTGGCTACCTTAAGAGCGTCATAGTTACTCGTCCCAATTGCTCACCCAGTCCAACATTTTTTCTTACTGTGGCCAGTCTGCCAGAACCGATATGTCACTAGTTGTGTATCATAAAAGAGTTATCGTTTCTCCTCCCAGGGGTTATTCGAGATATCTTAATCGAAACCCTAGTAACGAGACATTGGCTACCTTAAGAAAGTCATAGTTACTCGTCCCAATTTGTCACGTAGTCCAACATTTTTTCTTACTGCGACCAGTCTGCCTGAACCGATATGTCACTAGTTGCGTATCATAAAGGAGTGATCGTTACTCCTCCCAGGGGTTATTCGAGATATCTTAATCGAAACCCTAGTAACGAGGCATTGGCTACCTTAAGAGAGTCATAGTTACTCGTCCCAATTTCTCACCCAGATAAACATTTTTTCTTACTGCGACCAGTCTGCCAGAAGCGATATGTCACTAGTTGCGTATCATAAAGGAGTGATCGTTACTCCTCCCAGGGGTTATTCGAGATATCTTAATCGAAACCCTAGTAACGAGGCATTGTCTGCCTTAGGAGAGTCATAGTTACTCGTCCCAATTGCTCAACCAACTGCCATTTTTTCTTACTGTGGCCAGTCTGCCAGAAGCAATATGTCACTAGTTGTGTATCATAAAAGAGGCATCGTTACTCCTCCCAGGGGTTATTCGAGATATCTTAATGGAAACCCTAGTAACGAGGCATTGGCTACTTTAAGAGAGTCATAGTTACTCGTCCCAATTGCTCACCCAATCCAACATTTTTTCTTACTGCGTCGTCTGCCAGAAGCGATATGTCACTAGTTGTGTATCATAAGAGAGTGGTCGCTACTCCACCCAGGGGTTATTCGAGATATCATAATGGAAAACCTAGAAACGAGGCATTGGCTAACTTAAGAGAGTCATAGTTACTCGTCCCAATTGCTCACCCAGTCTGCCATTTTTTCTTACTGTGGCCAGTCTGCCAGAAGCGATATGTCACAAGTTGTGTATCATAAAAGAGTCATCGTTTCTCCTCCCAGGGGTTATTCGAGATATCTTAATCAAAACCCTAGTAACGAGGCATTGGCTACCTTAGCAGAGTCATAGTTACTCGTCCCAATTGCTCACCCAGTCTGCCATTTTTTCCTACTGTGGCCAGTCTGCCAGAAGCGATATGTCACTAGTTGTGTATCATAAAAGAGTCATCGTTACTCCTCTCAGGGGTTATTCGAGATATCTTCATCGAAACCCTAGTAACGAGGCATTGGCTACCCTAAGTGAGTCATAGTTACTCGTCACAATTGCTCACAAAGTCTGCCGTTTTTTCTTACTGCGGCCAGTCTGCCAGAAGCGACATGTCACTAGTTGTGTATCATAAAAGAGTCATCGTTTCTCCTCCCAGGGGTTATTCGAGATATCATCATCGAAACCATTAGTAACGAGACATTGGCTACCTTAAGAGAGTCATAGTTACTCGTCCCAATTGCTCACCCAGTCCAACATTTTTTCTTACTGCGACCAGTCTGCCAGAAGCGATATGTCACTAGTTGTGTATCATAAAGGAGTGATCATTACTCCTCCCAGGGGTTATTCGAGATATCTTAATCGAAATCCTAGTAACGAGGCATTGGCTACCTTAAGAGCGTCATAGTTACTCGTCCCAATTGCTCACCCAGTCCAACATTTTTTCTTAATGTGGCCAGTCTGCCAGAACCGATATGTCACTAGTTGTGTATCATAAAAGAGTTATCGTTTCTCCTCCCAGGGGTTATTCGAGATATCTTAATCGAAACCCTAGTAACGAGACATTGGCTACCTTAAGAGAGTCATAGTTACTCGTCTCAATTTGTCACGTAGTCCAACATTTTTTCTTACTGCGACCAGTCTGCCTGAACCAATATGTCACTAGTTGCGTATCATAAAGGAGTGATCGTTACTCCTCCCAGGGGTTATTCGAGATATCTTAATCGAAACCCTAGTAACGAGGCATTGGCTACCTTAAGAGAGTCATAGTTACTCGTCCCAATAGCTCACCCAGTCCAACATTTTTTCTTACTGCAGGCTGTCTGCCAGAAGAGATATGTCACTAGTTGTGTATCATAAAAGAGTGGTTGCTACTCCTCCCTGGGGTTATTCGAGATATCTTAATCGAAACCCTAGTAACGAGGCATTGGCTACCTTAAGAGAGTCATAGTTACTCGTCACAATTGCTCACCCAGTCTGCCATTTTTTCTTACTGCGGCCAGTATGCAAGAAGCGACATGTCACTAGTTGTGTATCATAAAAGAGTCATCGTTTCTCCTCCCAGGGGTTATTCGAGATATCTTAATCGAAACCCTAGTAACGAGGCATTGGCTACCTTAAGAGAGTCATAGTTACTCATCCCAATTGCTCACCCAGTCTGCCATTTTTTCTTACTCTGGCCAGTCTGCCAGAAGCGATATGTCACTAGTTGTGTCTCATAAAAGAGTCATCGTTACACCTCCCAGGGGTTATTCGAGATATCTTAATGGAAACCCTAGTAACGAGGCATTGGATACCTTAAGAGAGTCATAGATACACGTCCCAATTGCTCACCCAGTCCAACATTTTTTCTTACTGCGACCAGTCTGCCAGAAGCGATATGTCACTAGTTGTGTATCATAAAAGAGTGGTTGCTACTCCTCCCAGGGGTTATTCGAGATATCTTAATCGAAACCCTAGTAACAAGGCATTGCCTACCTTAAGAGAGTCATAGATACTCGTCCCAATTGCTCACCCAGTCCAACATTTTTTCTTACTGCGACCAGTCTGCCAGAAGCGATTTGTCACTAGTTGTGTATCATAAAAGAGTGATCGTTACTCCTCCCAGGGCTTATTCGATATATTTTAATCGAAACACTAGTAACGAGGCATTGGCTACCTTAAGAGTGTCATAGTTAGTCGTCCCAATTGCTCACCCAGTCTGCCATTTTTTCTTACTGTGGCCAGTCTGCCAGAAGCGATATGTCACTAGTTGTGTATCATAAAAGAGTCATCGTTACTCCTCCCAGGGGTTATTCGAGATATCTTAATCGAAACCCTAGTAACGAGGCATTGGCTACCTTAAGAGAGTCATAGTTACTCGTCCCAATTGCTCACCCAGTCCAACATTTTTTCTTACTGCGTCGTCTGCCAGAAGCGATATGTCACTAGTTGTGTATCATAAGAGAGTGGTCGCTACTCCTCCCAGGGGTTATTCGAGATATCTTAATGGAAACCCTAGTAACGAGGCATTGGCTACCTTAAGAGAGTCATAGTTACTCGTCCCAATTGCGGACCCAGTCCAACATTTTTTCTTACTGCGACCAGTCTGCCAGAAGTGATATGTCACTAGTTGTGTATCATAAAGGAGTGATCGTTACTCCTCCTCGGGGTTATTCAAGATATCTTAATCGAAACCCTAGTAACGAGGCATTGGCTACCTTAAGAGAGTCATAGCTACTCGTCCCAATAGCTCACCCAGTCCAAAATTTTTTCTTACTGCAGCCAGTCTGCCAGAAGCGATATGTCACTAGTTGTGTATCATAAAATAGTGATCGTTTCTCCTCCCAGGGGTTATTCGAGATATCTTCATCGAAACCATTAGTAACGAGACATTGGCTACTTTAAGAGAGTCATAGCTACTCGTCCCAATTGCTCACTCCGTCCAACATTTTTTCTTACTACGACCAGTCTGCCAGAAGCGATATGTCACTAGTTGTGTATCATAAAGTAGTGATCGTTACTCCTCCCAGGGGTTATTCGATATATTTTAATCGAAACTCTAGTAACGAGGCATTGGCTACCTTAAGAGAGTCATAGTTAGTCGTCCCAATTGCTCACCCAGTCCAACATTTTTTCTTACTGCGGCCACTCTGCCAGAAGCGATATGTCACTAGTTGTGTATCATAAAAGAGTCATCGTTACTCCACCCAGGTGTTATTCGAGATATCTTAATGGAAACCCTAGTAACGAGGCATTGGCTACCTTAAGAGAGTCATAGTTACTCGTTCCAATTGCTCACCCAGTCTGCCATTTTTTCTTACTGTGGCCAGTCTGCCAGAAGCGATATGTCACTAGTTGTGTATCATAAAAGAGTCATCGTTACTCCTCTCAGGGGTTATTCGAGATATCTTCATCGAAACCCTAGTAACGAGGCATTGGCTACCCTAAGTGAGTCATAGTTACTCGTCACAATTGCTCACAAAGTCTGCCGTTTTTTCTTACTGCGGCCAGTCTGCCAGAAGCGACATGTCACTAGTTGTGTATCATAAAAGAGTCATCGTTTCTCCTCCCAGGGGTTATTCGTGATATCATCATCGAAACCATTAGTAACGAGACATTGGCTACCTTAAGAGAGTCATAGTTAGTCGTCCCAATTGCTCACCCAATAAAACGTTTTTTCTTACTGCGGCCAGTCGGCCAGAAGCGATATGTCACTAGTTGTGTATCATAAAAGAGTCATCGTTACTCCTCCCAGGGGTTATTCGAGATATCTTAATCAAAACCCTAGTAACGAGGCATTGGCTACCTTAAGAGCGTCATAGTTACTCGTCCCAATTGCTCACCCAGTCCAACATTTTTTCTTACTGTGGCCAGTCTGCCAGAACCGATATGTCACTAGTTGTGTATCATAAAAGAGTTATCGTTTCTCCTCCCAGGGGTTATTCGAGATATCTTAATCGAAACCCTAGTAACGAGACATTGGCTACCTTAAGAAAGTCATAGTTACTCGTCCCAATTTGTCACGTAGTCCAACATTTTTTCTTACTGCGACCAGTCTGCCTGAACCGATATGTCACTAGTTGCGTATCATAAAGGAGTGATCGTTACTCCTCCCAGGGGTTATTCGAGATATCTTAATCGAAACCCTAGTAACGAGGCATTGGCTACCTTAAGAGAGTCATAGTTACTCGTCACAATTGCTCACCCAGTCTGCCATTTTTTCTTACTGCGGCCAGTATGCAAGAAGCGACATGTCACTAGTTGTGTATCATAAAAGAGTCATCGTTTCTCCTCCCAGGGGTTATTCGAGATATCTTAATCGAAACCCTAGTAACGAGGCATTGGCTACCTTAAGAGAGTCATAGTTACTCATCCCAATTGCTCACCCAGTCTGCCATTTTTTCTTACTCTGGCCAGTCTGCCAGAAGCGATATGTCACTAGTTGTGTCTCATAAAAGAGTCATCGTTACACCTCCCAGGGGTTATTCGAGATATCTTAATGGAAACCCTAGTAACGAGGCATTGGCTACCTTAAGAGAGTCATAGATACTCGTCCCAATTGCTCACCCATTCCAACATTTTTTCTTACTGCGACCAGTCTGCCAGAAGCGATATGTCACTAGTTGTGTATCATAAAAGAGTGGTTGCTACTCCTCCCAGGGGTTATTCGAGATATCTTTATCGAAACCCTAGTAACGAGGCATTGGCTACCTTAAGAGAGTCATAGATACTCGTCCCAATTGCTCACCAAGTCCAACATTTTTTCTTACTGCGACCAGTCTGCCAGAAGCGATTTGTCACTAGTTGTGTATCATAAAAGAGTGATCGTTACTCCTCCCAGGGCTTATTCGATATATTTTAATCGAAACACTAGTAACGAGGCATTGGCTACCTTAAGAGTGTCATAGTTAGTCGTCCCAATTGCTCACCCAGTCTGCCATTTTTTCTTACTGTGGCCAGTCTGCCAGAAGCGATATGTCACTAGTTGTGTATCATAAAAGAGTCATCGTTACTCCTCCCAGGGGTTATTCGAGATATCTTAATCGAAACCCTAGTAACGAGGCATTGGCTACCTTAAGAGAGTCATAGTTACTCGTCCCAATTGCTCACCCAGTCCAACATTTTTTCTTACTGCGTCGTCTGCCAGAAGCGATATGTCACTAGTTGTGTATCATAAGAGAGTGGTCGCTACTCCTCCCAGGGGTTATTCGAGATATCTTAATGGAAACCCTAGTAACGAGGCATTGGCTACCTTAAGAGAGTCATAGTTACTCGTCCCAATTGCGGACCCAGTCCAACATTTTTTCTTACTGCGACCAGTCTGCCAGAAGTGATATGTCACTAGTTGTGTATCATAAAGGAGTGATCGTTACTCCTCCTCGGGGTTATTCGAGATATCTTAATCGAAACCCTAGTAACGAGGCATTGGCTACCTTAAGAGAGTCATAGTTACTCGTCCCAATAGCTCACCCAGTCCAACATTTTTTCTTACTGCAGCCAGTCTGCCAGAAGCGATATGTCACTAGTTGTGTATCATAAAAGAGTGATCGTTTCTCCTCCCAGGGGTTATTCGAGATATCTTCATCGAAACCATTAGTAACGAGACATTGGCTACCTTAAGAGAGTCATAGTTACTCGTCCCAATTGCTCACTCCGTCCAACATTTTTTCTTACTACGACCAGTCTGCCAGAAGCGATATGTCACTAGTTGTGTATCATAAAGGAGTGATCGTTACTCCTCCCAGGGGTTATTCGATATATTTTAATCGAAACCCTAGTAACGAGGCATTGGCTACCTTAAGAGAGTCATAGTTAGTCGTCCCAATTGCTCACCCAGTCCAACATTTTTTCTTACTGCGGCCAGTCTGCCAGAAGCGATATGTCACTAGTTGTGTATCATAAAAGAGTCATCGTTACTCCACCCAGGGGTTATTCGAGATATCTTAATGGAAACCCTAGTAACGAGGCATTGGCTACCTTAAGAGAGTCATAGTTACTCGTTCCAATTGCTCACCCAGTCTGCCATTTTTCTTACTGTGGCCAGTCTGCCAGAAGCGATATGTCACTAGTTGTGTATCATAAAAGAGTCATCTTTTCTCCTCCCAGGGGTTATTCGAGATATCTTAATCGAAACCCTAGTAACGAGGCATTGGCTACCTTAAGAGAGTCATAGTTACTCGTCCCAATTGCTCACCCAGTCCAACATTTTTTCTTACTGCGGGGAGTCTGCCAGAAGCGATATGTCACTAGTTGTGTATCATAAAAGAGTG